>NC_134483.1:309653235-310008235 GCF_040206685.1 Ascaphus truei | reverse complement strand
CCCTCAGTGCATATTGTTACTTTGTGCTTGAAGTGTTTTCAAGGTTACAATCAACAAAATAGATATCCCTTGAAGGTATGCTGTTAGTAGTCAGTGTGCACTGCAACCCATCACCTAGTTTAACTCACACTGCTAGAGTTGTTCTGAATAACAGAGATTGTGTGGTCCAACTTCTGATCCTGTTGGTTCTGACTCCATAACCCATTCCTAAGGTACCTTAGACTTGTCAACCCAATACCACTTTGTGTTCCGTGGGAACAAGTGGAATCATTTCCTGCAGTTTGTAGAGTTTAATTTATTGTAAAATAAAGTATTTAAATTCTGTATGTGTCTGGCACTCTGGTAGATTTAAATATACTTTGCATAGCCATTAGTATATCTGCCAGCCAGATGCCTCAGGTGTACTCTTTTTTCAGCACAGGTATGTCTCCCTAGTTTATTTGGAGGGACGTTTGAGGAGATAGATATACACAACTGGCGACTGCTTAAAAATGTAGAAAGGTGTGTGTGTGTTAATATATTGTATATGTACAAATGTTGTACCCTTCCCTCCTTTCCCTACCTCCCTCCACCTATTATTTTACCCAATTATAAGTATCAATGTACCCCACTCCTTTTTCTTTTGTGTATCCCCCTCCCCACGCCGCAAAATCCTGCAAAATGATTAATAAACATGTATGTAGTAAAAAAAAAATATATGTGTGTGTGTGTTCATTTTTTAAAAATCCATTTGCGGATTCTTAAAAATGAATCCGGAAACACAAGACAAGAACACAAAGTGTCCCAAGAAAACCGAAATTAAGCATGGAACTATTGAATTCCCCAATAAGACCAAAAGAAATAACAGAAAAAATAAAAAAAATCTAAAAAAAATTACAAAGCACTAGGACTAGATGTGTAACAGATGAATTCTTCAAAAAAAGGAAAAGACCTGGTGCCAAAAGTTCAATGGAAAGTCCTGTACTCCTCAGGGGGTCCGCACACTTGCTTGACAGGCCATGTAATGGAAAAAACACAAACAAACACAAATCATAGTGCAACACTGTAGGGTTAAAACAGTTCTACACTACACACCACATATAACAGTGAGACTCCTAGTGACAATTAAAATACTATTTATTAAAAAAGAACTATGCCATAAATGGTAAGGACTAATGTAAAAACTGCTGGTCATCCAGGATGGAAAAATTGGAGCCCTACTTACAAACAGCAGGACATAAACACGCGATGTAATATAGAGTCCTCTTTGGCGCAGATGGTTCTTGGCAGAGTTGTTATCCTGCTCCGCCGCGACTCACATGCGAAACCTCCCTTCAGGAATTGCCAGGAACAGTGCCGGTGACGGAGGCCCGCTCGTGGGGCACACAGCTCTACACCACGTGTGGCCGTTTTCCTCACTCCCTCTTCCGGTTTCACAGACTGTCTCTGCGCGCCCGCGCACGAGTGTGCCCGTGCCCTTAAAGTTCGTGCGTGCTGAATGCCAAAAGCTGACAAATGTAAATGTAATGTAATGTAATTTTACATTTGTCAGCTTTTGGCATTCAGCTGTTTGTAAGCAGGGCTCCAATTTTTCCATCCTGGATGACCAGCGGTTTTTACATTAGTCCTTACCATTTATGGCGTAGTTCTTTTTTAATAAATAGTATTTTAATTGTCACTAGGAGTCTCACTGTTATATGTGGTGTGTAGAGTAGAACTGTTTTAACCCTACAGTGTTGCACTATGATTTGTGTTTGTTTGTGTTTTTTCCATTACATGGCCTGTCAAGCAAGTGTGCGGACCCCCTGAGGAGTACAGGACTTTCCATTGAACTTTTGGCGCCAGGTCTTTTCCTTTTTTTCACGTATATTCTGTTAGTACTGGCAGTATTACCAGGCAGCCTATTTTTATTTGTAACTTGTCACATTGGTGTTTTAAACTCCCAAAATGTTTAGGAATAATGTTCGAGCCAGAATTGGGAGAATTATATTGCAACATCAACCATATTATTAATAACAAATAAAAAATCAGGACGATGGATGGACCTTCTGTTGTTCGGTAGAGGATATGCAAGATTATTATATCCCATACACACCCTACCAATGCTGAGACAGCACAAAGACGTAAAATGAGGGCGAACCAGCTTTGTGACGCCCCCACCACGCGTCTACAATCTCCTGCAGCCAAGTTCACAAATCGCTTGGGCTGCAGGAGTGCACGCAGGCAGTATACTAGTATTCGATCACTATCTATTTATTTTATTGTTTGCTGGTATCTGGTAATGTTTTTTTTTGGTGCACAAAGGCAATCCATTTGGAAGGGCATTCATCCACCTCTTTGCTACCTCCCTTCCCTCTCCCCCCCCTTTTTTTTCCCCTTCCCCTACCTTTTTTCATTCTTCCATTTGCTTTCCCCAGTGTCATCCACTCCTACCAATATTATTTATTTATTTCCGTTTTAAATGTTGTTGTGTTTTAACTTTTGTTTAAATTATTTTATTACATTCATAGCATCATTGACAATTGCAGCCTACCCTTTCACTTGTCAGCTATGCATAGAATCCCAGGAATCCGGCAGCCAGTGGAGAAGAGCAGGTCCAGAGCGCTTTGCAGAGCAGACACGGAAGGAGGTGCATTTGATGTCACTGCGCTGGGGCGTGCTCCTCCCCTGGCCTCTTTGGAGCCATTTCTCTTCGACACGCACCATGATGTTGGCCGTCAGCACCGCCCCCCTCCCCGCCTATCCGCCCCCTCCCCAAATGTCCATGCGCCCACCCATGCGCCTGTCAGCCTGCCCGTGAGCCTGCCTGCCTGCCCGTGCGCCTGTGCGCCCCCTGCCTGTCCACCTGTCCACCTGTCCATGCACACGCCCTCGCACAGCATGTTTTGGCGTCTGCCGGTCCGCAGACAACAGGTTTTGCCGCTCGCCGCCTTCGCCCCCCCCATAACAATCTTGCAACCCCGAGAGGAGCGCCCCCCCCCAGTTTGCGCACCGCTGACATAAAGATTTGGGAGGCATAAATGTATCAGATCTGCGAAACTACAATTTTGCATGCCTCCTCTGACGTCGGATTTCGGGGGGGAAATTATTATGCATCAATTGTCTTAGAGAACCAATTGGGAAAACTATTGTCTCTGAATGGGATCTTGCGTATGAAGGATATACCACCACACATAAAACACAATGATTGTAGAGGGAGAAAGGGGGTGGCCCGGTATTAAAGGGGTTGCACCCCATTTGGCCATCCGCTGACCTCACCAGGGAGACAAGGGGTTAACTGGGCTGCGGTCCAGAAATGTGGTTTAACCCTTGTTATAGCATGAAAATGTATATTCCCCTGTCCCCATGCTTTATTGTTATATCTTGTTATATTAGTGTCTGCATTACACACACACACTGGGATCCATCCGGGAGGGCAAGGGTTAATAGTTCTTTAGTGATTATAGCCCTTTGTGTAATTTTCCCACCTTTTCAGGCACCATTTTGCAGAGTCCCATAGGCCGCCATTAGAGCTCAATGCATTTCAATGGCGGATCTTGCTGTTTTGGACCTGTTTCCCTTGAAGACCAGCAGGTGGCGTCCGACAGGAGGAGCGGCGGTTTCCCATTGTAAGTCAATGGGCTCATTGACTTCAATGGAGATTCCTCGATGGCGCTTTCCAGGAATGAGTTGGCTGCCGTCCAAACCGCAAAACCGCAAAGCGGATACTTTTTCTGAAAAAGAGCTTTGATCACTGATTAATCAAGTTCAACGTTAAGTGGCGTGGGAATCTACAGTTCTAGGGCACCCAGAAATAAAATTCTTTTTGCCCCTAGTTCCTAGACCTCCCCCCACTCGACCACCACCGGGTCCCCGAATCCTGGACCCCCGAGAAGGGTCGTGCCGAGAGAGCGGGTCGCGCCATAGGTTCCAATGGCGGCGGCAGAAACAGCTCAGGAATTTGACTAAGTCCGAAAAGCTACAAACCATGAATCCATACCTCCGGTTCCGGAGAGCCCCGAGGGCCAGGGTTTGGGGTACCTGTAGGCACTGCTCCGGCATGGCTGCAGAACCATCCTTGACCCTCTTGGACCAACCCGACGGAGTATGGACCCCCTTGAAAGTTCGGGAATTCTACCATAGACTTCAATGGCGGCCAATTCCCATTGACCGGCTATGGCGGAGAAACCCCATAGACTTCAACGGCGGCGATTCCCCATTGAAAGTCTATGGCGGTGGATTCCCATAGCCGCCAATGGCAGCGGTTTGCCATTGAAAGTCTATGGCGGCGGAGCCCGTTGTTTTCAATGGGGATTTAGTGAAAAACCGTGATTTAATTTACAGCTGAGTTTTTTGTATTCAAATTGGAAACGGTTTAAGTGGTATTTGTGTAACTCCGGTTCCGAAGGTTGTAGCGGGCTGAAACTCGGACCATATGGTGTCTCAGTTCCGGCATTGAGATCTGGGTAGTTTGGACCCGCTGGACCTAACGGAACCGGATATTTGAATATGTTTGTATTTTACTTGTAATACTGTATCCCAAGGCAGGGATAAAACCCAGAGAAAATTCCTTTGCATACAAGGAAGCATATGGTCAGAGAGGTGACCCAATGTCTAGGACCTAAGTACTGTTCAAAGGGTTTTGCCACCCTCACTGGTTACCTGAGGGCGGAGACGACTCAAACCAGAGCAGTCTGTGAATGCCATATTTTACACCTTCCAACAAAGGGTATCCTGCCAGAAATTCCGTTTGGTAGACTGGCTGGCATTCCCGATGTAAATGTGGGGCTACAGAAATGAGACCCCAGGGTCCTAGTGCGCATGAGCTAACTAGCAGGGGGGCATGGATTAAAATGTGTTCCCACGTTAAAGATTGGATACAGCTAATTGTTATCCAATAGCCTGTACTTAATGTTAAGGATAGGGTTACAAAAGATATATAACCTATGGTCAACCCTATATCCTTTGTCTTCTAATACTGTACCATCTTGATTGTGACATGATTGCTGGAGAATTGTTATCTGATACTTCTCATTCCCCACCCCCAAGTAAGTATTACTTCTTGCCTGTTACTGTACTATATTGCTGTGTTCACCTATTTAAGGAATAAATATACTTTATTATATCTAAGCCTCGTTCAGTTCAACCCAGTTATTTGGTGTATTATTATAGCCTGTCACAAAGCTCCCGTCACAGGCTTATAATAAAACTGGTGGCAGCGGCGGGATTGAACTTGACCTGTATTACAGTGTACTGAGGGATACTGTAATATAGTGGGAACTCGATGGTAATTGCGAGTTCCTGGGACTAATGATATTGAACACACGGTAGTGCAACAGTTAACACAAGTTGTAACACCACCTCACTGCTGCGACCCAGAACCATGAGTGAAGCGGAAGGCTCATTCAACCTGAGGACTAGAACTCAGCTGAAAGACAAGTGCCGTCAATATGGACTGGAGTATGAGAACCAGGTGGTCACAGACATGATAGCAGCAATCAGTGAGTATGAAGCCCAGCTTGCAGAGCCTCAGGATACGGCTCAGCTTGCCCTTGTACAGCCGCCCGGAGATCAGGGAAGGAACCCAGTGCCGGGGTGGCAGAATCCCGGGGAGGGAACAAGTGCACCTCCTGGGACCAGTGCAACAGGAGGGGCACTGGTGGCTGCAGCTACCAGTCCGTTCACCCCTGAAATGTTGGCACTGATTACAGCGTTGAGTGACCGAGAGACACCGGAGGAGCGGCTACAGTTCATCTCAATGGCAGTGAACTGACCCGCTTATTGTCCCCTTGTCCAAGCCAGCAAAGATGAACTCCGACTGGACAAGCACAGTCTCACCAAGTTCGTGGAAGGCACTGACCAGATTGACAGTTTCTTAAAGAACTTTGAAATGCAGTGCCGGCGGTACAACGTGCTTCCCCAGCATAGAGTTGCATGTTTGGACCCCTTACTGTCCGGCTTGGCTAAGCAGACAATGATGGCACTTCCAGAGCAGTATGCTGATG
The DNA here is from genome assembly GCF_040206685.1 of Ascaphus truei. Classification (NCBI taxonomy): domain Eukaryota; kingdom Metazoa; phylum Chordata; class Amphibia; order Anura; family Ascaphidae; genus Ascaphus; species Ascaphus truei. Next base: position 310,002,272 of record NC_134483.1, on the reverse strand, counting down.
ATTATGACCACCTGAAAGAGCTGTTATTTCAGTACGGTTTTACCCCTAAAGCCTACCGGGGTAAATTCCGGCTGAAAGAGAGACAGTCACTGGACACCTATGTCACCTATGCGACCCGCATGGCTTTGCACGGGATACACTGGGTGGAGGTCTATGAGGCCAGGACTTACCAACGCCTGCTGGACCTCATCTTTCAGGAGCAGCTCATGCAGCAGTGCCTGCCGGCGGTGAGGGCTTGGGTATATGACAAAAAGCCCAAGACTTACCAGGAGGCGGCAAGGCTAGCAGATGACTATGTGGCCAGCCGAGCCCTGATGCCCGCCAAGGTACACTGGCGACACACTTTATTCAAGCTCGGCTAGTCCCACGAATTCGGGTATACCCGGGTGTATTGAGGTTTGTGACTGTTTTCTGCCCGAGTGCATTGGGTTATTTTCCAGGCAGGGATTGAAGCATTTTATTCCCGCTGGCTGCAATACTGCACAGTATATATATATATATACTGCATTACAATTCATGAATTTATGCCATCTGGTAGACACGCGAAGCATTGCAGCCTATTAAATCCTAATCATTATCATTTAACAGATCAGCCGCCCGTCAGCCAGGCATGAACCCAGGCTGGGAAGGCAAACGCAACGGGGCTTGTTAGAGGTGAGGAGCGGCGCATTCCAGGTATCTGCCAGGTACATACTGGGTATTTGCTCGAATAAAGTGTGTCGGTGCAGTACCAGCCAAAGCAGTGGCGCTGTCCAAAAAGTCTGCTAATACCCCCCAATGGGCTCAGAGGCCGCCAGCGGGCAGCAGTCCACCGAAGGCGGGGGAGCTCCGGCACGAGTGCCGGTGCTACAACTGTAACAGCACTGGTCACATCAGACCAGATTGCCCAGAACCCCTGTGTTCCAGCAGACCCCATCGGGGGCAACGCAACCCAGCTGTGAAGATGGTAGCCCGCGTGCGGGTGGCTTCCACCAAAGAACCCGGACCGGTCATGGAAACAACTCCCAGCGAGACGTCCCATACAACCCCTGTCCCGGTTTCATCGGTGCCTACAGCCAGGAGTGGAGGACAGATCAGCGCAGCCCTGCAGCAGACGGACGGCCGGAGCAGACATCTCACCCCAGTTACAGTCGGTGACCGGCAAGCAGTCGGTGACCGGCAAGCAGTCGGCTTGCTGGATTCAGGAGCTGCAGTGACCATGGTCCGACCTGATATGGTCGGGCAAGAGGAATTGCTCCCAGGCCCTGGGATGCAGATCACTGTGGCCGACGGAGAGCCACGTTTCTTGCAAGTGGCAAGAATCTTTTTGGATTGGGGGGAGGGCCAGGGTGTGCGGGAGGTGGGGGTTTTACCTGGCTTGGATGCTGAAATTCTTCTTGGCAACGATTTGGGACCGATGACCTGCACCTACGACCTTTGCCCAAGCCCGCTGCAGTGGCGGCGGGTACCCAGAGCCAGACAACGGCAATGGCGGCGGCGCCAGTCCCCCAGCCTTGGGACCAACATTAGCGGAGGGCGCAGAGGAGCCCGGAGGAGGTAAGCCAGGATCAGTTGCAACCACAGACTGACATACTGTTCACCCTTCCCCATTCTCCGGACAATGACATGACTGGGGGGTGGCCAGAATTAGGAGCCCATTTTAGGAGGGCAGTGAAGACATACCCTACCCTGGCCGGCGTGAGATTTCGGGCATCCGAATCTCAGGCAGGGGAAGGCACTGAGCACTGCCTATGGCATAAGGGACTCCTGTATAGAGAAGAAGGGAACCCGGGGATAGAGAAGGGGGTGACTGGTAAGCGACAGCTAGTAGTGCCCCAGGGGTACTGACAGCAACTGTTACGGGTAGCTCACTCTATTCCGTTAGTGGGACATCAGGGGCGTCACCAGAACGCGAGCCCGGTTATTACAGCATTACTACTGGCCGGGGGCAACACGGGATGCAAGCAATTTCTGCCGCTCTTGTGATGCCTGCCAGCGAGTGGGTAAGGCAGGCGACTGTGTGAAGGCCGCCCTGAGACCCCTACTGATAATAGGGGAACCCTTTCAGAAGGGAGCGATTGACCTTATAGGACCCCTTATGATTCCTAGCAGGTCGGGGAAGTGCTACATCCTCACGTGGTGAATTTTGCCACCTGGTACCCTGAGGCGGTAGCGCTTGGCACCATAGATGCCAAAACAGTGGCAGCAGCTTTGCTGAACATTTTCTCTAGGGTAGGTTTCCCTAGTGCGATCCTAACCGATCAGAGGTCGCAGTTCATGAGTGAACTGTTACATTGTCTCTGGGATGCATGCGGTGTACAGCACCGGCGCACTACCCCTTACCATCCCCAGACAAACAGATTATGTGAGAGGTTTAACTGTACCCTGAAGCAGATGCTTCGGACCTATATAGAGGCGGAGGGGAAAGACTGGGAGATTCATTTACAGCACTTGCTGTTTGCCTACCGAGAGGTACCGCAGGAACCTACAGGCTTCTCCCCCTTCGAGCTACTATATGGCCGCAGGGTACGTGGACCTCTGGACCTATTCCGTGAGGGATGGGAAGGGGAGGCTAATGCTACTGATGCTTTAGTGATCCAGTATGTAGTAGATCTCCGAGACCGGTTAGAGATGCTCATGGGGGTGGTCCATGACCACCTCAGGGCCGCTCAGACCAAGCAGAAGCAATGGTATGACCAGCATGCCCGTAGCAGAGAATTCATCCCAGGACAGCAGGTGCTTGTTCTCAAACTCACTCACTCGAAAGATGAATGAGTGCAACTACGTTATACAGGTAGAGCCTGAGAGGCACAAGACATATCACATTAACATGTTGAAAGAGTACAGAGCACCGAGTATGGGAGCAGTGATGGCCATTTGTAGCCCACTGCTGGAGGATCCGGCGAGCAATGCTCTGCCTGATCTCCTAGGGGAGGCTAGACAGGGGAACACTGTGGAGCAGGTGGAGATACACTACCGACACGCTTTATCACTCTGCGGCCAGATCCGCAAGCCGGGAGATTTCCCGGCTTGCTAGTGGCCGCCCCTCGGCGTGCCGCGCGTCATAGACGCGCGGTCACGCGTCTTTGGGAGCGTGCGCCCCCTGCACGCGCGTCCAGGGGCTCCCCGAGGGACAGCGGCAGGGGGTTCCGGGGGACCCGGCGGACCTGGCAGCGGTAGGGAGAGCGCCCCGATCGGAGGGCGCTCTTCCACTGCTTCGGCGCGCGCCCGTCACTCTCGGGCGCGCGCCAGGCTACTGCTGCGGCCAAGAACGGGCAAATGCTCGAATAAACTTGGCCGCAGCAGTAGGGGCACCGTTGAGTGCTAGGCAGAAGGGAGAAGCCAGGGACATGCTAGCTAAGTTTAGCGCCCTCTTCACTGACAGGCCAGGGACCACACATCTCACAAAACACCCAGTGCACACAGGGGACCTGCAGCCTCTGCATAAGCATGCTTATAGAGTGTCAGCAGAGGTCAAGACAAGTATGAAGAGGTAAATAGAGGAGATGCTGACCCTAGGGGTAATTACTCCGTCCCAGAGCCCTTGGGCAAGTCCGGTAGTCCTAGTCCCTAAGAAGGACAAGACCACCCGGTTTTGTGTGGATTACCGGTTGCTCAATGCTGGGACGGTGTCAGATGCTTCCCCATGCCCCGCATGGATGAGTTACTGGATGAACTCGCGGGGGCAAAGTATCTGACCACCAAGGATTTGAGCAAAGGCTATTGGCAAATCCCACTGACCCTGGAGGCTAGGGAGAAGTCAGCATTCGTCACTCCAAGTGGCCTCTATGAGTTTTTAGTGATGCCATTTGGGATGAATAATGCCCCGGCTACCTTCCAACGCCTGGTCAATAGGTTACTGGAAGGGATGCAGAGCTATGCCAGGGCTTACTTAGATGACATTGCTGTCTTTAGTAGTTCCTGGGAATCCCGCTTAGGACATGTAACTGCGGTGCTGGATAGGATCAGGGAGGCTGGGCTTACCTTGAAACCCACCAAGTGTATGGTAGGGATGGCAGAGGTCCTCTACTTAGGGCACAGGGTGGACGGAGGGCACCTCAAACCAGAGCCAGCCAAGGTAGAAGCCATAGTTCAGTGGCCTGTTCCAAAAACCAAGAAACAGGTCATGGCATTTTTGGGCACCGCAGGGTACTATATGAAATGTGTCCCACAGTACAGCGCCATGGCCAAACCCCTGACTGATCTGACTAAGAAGCAACTGCCTGTGCTTATTACCTGGACTCCTGCCTGTGAAACTGCTTTCCAGGCACTGAAAATTGCACTTGCTGGAGCCCCCACACTGGCTGCCCCAGACTATACCAAGCATTTTCTCATTCAGACTGATGCCTCGGACTTTGGTATTGGAGCTGTACTGAGCCAGGTGGGAGACGACGGTAGAGAGCATCCTGTGGCGTATCTCAGTCGCAAACTACTCCCCAGGGAGGTGGCATATGCCACCATTGAGAAGGAGTGCTTGGCCATTGTGTGGGCCCTCAAAAAGCTCCAGCCCTATGTATATGGAAGGGCTTTCACGGTCATCACAGACCACAACCCCCTGAGTTGGCTGCAGAGGGTATCAGGGGAGAATGCCAAGTTGCTGAGATGGAGCTTAGCTTTACAAGAATTTGAATTTACCATTCAGCACAAAAAGGGCAGTGAAAACAGCAATGCTGATGGACTTTCACACCAGGACTATCCCTCTGAGACTGAATTCATTAATGGTGCCAGCAGTGCCCCACTCCCCGTTAGGAGTCACCCATTAAGAAGGGGAGGTGTAGAGGGAGAAAGGGGGTGGCCCGGTATTAAAGGGGTTGCATCCCATTTGGCCATCCCCTGACCTCACCAGGGAGACAAGGGGTTAACTGGGCTGCGGTCCAGAAATGTGGTTTAACCCTTGTTATAGCATGAAAATGTATATTCCCCTGTCCCCATGCTTTATTGTTATATCTTGTTATATCAGTGTCTGCATTATACACACACTGGGATCCATCCGGGAGGGCAAGGGTTAATAGTTCTTTAGTGATTATAGCCCTTTGTGTAATTTTCCCACCATTTCAGGCACCATTTTGCAGAGTCCCATAGGCCGCCATTAGAGCTCAATGCATTTCAATGACGGATCTTGCTGTTTTGGACCTGTTTCCCTCTAAGACCAGCAGGTGGCGTCCGAGAGGAGGAGCGGCGGTTTCCCATTGTAAGTCAATGGGCTCATTGACTTCAATGGAGATTCCTCGACGGCGCTTTCCAGGAATGAGTTGGCTGCCGTCCAAACCGCAAAACCGCAAAGCGGATACTTTTTCTGAAAAAGAGCTTTGATCACTGATTAGTCAAGTTCAACGTTAAGTGGCGTGGGAATCTACAGTTCTAGGGCACCCAGAAATAAAATTCTTTTTGCCCCTAGTTCCTAGACCTCCCCCCACTCGACCACCACCGGGTCCCCGAATCCTGGACCCCCAAGAAGGGTCATGCCGAGAGAGCGGGTCGCGCCATAGGTTCCAATGGCGGCGGCAGAAACAGCTCAGGAATTTGACTAAGTCCGAAAAGCTACAAACCATGAATCCATACCTCCGGTTCCCGGAGAGCCCCGAGGGCCAGGGTTTGGGGTACCTGTAGGCACTGCACCGGCATGGCTGCAGAACCATCCTTGACCCTCTTGGACCAACCCGATGGAGTATGGACCCCCTTGAAAGTTCGGGACTTCTCCCATAGACTTCAACGGCGGCCAATTTCCATTGACCGGCTATGGCGGAGAAACCCCATAGACTTCAACGGCGGCGATTCCCCATTGAAAATCTATGGCGGTGGATTCCCATAGCCGCCAACGGCGGCGGTTTGCCATTGAAAGTCTATGGCGGCGGAGCCCGTTGTTTTCAATGGGGATTTAGTGAAAAAACGTGATTTAATTTACAGCTGAGTTTTTTGTATTCAAATAGGAAACGGTTTAAGTGGTATTTGTGTAACTCCGGTTACGAAGGTCGTAGCGGGCTGAAACTCGGACCATATGGTGTCCCTTTTCCGACCTTGAGATCTGGGTAGTTTGGACCCGCTGGACCTAACGGAACCGGATATTTTAATATGTTTGTATTTTACCATGTAATACTGTATCCCAAGGCAGGGATAAAACCCAGAGGAAATTCCTTTGCATACAAGGAAGCATATGGTCAGAGAGGCGACCCAATGTCTAGGACCTAAGTACTGTTCAAAGGGTTTTGCCACCCTCACTGGTTACCTGAGGGCGGAGACGACTCAAACCAGATCAGTCTGTGAATGTCATATTTTACACCTTCCAACAAAGGGTATCCTGCCAGAAATTCCGTTTGGTAGACTGGCTGGCATTCCCGATGTAAATGTGGGGCTACAGAAATGAGACCCCAGGGTCCTAGTGCGCATGAGCTAACTAGCAGGCGGGCATGGATTAAAATGTGTTCCCACGTTAAAGATTGGAAACAGCTAATTGTTATCCAATAGCCTGTACTTAATGTTAAGGATAGGGTTACAAAAGATATATAAACTATGGTCAACCCTATATCCTTTGTCTTCTAATACCATCTTGATTGTGACCTGATTGCTGGAGAATTGCTATCTGATACTTCTCATTCCCCACCCCCAAGTAAGTATTACTTCTTGCCTGTTACTGTACTATATTGCTGTGTTCACCTATTTAAGGAATAAATATACTTTATTATATCTAAGCCTCGTTCAGTTCAACCCAGTTATTTGGTGTATTATTATAGCCTGTCACAAAGCTCCCGTCACAATGATAATAAGTGATACCAAAATAGCCTGGAGAGAAACAGGGGGGGGGGGGGGTGGGATGGGTTACCGTACAATATGATACGTCAAGATATCTGCCCTTACAGGCAGAATTTACACTAGAATTTATACCAGGAAAAACAAAACAAAAAAATCTGGGAAACAAAATGGATAGAATGTCTAGACCACTAAATAGACAGAGTAAAACAAACATGTATCCCTTTTCAGGAACAAAGTGTGAAAAGAGTTACCACAAACTCATTTGTTCTCCTATATCCTAGACCAGGGATGCCCAAACTTTTCCCCCTGTGCCCCCCTGCCTGTTCTTCACCCCTGCTCGCGCACCCCTCTTACCTTATCTCCGGCGTCAAATGATGCCGCAGGGTCATGTGACATCACATTTCCATGGCGAAGCACCATCAGAGACAAGTTAAGAGATTTTACAGAGGCCTAGCGCAGTCCCCCGGCATTTAATTAAAATGCTTTGGGGAAGAGCGCGGGGCATCTGTAAGTGACACTTCCCCCCCCCCCCCCCAACCCCATAAAATCTGGCGTGCTCCCCAGTTTGCGCGCTAGACTATGTGAAAGAAATGCCAGATTATAGGAAATATGTATTACAGAACAACAGATTTGATGACTACTTTGACCATACAAAAGAAAATAGAACTGTACAATGTAATAAGGCAGCGGTGCGCAATCTTTCCAGCATGCGCCCCCTTCCTGCTTCCCTCCCTGCTCGCTCCCCCCTCCCTTACCTCCTCTCTGGCGTCAAATTGCCATGCCAACATGATGTCACATGACACCGCGGTGTCATTTGACGCCGCGTCACCGAAGAGAAGGTAAGTGAAGTTGAAGAGGCCTCACGCGATCCCCCGGCATTAATTTAAATGCTTTGGGGGAAGAGCGCAGGGCCTCTGCAACGCCATGCCCCCCTGGAAAATCTTGCGCGCCCCCCAGATTGCGCACTGCTGTAGTAAGGGATGATGGAGCAAATATTACAGAACATCTTAATAGCATGGCAGAAAGACTTCCCAGAAATACAAGACATAATGTAGATAAACTTCTAGTGGGATTAAAAAATATATGTACATTTACACCTTCGGAGATTTGGAGAGCAGTCCAAATTAAAATAACTCACATGGCATATATTTCTGTTTACAACCGTCCTCACCCATCAGCAGGAACCATTAATCAATGCCCTAAATTTCAAATGTTGAAGGCGGATCTTAAACACTACCTGTGGTTGTGTGCCCCATTAAACATTTCTGGGATTAAATTGTTGACTATATAACAAAAGTAGGAAAAATCACAAAACACAAGAATCCAATGGTGTTACTATCGTAGAGCCATGGCTAGACGAGAAAGGCAACACGACAGGAGCTGACGAAGGCTTCTAAAATGCTGCTATTAGCAGCTTGTGATTCACCCAAATCCCTTTCCCGGATTTTCTCACATTTACACCCCAAAATCCATTTTGCAGTGTAAAATCCGCAAACGGATTTGGTAAATTTTAATCAGTGCGTATTCATCAAAAACCGCCACTGGATACAATCTGTTGACGAATTTGTAGAATCCAATCCACGGATTCAGCAACTCGTAGGCGGATTCTTAAAAATCTATCAACGGATTGCTGACTCCGTGGATGTATTGGCAATAATAATAAAAAATCTGCAAAACACGAATGGCCCAACTCTACTAGCAGCTAGAAAAGTAATAATACTGCAATGGATATCCTCATCACCTCCAACATTAGATATAGTCAAAGCATACCTATTTAAATTGATGTCCATGGACAAAATAGAGGCGAGCTTCCATAAAGAGCTCAAGACCAAAAATGTTTTTAAAAAATGGGGTTGGTTCATTAACACTTTATTGGACAAGGCCAAGACAGCCATAGAAACAATTTTGCGGACACAACATGGTGTCTAACCAGACAACTTCTTCCACAAAATAAAAATAGAATGCCAATAAGAGGACAAATCCTAGAGAACAAAAGATAACCCTGAACAGCTGATATATAAAATACAAAGAAACAGATATTGTAGTTAGGGGAAAGTTGTAATGTAATGTTAATTTAAATATTAACCAAAGTTGAAAAAAAAAAAAAACGAGGACAATAATGTCAGAATGACGGTAACAACATGTAAAAATGAATGTCTCTAAACAAGAAATCTATAAGTTGCTCCATGAGGGTCACAATATACATTAGATAATATACAAACCCTCTCTTGATTAATAGGAAAGTGTCGGACAACTAAATACGCATTTTGCCCCGCTCTGTTCTAGATTGTTCTTGAACATTTCTGACCAGCCCAGGCAGACATGTACAACACAGCGCCCCCTGCTGATTATATAAAATATCTAGCGAGGATGAGTGCAGCCATTTTAAGTGACTGGTGTACCAGGGAAGGCCTAGATTGTGATATACTGTAGTCTTTTTAGTAACTGAGATCTCTGACACAGTCGATAACACAACCTTCAACTAAGCACTTGCAATGGTAGAAGTGTGGGGAAGGGCACAAATAAAGAGGGAAAGTGTTATGTTATGACACCAAATATGCATTTGTACTGTGTGTGTTTACTGAAAGCCTTGATCCTGAATAGCCTGGGGAGATAAATATTGGATATGTTTGAATTTGGCGACAGCCTCCACTTGAGTAATGGAAGCGACGTCTAAGGCAAAAGATGGCCAGAAAGCCTGAGGTGTTCTCCTCTACTGAGTGAGATGTGGGATGTGCTAAGGGAGTGGATAACAAAATACGTCTACATGACACCCATCTATTTACAGAGAGGTCAAGGAGGTGGCCCCAGCTGATGTTGAAGATTTGAGGCACCACCTGCAGCAGTTACTGACAGCACATATGATATTGGAGTCAAGGAACCTTTATGCTTCTCCAATTGTGGTGGCCCAGAAGAAAAGTGGAACAGTGCGAATGTGTATAAATGACCGCACATTGAATTAATGGCCCACCCCACACCACTATACAATGCCCAGAATAGAAGAAGCATTTGATTGCCTCACAGAGAGGCAAGTGGTTTTCAGTCATTGAGCTTTGAAGTGGTTACTACCAGATCGCCATGTATGAAAAAGACATGGGGAAAACACATCTTCTCTAAAAAAGGAAATGCCACCGACCCTTCAAAACTGGAGGCCATAGCATCCTGGCCGAGGCAATTACCTGAGTTGTGATCTTTCCTATTATTTTGTGTGTATGATTGGTGGTTTCTGGATAACTTCTCAGTTATAGTACAGCCTTTGACACAGCTAACCAAAAGCTATCCTCCATCCCGCGGATATAGTTTGATAAAAGGGGTCAGTGGACAGGATTATTTCAGAGCTTTGGAAGGTATTCCTCCTAGCATAGAGGAGATAGCAATGATCTGATACTTACAGTATGTTGCCTATTTTTTTTTTTTATTATTCAATGAAGAAAAACCTTCGTATGATGATAATGAAACTATAAACGTAGATATTTTTCTTTGAGTCACAGAAAAAAAAAATGCCCAGAGTCAGTTAGTAACGCGAGGCTAAACTTTTTGAACTATGGAAAAAAATTCCTCAGAATTAGATACATAACTAATGGTAAAACAGCACATACAGATGTAGCCAGACTTATTATTCTCGTAGCCACGGACCAACAGGCTGACATCCTTGGCTCGTCTGTTGTTTATCCACAGCCCCCGCAAACAGTTAATTTTGTGGCCGAGGATGCTTAAAGCAGCGTTTATCGTCCCGGGCCAGATAATTTGTAATAGCTGTGCAGCGGAGTCCCAGAGAGAAAAACTCTCTGTGTCTTCCAGAGAAACTCTTACAGACTTCTGTCTGTCCTGCCCCTTGATGACGTAGATTACCGAATGTGGGCCTCGAAGTCATGAGGGGGAACACGAGAGGACCATATTCGGTCATTTACATCATCAAGGGGCAGGGCATTTAAATAATTTTTCTATATTGTTTGAAGCCGGGGGTCTGAACCCCATTAAAGTCAGCTCCGAGAACCCCCCCCCCCCCGTGTCCAGATATATAGACCTCTGTAGGGGGTGCTGGTAAAATGTTAAAAAAAAGGTTGGATTGCTGTAAGAGCTGCCATGGGGAGACACAGAGAGATTAACTGCTTCTCTCTGAGACTCCTCAGTGCACACTTACAGACTCACGGCTGGCCTGGCAGGATTAATGGTGTGGGGGTCCCATTCAGAAGCAGGGACCCCCGCTGGGTTATTCCTCCTGGGCTGCTTTCTGTTTTCTTAGCTGCAATCAAGTGCAGCTGCACTGGGTTCCCGCCCCTGCAAACTTTTGTAGTCACAGGGACAGTAAGGCTGGGAACACACACAGCGCTACGCGACGTGCGCACGCATTTGTGCGCGCACATTTGTCACTGACCCTTGGCGGCCAATGGTTCATTGTTGAAACTACCATTGGCTGCGAAGCACGGCGTCGTCGCCGCTGCTGTAGCTGGAGTCTTTCAAAAGTGTGATTACAGGCTACAGCAGAGCGACGTCAGTTTCAGCCGCCAATCAATGTCCAGACGTTTTCATTGATTGGCTGCTGAAATTGCTGGGGGACGGGGTTAATTATTTTATTTATTATTTATTCTCCTTATTACATTATTTACTTTATATTACATTATTTTTATTACATTATTGATTTATCCGCCGCCCGCTCCCCCGCTTGCTCCCCCGAAACCGGCCCGCTTGCTCCCCCGAAACCGGCCCGCTTGCTCCCCCGAAACCGGCCCGCTTGCTCCCCCGAAACCGGCCCGCTTGCTCCCCCGAAACCGGCCCGCTTGCTCCCCCGAAACCGGCCCGCTTGCTCCCCCGAAACCGGCCTGCTTGCTCCCCCGAAACCGGCCCGCTCCCCCCACCCGCCCGCTAGCGGATCATTCCGTCTGCTGGGGATGTTTACACATCGCCCCGCAGACGGAGGCGCGCGCACGCAACGAAGCGCTGTGTGTGCTCTCGGCCTTAGTCTGGCTGCATCTGTACAGGAAAAAACATAGCAAACTGTAGATTTCTGTGGAAAAAAAATCTAAACTTTATTTAGCGTAGTGACTTAGTTTTCCACAGTAATTTATATTTACAATATCTGCAGGAAATCCATTAATATGTTTTGAAAGTCCAGAAAAAGCAGACAAGAAAAACAATATGTAAAAATAAAAATCCCACTGAAACTGAATGGAGGCAGTGGATATTTACAGTTGAGTGCAAATAGCCGCACGGCTATTCACAGTTGCTGGCACAAGAGCGCTGCGCTCTGCTCGGCCGTGCAATTTGTGGCTAGGTGCACGCTCATCTGGGGGCGCGGCCACAACGGCAATGAGCTGGTTCGGCCTCATTAGTTGAACCGCTTACGTGACGCGCTTGGAGGCGGCAAATTCAATTTTGCTTGCTCTGCAAGCGTCTCAAGCCCCGATGCTCACCCTGGCCAGACACATAAGGCCTCGGCCAGGGTTCCTGCGGAGGCGCGCTGAGGCTCAGGGAAAGCGGGTGCTTTCCCTGGCCTTAGACAGCGCTCCGTCTGGGGGTGCGTCGGGGGCGTGTCGGCGGGCGGGCAAGTGACGTCACGGAGCTGGTTCGCCCTCATTCGGCGAACCGCTCACGTGACCGGACCTGCGCGCCAGCAAGCGGGGAAATGTAAAATTTCCCTAAGACCTACGCTTCCGCAAGCGCGCGGAAGCGTAGGCGAGCCCCTACTAAAGCCACTCTCATTGCGGCTGTAGGGGCTCAGTGCCGAGTGGAATCGTGCCTCCGCCCGCAAGCACTAAACATGGACGCAGCCTTATGCATAATGATGTATACCAATTATAAACTGGGTTACGATATATGTGCTGTACACCATTGATCTTAATCAGGGCCGCCAACAGCGGGGGAGAAAGGGTACTGGCGTCCCTGGCCCCGTGGGCCAGGGGGACCCGGCCGCCCAGGCCCCCCGCGCGGCCGGGCGCCTATTAATTAAAAAAAATAAGAAATCGCTGCAAAAAAAATTGCGGTGTCTCCCTGTGGTAGCGCCGGAAGTAGTCTGGGTTAAGCTTCCGGCACGCCGGCGTCAGAGGGAGCCCTGTTTCGCGTGGGACCTGCATCGCGAGACAGGTGCTTCATGGCCGGTGTCAACTGCTTTGACCCCCCCCCCTCATCGGGCCAGCATCGGCCCCACCCCCGCAGCACACTGGTGCGCGAGTGAGCAGTGGCGTGGTGCCTGCAGCAGGGCTGGCGGCAACTGCTGTGACCAGCCACCGGGCACCCCGCTGCACCGCCACACCCCCCCCTCTCTGCACCGCCACCCCTCCCCCCGCATGACAGGGCTGTCCCGCTACCCACCGCAGACGCTAGACAAACCACGCAGCCGCGGGAAACCCCCGTACCGCCGCCCCCCCCCACCCGCAGCATTGTTCCCCCACCCCCAGTACCGCCGCCACCGCCCGCAAGCACCCTCACGCCGCGCCGCGCCCCCCTGCTGGTAAGTCTGATTTTTGGGGGTGTTTGGGTTATTTTTTTTAGATTTATTTTATTGCAGATATTTTTTATATTATTACACATTCCTAGTCAGAGAGACAGAGACAGATATCCGTGGGCGTGTCTGGGGGCGGGCGAACCGCTGACGTGACCGGCCCTGCGCTCCGGCAAGCTAAGAAACGAAAGATTTCTTAAGACTCGGGCATGGTGCCTCGGGTCGCACTCCTGCTCTGCCTCGCCTGCAGAAGCTGGTGCTTTTTTGTGGCCTGACAGGTGAGGCAGTGAGCGCGCTTTGAGGGCGGGGCAAAGGTGTGGCGGAGGTGGGGTGAGAGGCGGGGCTAGTCCCTCATCCCCATTGGATGTTTGTTGTCATGTGACCGCTCCTCCGCTCCCCTCAGCGCGTATATTTAAACTAGCCTGTCGCCTGCATTTCCACACGCCTCCACACGCATGCGGAAGCAGCTTCTAAGGCTGCGGTCCCACTAACTATTACAGCGCACGCCTGTGCGATCAAGCCCCGCCCACCCAGTTCCTCCGGTCCCAGTCCCTACCTTGTCGCGCACCTTTCTCCAGCGGTGCGCGACAGGTTTTCAGGCAGGCAGGGGAGTTTCAGATTGGCATTTGTGACGGAGGCGTGGCCACGCCCCCGCCGGAGGTTCAGCCAATGAGGGCGAACCAGCCGCGAGACGTCATGGCCACGCCCCCGCAAACCTACCGCCACACGCCCTCCCGTCACAAACTTTCTCTCTCCCCTCAGACCGCAGATCGCGGACTAGCGCTGTGCATGCGCCGCCCCCCCGCCGGGCGCGTGGCACAGTGCTGACTGGGGACTCAGCCTAAAGCCGCGCTCATTACAGATGCAAGGGGTATAGAATGTCAATAGGAGAGTGTTCTGTCTTTTTTTTCCATTTTATTTCCTACTGAGTGCGAATAGCTGTGCGGCTATTTGCACTCAACTTAACTGAGTGCGAATAGCCGAGCTGTTATGAACAGTGTTATATCAATAGGTTTCTCTGCCTTTATTCACTAAAAATGCATCAGAAAGTCTTATAGCTCAGTGGTTATGCTCCAGGCCATTAGCAGAGTGGACCAGGGTTTGATTCCTGGCTGGGATGTTTATTTTTTTCGTTTATTTGCACTCAACTGTGAATAGCCGTGCGGCTATTTGCACTCAACTGTGAATAGCCGTGCGGCTATTTGCACTCAACTGTGAATATCCACTGCCCTGAATGGAAGCTGAAATAGTTAATCTCGCCCACCTACAAAAGGTACATCCATCTCTCTTCCTCTCTCTCTCTCTAGCAAAACCCATATTTCAGCGTCTGGATGGGAGTAACGCCACCTTTAGGTATAACCTAAGTAAAGCATCATTAAATCTCTGAGTTAACTATAAAGAAGATACAGTACATATGTTGATAGGTGCTGTTAGAGGGGACATCTCTTTTGCATATCATTAGTAATGGCAAAGACCTGTTACGTTTCAAAACAGCACTTAACGCTGCGTTACAAAACTTTGAAGATACCCATTAGCACTTAGGTTAACATATTTAAGTTAACGCTTCGATGGTCAATAACAGAGCTTTGTGGATCTGGGCCAAAGTGCTTTAATCATTAGTTAGGAAAATCTGTGCACTTTATTAAAGGAGACGGGAGCCTTTTTCCAATTTTTTTTTTACACTGCATACAGTACCCCTGGCGAAACACAGTTTTATTAAAAGTTTGAACAAAAAAAGTTCTCTTCTTTAAAGTTGATTGTGTCATTATTAACTAAAACTAAATACTATATCAGACTTGCTTAAGCACCTTCAGTGATAATTTTTTTAGACAGAAAAAAAAAACCTACCCCTGAAG
The DNA here is from genome assembly GCF_040206685.1 of Ascaphus truei. Classification (NCBI taxonomy): domain Eukaryota; kingdom Metazoa; phylum Chordata; class Amphibia; order Anura; family Ascaphidae; genus Ascaphus; species Ascaphus truei. Next base: position 309,987,245 of record NC_134483.1, on the reverse strand, counting down.
TGTGCTGTCAAATTCTCCAGTGAGTGAAGGGGGGTGGAAGGAGACGTGGAGGGAGACGGGGAAGGAGGCTAATGTGAATTACTTTCAAGCATTCCAGTCATTTTTAGATCTCAAACGGGTTACTTCAGGTAATAAAACTGAAACTTATGCACTTCACAGCAGATGATGCAAAGATAACTATTAAACGGTTATCGTAAGAAACTTCATGATATCTTCCAACATACTTGGGAGTGTCCCTCTTTTAACTATTGAAGAAAATGGTTTGATTTTCTTTTGAATCTACTGAAAATTGAAAAGTTAAGACACTGTGAATTAGTTACTCATCACGGGCTTTTGATGCTCAATATTTTTATTTCTTTCACCTAGGAATGTCAGCTCTATATACATTTATGCAAACATTGTCAGAGATTTTACAGAGCACAAGGTATGTTTCCAGTAAAGATCCACTTCATAGCCAACTTTTTCTGATCAGTTTTTTGTTGTTGTAATATTCTTTGGAAGTGAACTTTGGGACCTCCTCCTGGTGGGGAGGTATTGATTTGCATATCTCTCATAACATAAGGAGACTGTTGGCTTCCAACAAACAGCAGAACCTGACTCCTCCTGCTTGAGGGGAACCCTTTTATTCAAAGCACTTTAGATTCTGAAAGCTTTAAAAGAAGTTGATTAAAAGCTTCTACAGTTGATCAGTGAACAATTCTTCAAAGGATATAGCTATTGTCATTCAGATTAGGGTGATGGTTGGAATAAACATGAGAAGTGGAGAACTCCTTGCACTGTTTGTATGGATACACTGTCTTGTTGCTTTCTACGGCGTTTTGGCAACTACTGAATCACCTACTCCAAGTAAGTCTGACTATGCAATCCAATGAGAGCAGTGTTTTACATACACCATACAGTTAAGACTATTTCATGCATTCTTACCTCCCATTCCCATTTCTCTTCTGAGTGCTAAAGGCAACGCAATTTAAAGTATTTAAACTGCTAAATAGCTCAATTACAAGGAACTTTGTGATTTATGTGTGTGCTGGAGGGGGGATTTGGGAGGGTAGAAGATTCAAATAGTTTCCTTTATACAAAACTATTAAAAATAAGCAAAAGCTCTAACATTCTATGTGTTTTGATTTAGTGGGGTTTTGTTTATGTAGTCTTAGAGGTCTACTGTATATGTCAAGGCAAATGTATTAAAGAAACACATTTCCCTTGAAATCATAATTTCCTGATTTTTTTTTCATTAGCTGAAGTTGGTGATCCACACATTTACCTCCCCCCTCTCCCCCCCAAAAATAAATGTCGTGGAAATTGTCAATGTTGGCAAAGAAAAAATATGCCAAGCATTAAGTCAATGTGCCTGTCATGTGACTAAATTCAGGTCACACAGCCCCTTACACTGTATACTACTATTCTCACAAAAATCTGTAGAAAAGTGACCAATTAGTGAAAAGTGGTACATTTTGAGCAATGTGATCTAACATTTTTGTGAAGCTTTCATGAGATTAAAAGAAAAGTTCGCCAAAAATTGATGCTCACCACATTTGAAGATATTCACAAATCGTGAATGAGAAGCTTTCAGAGGATTAGATGAGTCACTGTCTGGGAGTAGTTTGCATGCATTTCTCTTCAAAGACGGGGAAGGCAGGTGGTAAGCGGCAATGTGTTTAATAACAGTGCAAAAGGAATACATCAATATTAGGAATATACTATGTTGGGCTACCGTTTAAGTGTTTTGGGGTTTTCATTTGTTCCTGGCAAAGAATGATGTTTCAGGCTAAAATGTGACACATTCCCAGCACGCTCTAACTCCAACAAAAATGTGATGCTGTAGTAGAAAATGTGCAAGGTTGTAAATAAATAATTTATGGTACGGTGGGAGATGAATTAAATCTATGCTGCCTTTCATTTCGTTAATTAGACCATACTTGCTACATATGTTATAGTACAAAACAATCGCCTGATTAACTTGTAGAATTTGCCGTTTAGATCCAATAAAGAAGTTATCGTTTTAAACGTTTTTTTTTTTTTACTAAAAAAATAATCCTTAATCATATTAGAAACGATATGAATGATATGGGGAAGAAGTCCAGTACAGAAATAGAAATGCTCATAAAATGTAGTTTTTCTCCATTGTGCAGCTGAACTGCTACAGTAGGTGCTATTCACGTGATTGTTTATGCCATTTAATACAAACGTATGATATCTCAAAAATGTAACACCGTATTCCATATTTTACTTTCAAGCACAGACAAACACAATGGGGCTTATGCAGAGAGGTACGGTAAGGACAAATTCGGCAGGTTTGCGGCAAAAATGTCCGCATTAAAAGAGTTAGTGGCGAGAATGTGGCGGGACAAGTCAAATTCGCCAGACGGGTGGCGAGAAGCGTGAGTTCGCCATTGTTAAAACACGCACGATTCCAGTAGCTCCGAAGCGCATGAACGCGCCAATCGGAGCTACTATATGGCGCGTTTGGGTGACATTTTGCCCGCCAACAAAAGTTGGCTTTATTGTGTCCAAATAACGCGCGCCTCATAATGGCGAGTTTCACGACAAGTGAAACTCGCCAAATTAACAATTTAATGCAAACCGGGCTACCCTGCATAGGACTAAAATAAAAGCCAATCCTGTGGCGAATTTATGCCTTTCCGGTACGTACCTCTCTGCATAAGCCCCAATGGTTTTTTTTTTATCGCATTAAAGAAAAATTGCAGGCACTGTAGTAGAGGGTTATCCAAGTTCTAATGATGGTCTTTCTACATGAGATCTGACTCTGTATACTTTTTAGGGGTTAATCTGTATCAAAGTCTCAAAGCTACAAAACTGAAGCAAAAAAATGCACCACATTTATCAAAGAATAATGTCCCTTAGGATGCAGTGGGATTTTTTTGCTTGGGTAAATATAGAGCCGTTTATAATTTTTGGCCAGAGTTGCAACTGGAAGACTTTGATACATAAAAACTCTCTATGTTTCAAGTTTGGACTTTGCTGGAGACCCACGAATGTGCGGAGATGATTGCTTCCTGATTGACAAAAAGCCAAGTTGACCGATTGTAACCTCACTACCGTAAGACTGAGAAAGCTTTTAACCTGATACAAGGTCATTGTGACTCCACCCAGCTCACCCACCCCCTTTTCTGAGTGGCTGATTGGCTCAGTCAGTGATCAGCGTGAGTGGGCTTGTCCCAAGATTCTCTTACGCTCACAAACTCTTGGCAGCTATTGTGACATTTGTAGCATTCTCAAAGCTGTTCTGCTTGGAAGCTCTCCCACTTCTACAGCCTGGAGACGTTTATCTTTCTCTTTGAATATGCACACAGTCATATTTTACATATATATTTATGTAAATAATTCTTCTGTTAGTGTTCATTGAGATGTTAGGCTGCGCTCAGACAGGGCGCTACGCCCGCGTCTTGCGTTCGTGCCTCCGCTGCGCGCTCCTGCAGCCCAGCAGTTTCTGCTGAAACTGCAGGAGTTGGATCGCGGCGTTTGGGAGCGTGACGGGGGACGTTATGTACATGTCACGAAGCTGGTTCGCCTTGATTGGCTGAACCAGCTCGCGTCACGCGACTGTAGCCCAAAATTTCAATTTGGGTTGTGATGGCAAAATGTTGCAACAACAACGCTGCACTTTGCCGCCGGTGGAGTTTTCAGTTTGAAAACTCCCACCGAACAACCCAAATTTGCGACGGACGTGCGCGCGCACACGTCTCAACGTGCCATGTCCGAGCGAGGCCTTAGGCCTTGTCCAGGGTCACGCTGAACGGGCGATTGATTGATTTTGCTGCTCGCAAGCGCGTCACGTGAGCGGTTCGCCCAATGAGGGTGAACCAGCTCCGTGACGTTGTGGCCGCGCCCCCAGACGCGCGCACCTACCTGGCTAGGAGTCGCCCGGCCGAGCAGGGCGCAGCGCTGGAGCGCCAGCGCGCCTGTTTCCACCCTGGACGAGGCATTTGGCTGCAGGCAGGGAGCGTGCGCGGTGACGTCACGCTCCCTGCTCAGCCGGGAGATTTGTGGCCGGCTAGGTGCTGGGGGCATGGCCATGACGTCGCGGAGCTGGTTTGCCCTCATTAGGCGAACTGCTCACGTGACGCGCCAACGAGAGGCAAATTCAATTTTGCTTGCTTCGGTAAGCAGCTAAGCGCCAAGCAGGCGCTTGCTCACGCTGGCCACACACATTGCTGCAATGTGTTTCATCACCGCCAGCGTGAGCCCGCCCGCTCAGCGCCACCCTGGCCGCAGCTTTATACACGTATGAATGCAAAGCGCATTAATACTGCAATATGCTGATGTAAGCAACACTTTATATCTAAGGCCAAGCTTATTCTGCCTACTTCAGAACGCGTTCGCGCGCCTCTGTCTGCTGGGCGATGTGTGCTCATCCCCAGCAGACTGAATGACGCAACTTAGAGGCGGGACTTCCATATCCTCCGTCATTCATGTAATAAAAAATAAAAAAAGAAACAAAGTGTGTGTGTGTGTAATTTCATTGGCTGGCGAAGTACACGTGACGCCGCCGCTGCTGCAGCATAAAATTACAACTTGAGTTGTCTTCCTCAAGTGCAGCGGCGTCAACGCTGTACTTCGCCGCCTGGAGTCATTTGTAGTTTGAACACTGCCTATCACAATCCAAGAGTGCCGAATGCGCGCGCATGTCGCATAGTAGGCAGAGTGAGCCTAAGACGTCATGTGAAATAAATAACTAAAAATTTGCAAGTGCAAAATGAGGTTGAAAAGGTAGGGAGGATTGACCACAAAGCTTACACTATTTATGGCTGGATGGTAGTGGAAGGAATTTCTGTGCAGAAAAGCAATTTGGTTGAAATACAAATGAAAAGTTGTCACGCCATTATTGCATAAGATGTACAGTACTGTATGATGTACACTGCAAATCATTACAATTAAATCACATAGGAAATCTGTCGCATTTCGAATTGTGTTGCAATCTGTCATGTTATCATTTCTCATAGTTTTAAGCGAGCACACTACTAACTCAGTTTTTATAATAAACTAGCAGATATACCCGGCGTTGCCCGGGATGTAAATGTGTGAAATGATATGATGTACAGTAGTTGTTGTTCAAAAATTGTGAGGTGGGGTGGTGTGGGGGGGAGAAGAGGTGGTGTGGTGTGGGAAAGTGGTGGGGTGGTGTGGGGAGGGAAAAGAGGTGGGGTGGTGTGGGGGGGGGGAAAGAGGTGGGGTGGTGTGGGGGGGGGGGGAAAGAGGTGGGGTGGTGTGGGGGGGGGAAGAGGTGGGGTGGTGGGGGGGGGGGGAAAGGTGGGTTGGTGTGGGGGGAAAAGAGGTGGGTTGGTGTGGGGGGAAAAGAGGTGGGTTGGTGTGGGGGGAAAAGAGAGGGGGGAAGAGAGGGGAGGGGGGGGAGGGGAGGGGGGGAAGAGAGGGGAGGGGGGGAAAGAGAGGGAGGGGGGGGAGAAAGAGAGGGGGGGGAGAAAGAGAGGGGGGGGAGAAAGAGAGGGGGGGGAGAAAGAGAGGGGGGGAGAAAGAGAGGAGGGGGAGAAAGAGAGGGGAGGGGGGGGGAGAAAGAGAGGGGAGGGGGGGGGAGAAAGAGAGGGGAGGGGGGGGGAGAAAGAGAGGGGAGGGGGGGAGAAAGAGAGGGGAGGGGGGGGGAGAAAGAGAGGGGAGAAAGAGAGGGGAGAAAGAGAGGGAGGGGGGGGAGAAAGAGAGGGAGGGGGGGGGGAGAAAGAGAGGGAGGGGGGGGGAGAAAGAGAGGGAGGGGGGGGGAGAAAGAGAGGGAGGGGGGGAGGAAAGAGAGGGAGGGGGGGAGAAAGAGAGGGAGGGGGGGAGAAAGAGAGGGGGGGGGGGAGAAAGAGAGGGAGGGGGGGGAGAAAGAGAGGGGGGGGGGGAGAAAGAGAGGGAGGGGGGGGGAGAAAGAGGGGGGGGGAGAAAGAGAGGGGAGGGGGGGGAGAAAGAGAGGGGAGGGGGGGGAGAAAGAGAGGCGGGGGGGGAGAAAGAGAGGGGAGGGAGAAAGAGAGGGGGGGGGGGGGGAGAAAGAGAGGGGAGGGGGGGGGAGAAAGAGAAGGGAGGGGGGGGAGAAAGAGAAGGGAGGGGGGGAGAAAGAGAGGGGAGGGTGGAGAAAGAGAGGGGAGGGGGGGGGGAGAAAAAGAGGGGAGGGGGGGAAAGAGAGGGAAGGGGGGGAGAAGAGAGGGGAGGGGGGGAGAAAGAGAGGGGAGGGGGGGAGAAAGAGAGGGGAGAAAGAGAGGGAGGGGGGGAGAAAGAGAGGGAGGGGGGGAGAAAGAGAGGGGAGGGGGGGGAGAAAGAGAGGGGAGGGGGGAGAAAGAGAGGGGAGGGGGGGGAGAAAGAGAAGGGAGGGGGGGAGAAAGAGAGGGGAGGGGGGAGAAAGAGAGGGGAGGGGCGGAGAAAGAGAGGGGAGGGGGGAGAAAGAGAGGGGAGGGGGGGAGAAAGAGAGGGAAGGGGGGGAGAAAGAGAGGGAAGGGGGGGGAGAAAGAGAGGGGAGGGGGGGAGAAAGAGAGGGGAGGGGGGGAGAAAGAGAGGGGAGGGGGGGAGAAAGAGAGGGGAGAAAGAGAGGGGAGAAAGAGAGGGACGGGGGGAGAAAGAGAAGGAGGGGGGGAGAAAGAGAGGGGAGGGGGGGGAGAAAGAGAGGGGAGGGGGGGAGAAAGAGAGGGGAGGGGGGGAGAAAGAGAGGGGGGGAGAAAGAGAGGGGAAAAAGAGGGAGGGGGGAGAGGGAGGGGGGAAGAGAGGGGAGGGGGTGGAGAAAGAGAGGGAAGGGGGGTGAAAGAGGGGGAGGGGGGGGAGAAAGAGGGGGAGGGGGGAGAAAGAGAGGGGAGGGGGGAGAAAGAGGGGAGGGGGGGGGAGAAGAGGGGAGGGGGGGAGAAAGAGGGGAGGGGGGAGAAAGAGAGGGGAGGGGGGGAGAAAGAGAGGGGGGGGAGAAAGAGGGGAGGGGGGGAGAAAGAGAAGGGAGGGGGGGGAGAAAGAGAGGGGAGGGGGGGAGAAAGAGAGGGGAGGGGGGGGGAGAAAGAGAGGGGAGGGGGGGGGAGAAAGAGAGGGAAGGGGGGGGAGAAAGAGGGGGAAGGGGGGGGGAGAAGAGAGGGGGAGGGGGGGAGAAAGAGAGGGGAGAAGAGAGGGAGTGGGGGAGAAAGAGAGGGGAGGGGGGAGAAAGAGAGGGGAGGGGGGGAGAAAGAGAGGGAGGGGGGAAGAGTGAGGGAGGGGGGGAGAAAGAGAGGGGGGAGAAAGAGGGGAGAAGAGAGGAGGGGGGAAGAGAGGGGAGGGGGGGGAGAAGTGAGGGAAGGGGGTTGAGAGGGAGGGGGGGAGAAGAGAGGGGGGGGGGAGAAGAGAGGGAGGGGGGGGAGAAGAGAGGGGGGGGAGTGGGGAGGGGGTGAGAGTGGGGAGGGGGGAGAATGTGGGGGGGTGGGAGAAAGAGGGGAGGGGGGGGAGAAGAGAGGGGAGGGGGGGAGAAAGAGAGGGGAGGGGGGGGGGAAGAGAGGGAGGGGGGGGGGAGGGGGGGGGGGAGAAAGAGAGGGGGGGGGGTGAGCGGGCTGTTTGTGAGGTCCCGCAGAGTGGTGGCAGGGGGGGTGGTGATAGTGTTCTGTTTCTGCTGTCTAGCGGCGGCGATGTGGGGTACGTGTGCTGATAGAGGGTGTTGTTGGGGGGGGTGCCGCATGGCTGGCCGCTCCACTTCCCGCCTCGGGACCGGGCGGGCCTAACGCTCGCAGCACGCAAGTGCCCGTGCTCCCCCTGCGGGAGCACCACGTGGCACACAAGTGGCTGTACCTCCGCCTACCGTGCGCGGCCGCCGTTCCCGAAGCGGGGAACCTGACTGCTATCCCCCTTCTGGCCGCCAGACCCCTCTGCTCCCCGAAACCCCCCCTCCCCGCCGGCAGCGTGCTCGTTTTAGAGGACCCGCGGCGGAAAGTGCCGCGTGGGGTAAGGGCTTAGCAAAGGGGCCGTAATGGTGATAGGGGGTGGCTCTGTTGTTGCAGGCCAGCGCCAGGAAGGGAGAAGGGGTGAGAGGGTGGGTGGTCAAGGGCGGCCAGCCGTTGAGGAGGGCCAGAGGGGTGACAGTTGGGGGGGGCAAGTCCACAGGGGTGAGAGGGTGTGTGTGTGTGTGTGTGTGTGTGTGTGTGTGTGTGTGTGTGTGTGTGTGTGTGTGTGTGTGTGTGTGTGTGTGTGTGTGTGTGTGTGTCAGGCCAATGAGAGGTGTGCGGGGGCGGGTGGGCGGGTGGGCCCAGGGACCCCCTAGGGACACAGGACATCCAGACAGGCATACAGTGCTTTCACTAATATAGTATAAGATTGTTAATTCTTTCTAAAGTATTTTTTTTACCTTTCTCTTTATGCCATGTTTCTTTCTAAGTTTCTTCTATATACAGTTATTGTTTATTTATTAATTTTCAGAAATAAAAATAGCTAATGTGTTATCACTGAATCCATAGGTTTGCAGCCAATTTCATAGAATCCTTATACAGTACATGTAGTTTTAATCTTGAACTTTTGAACTTACAAAAAGATGAAGAAACAGGCACGCTTATTAAAGTTATGGTTTCTGTATTTAAAGAATGATTGCTTAAGGAAGTGAATTGCAAATGTTTTTACAAAATGTTTGCTTTTTTCAGTGAGCTAAGTGGGAATGCAACTTTAAATGTTATAATCTAAATTATGGAATTTAAATTCCCTTTTAAAACAATGAGGTGTTTCCAGTTACAGATCTGGTTGTATCTTGAACAAGCAAATACATTCCTATCACTGTATAAATGTGAGTCTGAACATGTATTTGTATCCTTTAAAACCATTCAAGTGTAGTAATCATGTAATAAAATACACATTATTTTATTAGACAGCAGTTTTATATTGCTGTATCTTTTCAATTGGAGTAGAAGCCAGTGGGAAAAATGTTTAGGATTAAAGTTCAAATTTAGTAGGAATGATATATATATATATTTATATTTATTTTTTTAATTAAGAGCAATATGTTATGTTTGCAGATTACCAGTTGACAGCTTGATAACTTTTTAACTTTCTTAAGCCAGTTTGTCATTACAGGATTTAATTAGAAATCACCTTATAACATTGTCAAATGTACATGAGACATTATTGGAATAATTCAGAGGTGTGGCATTTATATTTAATTCTGTATGTTTATGGTATCGGTCTACAAGTAACGATGCATTTTACAACAACAACAAAAACCTTTTGTATTCTCCAGTTCTCACTTGTTAAACCCTGAAGTTAGTGGGAAGAGTGCTCAATTAACAGGACTACGTCACTGTGGACTAAAATAAACAGCAATTCTTGGAAAGTTATCGTCATGGGATATAACGGTGCCAAATCAAACGCTGAGAACATTTCTGTCTGCTAGAGTAATTCGTGCCTGGCAATTGTAGTGCGTTGCAAGTAATGGGATAGGAAGAAATGTGAAACAATTTGGTCCGTCTGAAATAGGGATAATCCAGAAATCCCCAAACTTTTGTTTTCAATCACAATGCAGGAAAACATAGAGGACAATGTATCAGATTGACAATATTAAGTCGCTACAGAGAACAAAATGAATTGTTGAATACATTTATACAATTGACAAATAAGCAAGATGTGTAAGAAGCTTATCAAGAGTCAGACATGCACATTTACATTCCTTGTCAGATTAGGCTCATTCCAGTTTAATAGTAATTGCAGAAAATGCAGTCAGGAATTCACTGGTTACCATATGTACATTAAGTAACTCCTTTTACTTTCTCCATGTACAGTAGTTCTCCATGTAAATACTCCTACTGTATATTGCTCACTGATACAAACAGGCAAAATGAAAGCAAAGTAGCTGATACACCAAGAGATGCATGTTTCAATTAATTATCTTAGTAACCTGATCAGTGTGTTATGAAGTAGTGCTTCCCTAGCTCTTCTAAAGCTAGTGGGTTCACATCCTTTTGAATAGGTCATGGTGTAAATAATAAACAAAAAATGACAGCTTATTAAAGCAGCATTTCACTCAAAACCCTATGTGGTTTGTTTTCTAAATAAATCAGTTGTATAGTATTAGCTAATACTTACTGCGTTTTTCCAAACTTTATGCCCTATGTAATGGTTTTAAATGTATTAAGCTTCCTTGGGTTGCTATAGCAACTGTTTTGGAAGCCACAGTACTTACTCTTTTGAAAAAGGCGGCCATATTGGGTGCCCTGGGAAGCAGGATCTTTTTCGATTTTTAATCACGTAGCATGGATCGATCGGCAGCTTAGATAATTAAATTGGCGTAAATGTGAGGAACTGATGCATTTATTTGATCAAAACTAAACTAAAATCGAGCAAGAGGAAATGCCCCTGTTAAAGGGCAGAGAGAGGGACAGAACAGTGATTATGAAAATGTGAAGATGTGGTACTGCATTTTCTAAACACAGTTGCATGAAGATAAAGGGAAGGTAAATCACAAAAAGATATAACCCAAAAGAACGCAGAAGGCATCGACAAGGGTTTGCACATGAAACGAATAATGTAGCACTACTGATCCGCAGGAAAAGCATAATAATAAAACTGCCATATTTCATAAGGAATATAATAGACTGTGCTAACTCTAAACACAAGTTCATGAAAGTGGCAAAATTCCACATGAATGTGTGAAAAATAACAACGCTCAGCAAAAATGTTTTGTTTTTTTCTGCAGGGTCTCACGATCAAAATGTGCAAGGTCACATTTGTCACGTGACCTTGACGTTGTTTTCTTTATAAAATTAACAACACATATGGTGAAATGTTGCCCCTTTTATGAAATTCCAAAACATTTAAAAAAGGGCGAAATGTAAAAAAAAAAAAAAATCCTAAACCCGTTTTGTCCCTTGTGAATTTTAGTGATATTTCTGAAAAATTAGCAAACTGAAAAATAAAGCATTGTCACATCTCTAGAATATAGTATGAAAACAGCAGGAGGAACTCATCAGCTACTGCCAGGAAAGCGTTTTATCAAGATCACCAACAGAAATAGTTGGGCCCAGGACAAATGTACGAAGCAGCTCCCTCCTCTGTGATGTTGGACAGGCCTGAGGGGAGGAAAAAGGAGATATGAGCTTGGGAGAAAAGGGTGCTCTGGTATGGGCCTAGGGGGAGGGGGTTTAAGGAGGTAATGGACTTGGGGGGTGGGGGATCATGGAGCATAGTGTGCCGAGGGTGGGACACAGAGTCTGTATGTTGTGTACAGTATGCTGTTTGGTTATTTAAATTGTATGGAAGAAATATTGACATAGTAAATAAGGGGTGTGCACTTGCCAAGATAGACTGCACAATTAAAGTTCAAACGATCCGAGTAAAATGACTAATTCAGTAAATGGTTAACGATAAAGAAACAAAAACAGAAAAAAAAAAATCTGTTTGGCTATTGAAGGTGTTCCCAGTTTGTTGTTGGTTAACACGGCATGTACAAACACAACTTAGATCAAGTTTGACAGGTCTCTCGTCTGCTCTTTCACAAGAGCCCTATTTCAGGGTCTGTATTTCTCAGTCTTGAGAAATCTGGTGGAAACCAAAAAATGTTTGCAACATTTTTCGCAAACAAAATGAGCCAATTCCACATGATTTGTAAACATGGGCAAACATTGTGCACCTCTCTAGTGGGGAACAGCTTGCTTGTTGTTGGTCCTGCCTCCTGCGACATGACATCACACAAAAGGGAGGTGACCCCTCCCAAGCTTAAAATAGCCGTCATTGCAAAGTAATTTAGCAAAAATAAATACATAGAAAAAATACTTCAATATGACTGTCCTATTGCAAATTACTGCAATTACTGATATAGGTATAACATAAGATATAAATGGACTGTTGGGGCTAGTTTATGGGCTGAAAACATATATTGTAATGACATTGTGTATTGTGTCTTATATTTTTATTACTTGAAATTGTACTTTGATATAAGATTTACATTTTTAGGATACTACAGGGGATGAATAGACAAATTAGACGTATTTGACAAGAGATACTGTAAAGACAGTAGACAAATGAGATATATTTTGACTTCAGTGATGCATAAATAGAATCATTTGATACACAAATTGGTTAGAATATTAGAAAATATTTTAAAAGGATAAAATGGTAATCTTTAATGCATATTTACTAAGCTGTGCTATTCCATGACACCTTTTTATGGTAGATGACACCTTTTATGGCTTATTCATTGTGAATTACTTTGTCTTAACATATGATAATGAGGTCTTATATTAGTGTCGTGCTGTGAATAATTTTTACGTTCCTCCACATTCATAAGTCTGTGCACAGAGCCGCCAACAGAAATCTTGCGGCCCAGGTCAAATGAAATGAGCAGGGTATTGGCCTGTATGTGGGGTGGGAGAAGAAAGTATTGGGGGGGGGGAGAAGAAGAAGAAGGGGGGGTAGCTATGGACCTGTGGGTGTGGAGCCCAGAGGAGGGCACAGGACCATGTGGGCCTACCGGTGGCCCAAGGAGGGGCCCTGCTGAAGGCCCAGATGGAAGGAGAGGTCCATGTGTTGCACAAACTATTACTTACTCAGCACATAGAATCTGCATTATACTAATCATTAAAGCAGCAGTTCCCCCCCATCTCTTTTTTTTGTTTGTTTATTTTGCTCCCCCCCACCCCCTTTGTGTTTACAAGGATAAAAAAACAGAGGGTCCCCAGAGCTAAAACATGGAACCCCCGGTTCCAGAGATACTTACTGGTAAAAGTAGCACACTACCGTCCCCTCTAGAGGAAACAAAATGGCGATCCGAGTCTCCTGCCTCAAGCATGACACAGGGGATTTAAAAAAACAGGAAGTACCAGCGCTACTTTTAACTGGCTGGTGTCTGGAGCTGAAAATAACATGTTTCAGCTCTGGGAGCCCCCTGCTGCCCATCCTGGTAAAAAGGGGGTGAGGAGCACTTTAAGTTTCATGCATGGTTTATTGACACATTGATGTGCTGTGAAGTTGTTATGAAGTTACTTACCTAATCAACATTTGGTTTTACTGGCAATTAACAGAAAATTATAAACATAGCATTGTTAATGTAGATGGCAGACCAGGATAAAAGCAATGTATTAATGTGTAGAGATTATGAAAGTAGGGGCCCTGGTGCAAGAATATTCTACCTTCTACCTCATCAGCACAGAGTGGGCCCATTAAGATTGCATGGTCTCGTTGCCTTGCAGCAATTGTAGTTCTGCTCCTGCTTGGTTTACTTGGGAACAAAAACAAGTGGATTTCTTTATGTTTGTTACGTGTGGTTTATTTGACAGTTGAATACATAATGCTTAGCTGCAATCTGTAAGGACAATCCCTGAGTGATAGTCGTGATTCCAAACAATGACATCAAATATGCTTTGTAGTAATAAGGAATCTTTGACTCATACATCCCCAATAATGATTCTGCTTGATGTGTTCTACATTGCAGGAAGCACGGTCGGAAAGAAAACTGATTTCAATAACATTGAGAGCAAATTTTCCCTTCGAACCTTACAAGAACCAGATGATGACACGTGTTATCTGGTACCTGGTCAAGAACAAACAGTTGATCAATGCAATTTCAACCACACAAGCAAAACATTTGTGGTAATCCATGGATGGACGGTAAGACTATATATTTTTCAGAATTTTGACTATCAATAATATATGTAACTTAACATACATTTAGTATATAGTATACATGTGCAGACAGAGCACATCATACATGGAATTCCCAGAAAATAAAGGGCAGAACAGGCCTTCCTGTGTTTAAGGTATATAATTTCCTAATTGATTAGGAACTAGAGCTTTTAAGGATGACTGGCAAAATGTAATGACATTTTGAAAAGTTTGGTTCACTCCACTGTTAAATGATTTTCAGATGTTTTGCCATGTAGAGTTGGCGGTTCTTTCACAATATACATCATGAAGATAAGGCCTGTGTTGTATGGATGTAATTACACATATTCATGCATCACGCAGAATAAACTATTTCAGCTGCTCAACCTTATGTTCTAAGAATTATGCACATAATTATGTTAGTAAGACATAATTTAATTGATTCATGTTGTATCATGCAAAACAGTGATTTATTCAACTGAAGACAATTACATTTTTTGCGATTTACTGTATACTTCTGCATTGTAGTGAATACTCGACATGCATGCTTCTGTTGACTAGCTATATACATTCCAAGATGCACTGTTTTTGAGTAAACCCCTTGCCTGCTTTATTCAATGCAATTATATTCACATACTTACACACACACACTTTCTCTTACATCCCTCACATTCAGGGACTATTTAACACCTCTAGTCATAAATCACACACTACACAGGGGAGAGGGATGAGCTCTAGTCACATTCCAAGATGCACTTGTTTGAGTAAACCCATTGTCTGCTTTATTCAATGTAACAACACCCTGGAGGAAGAGATCAGTGTATCTCGAATCCTCACACAAATAAAAGCATTTAGTTAGCCACAGAACGATATTGTCTATTCATTTTCGAATATATATATATATATATATATATATCTCAGACAAAAATCAAAGCAGTGCTAACACAAACAGATTAATGCACACAATGACTCTAGAATGATATAAATACCAATTGGAGATCAAAGTTCAATCCATCAGACTCAAGTCCAGTAAAAATAGTCCTCTTGTGGAAAAAGGGGAATTAATTCAAAGCCAGGTTTAATTTGTGATGTGGGGGGCTGCTCATCCAAGGGAGAATCGCTTCCAAACGAGGTGCCGGGAGGAGCTACTGGAGGAACTCTTGCATACTGGTGAATACTCCCGGCACCTTGTGTGTACCAACTGAGGGAAGGGAAGACCATTACCGTCCACAATGTGCCTGGTACAATCGTGACTCTGACTGCTGTCGCCTTGATGTGTGAGAGCTTCTCGGCGGAGGGTCTACAGGCGTGTGGATATAGTGAGTCCATCAGGAGGTTCCCCTCGTTTATCCCAGCTGTTGTGCGCTAAGGTTACAGAGTAAAGATACCTTTATGTGAATTTTAACTCCTTCATCTTGTAAGTGTGTATTGCCTACCTTACATTTCTGATAATAAATTTTACTTCAATGCATCATTGAGGATAATGCACTAGGGGATTGCGCTTTTTTATTTTTCATATATATGCATTTTGCATTTTATTTATTATTCATTTTGTGTGTTTATTCACATTTCTCTTGCATTATAGATCATCACTGTTATATTACATCTGTCACTTATATGCAATTGTTCTTAACATATATATTATATATATTATATTAATAATAAATTCACCAATTATATTTGTACACACAATATGTTTTCACTTATATAGGTTAGTTCTACCTACATTTTTTGTGTTTGTATGTTAATACATACAAATCAGAGCACCACTGCCTGCCTGCAGCTAAAATGCACTCACCCCAGGTGAGTGCATTTGTCGAGCCCTGTTATGTGTCTATCTATCCCATCTATCCCATCTATCCCATCTATCCATCTATCCATCTATCCATCTATCCATCTATCCATCTATCCATCTATCCATCTATCCATCTATCCATCTATCCATCTATGCATCTATCCATCTATCCATCTATCCATCTATCCATCTATCCATCTATAATAATAAAAGAGCCAGTAGGTGCCATAACACCTGTACATCTGTACAATGGGGCTATTTATCCAAGCCTCTTGGCTGTAAAACGGTGGCAATATTGGAACCACAATGCCAGATTCTGCGGAGAAAAAAATCCCATTGGAGTTAAAGGGATTTTTATTCTCTAATCAATTTGGTCATTGTTATGCAGCCCTTCTTGCACCAGATTTCCAGGAAGACATCAGTCAGTAGTCACATCATTGAATAATGTTATGATGGTGCATTGCATTATAACATACCTAATACAATAGATAATACAATCTTCATATTGGCATGTTAACTGAAGAGTGATTCATGGCATTGTATTTTCAGGTCACTGGTATGTTTGAGAGTTGGATTCCCAAGCTGGTAGATGCCCTCTACAGAAGAGAACCAGATTCTAATGTTGTTGTTGTAGACTGGCTAACTCGAGCACAGCAGCACTACCCAATTTCCGCTGAATACACGCAACTAGTTGGACAGGATGTTGCAAGTTTCATTGACTGGATGGAAGTAAGTATACCTAAGAAAGTTTTCATTGTTTATTGTCTCAATGTTACGTTTCACACTGGAGCCTTTCTCAAGATGCACCCAGTAGGAATTCTACCAACTACAAAGTGAGTGCCCTGTCACTGGACTATATGTATGTGTGTACAGTATGTATGACGGGACCTGTTCTACTAGCCCATCGGTACACCTGTTGTCCCTCAACTGCAATGAGATCTGGGTTGGCCTCTTGCTAGGCTTTTACGGACACAGGAATCTGAATGGCAGCGTTTTTCAACATTGTTTTTTCTACCCGCACAAATATCTTCACGTTCACTCCAAGTCCACTAGCCAGATACTTGTACTGTATATGTGAACATATATTTACTAGATTACCTTCATTTTACCATTGATGATATATTGTAGATGACTGACACTCCAACTGGATAACCTTTTTTATCAGTACTTTATTCATGTTTGTGTATCCTGTGAGTTTATATACATTTGTTTTTTCATTTATATAAATGTATTAATTGACGTTATCACTTCCTCGAGCATGCACTTTTTAGTTTTTGGAATGTCTACTTTGGATGTGGTGCATCCTTTAAGCAGCAGCCTTGGGGGCTTATTCTGTAAGTTCTGTTAGCGCTGAACCATGCGATCTGCATGGAAAGCCCATTGACTTGATTGGGGCTTTCTGTGCCGATCGCTCGGTCCAGTACTATCTGAGTTTACAGAATAAGCCCCGTAGACTCCAGAATTTTCTACGAACTTTCACACATGAGCTCATTTGACTGGACATTATAATTGATTGCATTAGAGTGTGTATATATATATATACAGCTAAACCCCGTTATAACGCGGGTCTCGGGGTCCACCCCGAGACCACCGCGTTACTAACGGGGTCGCGAGAAAAAAAAATGGCCGCCGCGCTTTAGCGCATATTCATCCCGCGGGACAGGAGATGGGAGCGGGCATGTCCCTCCGCTCCCCGCTTCCCCCTGTCACCGCGGGACAGGCCGCGGGGCAGGAGATGGGAGCGGGGATGTCCCTCCTGTCCCCGCTTCCCCCTGTCACCGCGGGACAGGCCGCGGGGCAGGAGATGGGAGCGGGGATGTCCCTCCTGTCCCCGCTTCCCCCTGTCACCGCGGGACAGGCCGCGGGGCAGGAGATGGGAGCGGGGATGTCCCTCCTGTCCCCGCTTCCCCCTGTCACCGCGGGAACTGGCAGGCAACATCCACTCCTCACGAGCCGCACGGCGCATGCGCATGCGCACGGCGAACGTGAGGGGTGCCTGCATAAGTGTGCTGCTTTTGGAGACAGGTAAGCAGTCTCCGGAAGACCGCTAACCCCCCCCCCCCCCCGCCGCAGCACAGGGCCCTCGCGTGTGTGTAAGTGTCTGTGAGTGTGTGTAAGTGTCTGAGTGTGTGTGTAAGTAAGTGTAAGAGCCGGAGCGGGAGGTGGGAGGTTTGACAGGGAGGGGGGGCGTGGCTTGAGCGGAGGGACCCGCTACTCTCCTCCCCCTCCCTCCACGGACTGCAGGAGGGAGCTGCTACTCTCCCCCCCCCTCCCTACACGGACTGCAGGAGGGAGCTGCTACTCTCCCCCCCCTCCCCGGACTGCAGGAGGGACCAGGTATGTAGAACTTAAGCATGGTAAAAAGGCCTCGCTTTAATATGCTAACACTATGTGCAACGTGTGGGGTATTTAACAACAAATGACAATCTTGCTGACATGTAATCTATCTTTGGTACAGAAATCTGCCTAGCCTCATTGCCAAGATGATCATCTTCATCTTTTGGTAACACAAGTGCTGTTCATTTCTATGGGTCCCTCCCTCCACTGGCTGCAGGAGGGACCCGCTACTCTCCCGCCCCCCCTCCCTCCACGGACTCGGGCTGGAGCACTCATACATACACACATACACACACACACACACACACAGGCACTCACGCACTCATACACACACACGCGCGCATACACATGCAGGCACTCACGCACTCACACACACACACAGACAGGCACTCGCACTCACACACACAGACCGCTAACCCCCCCCCCCGCCGCAGTACAGGGCCCGCCATACAGTACCGACACACTTTATTCGAGTGTGGTCGGTACCGCAAGCCGGGAAATCTCCCGGCTTGCTAGTGGCCGCCCCTCGGCGTGCCGAGCGTCATAGACGCGCGGTCACGCGTCATCGGGAGCGTGCGCCCCCTGCACGCGCGTCCAGGGGCTCCCCGAGGGAGCCCTGGTGTCCCGCGATCGTGGGACAGCGGCAGGGGGTACCGGGGGACCCGGCGGACCCGGCAGCGGTAGGGAGAGCGCCGCGATCGGAGGGCGCTCTTCCGCTGCTTCGGCGCGCGCCCGTCACTCTCGGGCGCGCGCCAGGCTACTGCTGCGGCAGAGAACGGGCAAATGCTCGAATAAACTCTGCCGCAGCAGTAGCCGCAGCGCAGCGCAGGGCCCCGCCACCCCCCCAACCCCCACAGCACAATGACTTCCCACCCCCTTAACTTTGTGAAACAAAAGTCACAAGACAGGCAAAATACATCTGTTAAAGTGCAGTTGTCTGTTTATTTCTATATAATAATTATGTGCAGTGTGCAGTGTGTGTGCAGTGTGTCAGTGTGTGCAGTGTGTGCAGTGTGAGCAATGAGCAGTGTGCAGTGTGTGTGCAGTGTGTGTGCAGTGTGTCAGTGTGTGCAGTGTGAGCAATGAGCAGTGTGTGTGCAGTGTGCAGTGTGTGTGCAGTGTGTCAGTGTGTGCAGTGTCAGCAATGAGCAGTGTGTGCAGTGTGTGTGCAGTGTGTGTGCAGTGTGTCCAATGAGCAGTGTGTGTGCAGTGTGCAGTGTGTGTGCAGTGTGTGCAGTGTGCAGTGTGTGTGCAGTGTGTGTGCAGTGTGTCAGTGTGTGCAGTGTGTGTGCAGTGTGTGTGCAGTGTGTGTGCAGTGTGAGCAATGAGCAGTGTGTGTGCAGTGTGTCAGTGTGTGCAGTGTGAGCAATGAGCAGTGTGTGTGCAGTGTGCAGTGTGTGTGCAGTGTGTCAGTGTGAGCAATGAGCAGTGAGTGTGCAGTGTGGCAGTGTGAGCAATGAGCAGTGTGTGTGCAGTGAGTGTGTGCAGCGTGTGCAGCGTGTGCAGTGTGCAAAAAAAAATTTTTTTTAAATTTTTTTTTTTTTTTTTTTTTTTAAAAACGGGAGCCACGGGAAAACCGCGTTATAACCGAATCGCGGTATAACGAGGCGCGTTATAACGGGGTTTAGCTGTATATATATATATATATAATAATTATTATTATAGCAGCAGTTGGCACTCCGGTAGTATAATAGTTGTAGGTGCTCATCCCATATCGATACAATAAAAAAAATATTTCCATAGGAAAAAAGAGGCAGCACTCCAAAATAGGTGTATTAGATATAAAAAGCACACATACAGTAGAGAGTTTGTCTGTGTGTGCTTTTTATATCTAATACACCTATTTTGGATTACAACAGAGTGCTGCCTCTTTTTTCCTATGGAGGTATTATATAAATATATATATAATAAATATATATTATATATATATATATAAACACACACAAAGTATAAGATCTATAGACATATTTTCAAATATGCAAGCTCTAATACGTTTTCACAATGCTTTCCCAAGATTAGTGCAAAATTAACATATATTTTATTTAAAACACAGTGCTCACTCAGTTGTTGGTGTTTGTTTGTTTTAATAGGAAAAGTTAAATTATCCAGTGGACAACATTCATATTTTGGGATACAGTCTTGGTGCTCATGCAGCCGGGGTTGCCGGGAGTCTGACTACCAGAAAGGTGAACAGAATAACAGGTGAGAATCATTATAACTTTCTACCAATTCTTTATAACCTGTTGCAGGTAATAATGTTCCTGTCTATGCAATGCAAGTAAAATGTGCAGAACAGAACCTGTATGTGCATACAGTATGTATTAATCCACAACAGTTATAAATGCAGCCTCAAAATATAACAGTCGAAGCACATGATCTGAATATATTATTCAGGTTGTTAAGCAGCAATCGAAAATGTAGATTTATTTTTCTAGTAGGCTTCGAAGAAGAGGGGTCCTCTGGAGCTGAGCCTCTTTATTTTCAGCTCAGGGTGCCCCTTTATTCCTGACATCAGTACAATTTTCAATGCTGGTGCAAAGATGGTTCCCGCAGTCATCCAATGGGAAGCAGCAACGTCATTCTTTGTGACTTCCTATTGACCCATGGTATGGCTGCCATTTTGTATTCTGACTCCAAAAACGTAAGACATGTCAGAAACTCGGGTTCCTGGAGATGAGGGGTTCACCTCCTCAGCTCCTTGTTTTGAAAAATGAGTACAGTAGCTGGCATTGCTGCTTTAACGCATTTCAAATGTCACAGAAACAAGTTAATAACAAACCCAGAATGTTTCATTCCTGATCTATCCCCCAAGGCTAATAGCTAAATATCTGAGAGGCTTAATTAATTATTATCACAAAGGATACAGTATACACAAGAACAAAAGTGAAGTAGGTTATCAAACCCTGCTCTTATGCACTGCATGAGTTATTTACTTTAGTCTCCCAACTGCAAAACTGCGGCAAAACCACAAGTGCAAAACACACCACATCAAAGAAAGGGAGTCCCATTAAAAACAATTGGTCTTTTCCCTTGATAAATCTGGTGCAATTTTTTTGCTCTGGTTTTTTGTTACAGTTTTGCAAGCGGAAGACTTTAGTAAATAGCCGCCTGTGTCAGTTTAAATGTATGCAAATGGTAGGTGGAACAGCTTGAAAAAGCACCAACTGGTGTGAAACGCGTGGGATAGCTTTTTGTTGCTTGTTTTTAGCATGGTCGAATAAAGTCTTTATATTGTTTTCTCATTTTTTCAATATCTGGTGAGTTTCTGCCTAATCCCGGATCTGCGATTTCTCACCGATCTCCTTTAATTCCTTTGCTAAACTTATGCAAAGACTTGGCACTGAACAATCAATGGAGTCATTATCCCCATTATGACTGTAGGCCTGATTCTATATTCCCCGATTCCCCAGCCAATCGAGCTGTTTTTGGACGAAATTCCCTATTCAAGTTAATGGGGAAATTTGTCCATAAACAGCCCAATCAGCCATTTTCGACAAATATAGAATCAGCCTTTATGTCTGGTAATGGCCATTAGTTTTAACCATGCTTAACATTTAATGAAACCCCCTCATGAGACGTATGGCCTAAATCCTACAGTTTCAACATTGGATAGTATTGAAAGCAAAGCATTATTTTCAGGATCTATTGCTACTGTATGGTAGTGAAATCTGAAGTTCAATACTACCTGTGTTTCATTTCTAATTCCTTTCCTAAATGTATAGTAACCTGAAAAAACCCTCTTTATACCATTTGCGATTAAAATTGTATGGCCATTTTAGTTTAGCATAAATACAATTTTTCTATATAACCTTTTATCAGTAGTGCACATTCTAACATGAAGCACTTTAGTTCTGCATCCCTTCTGTAAAAACATTTATATTGTAATTAACATTAAATCATTCCCAACACCTCATGCTGGCCTCTCATGATTATTCATTTATACAGTATGCACACAAAAAAAAATATATTTATTTTTTTCAGATACTGTACAAAGTTTATATGCAGCAGAATTTTTTCAGTTTTAAACTACTTTGTAAAATGTCTTCTATCGGTCTTTAAATCTCTCATCGGGGAACCACCACCAGCCCATATGTTTTAACCCAATGAATTTAACGAAGGTGAAATTGTATTTAGTTTACAAATCAATGGGTTGTTAGCTGGCTATTGTCTAAACATGACATGCCGGGGTTTCCTGACTAGAGGGTTGAAAATGACTGCTTTATACAGTATGTGCTGTTTTCTATATACGTGTATATTGAATCATTCTGTGGTCTTTGTTCTTATTTTTTTTTATAATGGTTTCCCGAACAGGTTTGGATCCAGCTGGACCTACCTTTGAATATGCAGAAACCGCTATTCGTTTATCCCCTGATGATGCAGAATTTGTGGACGTGCTACATACTTACACCAGGGGATCCCCCGACCGCAGCATTGGAATCCAGAAACCTGTTGGACATATTGACATTTATCCTAATGGTGGAAGCTTCCAGCCAGGTTGCAACATTGGAGAGGCACTTCGCCTTATTGCAGAAAAAGGCTTTGCAGGTACGAAATATGTATTTATTATTTTTTATTTTACATATTGCAATAATATTTTATTGATCTACTTTTCTAATAATCTAAGTAATGTTAACAGTGGATCACTGTTAAATCCAGCTCTCATAGTTTACAGTACACAATCTTAACTCTTCATATAGCAACATTGGATATGAAAAATCCCAATTAATAAATGAATAGTCGATAGTGTGCTTTTTACAATTGATCGTCAGAAAAGATATATAAACAAATGCCTCTGAGAATGTAATTACAAATCTACAGAAAGTGTCCTAATTAATGTTTTATACCAATGAAAAATCGTCTGGCTACTTCAATCATTAAAGCTCCACTACTTACAATACAATAGGCAAGATGAAAGTAAAATAAATTATATTCTCCAAATTTTTATTTTACGTAATGCAAAAAGTTTTTTGTGTGCACTTTACTTTCTTGTTTAACTACTCTATGTTGCCTCTTGCAATCATCAGTGCTTTTAAATGAAGACATTGGGTGCTCTCAATAAACAATTAATTATACTTTAGTAATTGTGTGTTTTTTATTATCAACAAACAGTAGCAACAATGAGTTTTGCATACAGTATAGTTTTACTCATTCAGTGCTGCAGGAACTGCAATAGCTCACATACGGCATATATTGAGAATACAGTTTCAGTCTGTATGTGCCATATACCCATGTATTTCATTAATAAAGGGTATAAGTATCAAGGAAATTCAGGCTTAAATATCTCTGACAATCTGTGTATATTGAATGCAATGGTCATTCCAGCCTTGTTCCAAATGATCATGGCACTAACTGGAGTACCAGACTACATAGTATTCGGAACAATTTATTTCAAGTAATGTTACAAACCCCATATGGCCTTTTTTAATCTACAATTTAGAAATATAATTATTTGTTGGATGACTACCCAGTGGTAAAATTATTATTTTTAATGTAGTTGCTCATGTGTACATTATATATAATATTTGATTGATAATTATTGTGGGAATGGTATCAGTTAAAAACTTCAGACAAATGGCTTTAACCATCGAGTTTGATAAGTCATATACTATACTTAGCACTGACTCTCTTGAGAATTAACCTAGATTCTCTAAACTTCGTTAGGCCAATTAATGTAATGTTAGCCTGTTACATTAATAATAATGCTTTATTCACTACGAAACACAATGAGAAAAACAGGTTTCGCCCTGTTTCTCTAGTTGTGTGTTAGGCTGAGACAATGCAGCGCGTGCATGTGGTGTATGCCTGCCGCTGGCGCGATGTGTGAACTGTGCTCTCAGAGATGTTCAGGCGATGCGGAGGCGTGGCCGTGACATCACGTATGTGGTTGCCCTCATTGGCTGAACTGCATCACGTGACGCGAACGTCATGTGGCCATCGCTTGGAAAGACAAAATATTTTGTCTTTCCAAAAGGCGGTTGCGCTTTCTCTGCATCGCTCGCACTATGTGCGCCTCCATTGAGATTAGGTATTTGTTCGTCACCGGCACTGTAATCGCAGCCTTACTAAATTTGGTGGCTGCACATACAGTATTTTCCCCTCTTGAGACTCTCTTTTTATTTTTTATTTGCCCTATTATTTCTTCAAACTTTATTCACCAAGATCAATAACGTAACGCTAAGCCACATTTTCTCCCATACAGTGGTGTAGCTAGAAATGGACGGGCCCCGGGCAAAAAAAAATTCAGAGCCCCATTAATATTAATACACACTGCAATTTTTTTCTCCATTCCCCCATCCTCTCCCTGATCCTCGGTCTCATCTCTCCCCATCCGTCATCATCTCTTCCCCTTCTCATCATCTCTCCCCCTCCTACCAATACATAATAAAAAATACACCCCCCTCCCCAATACATAATAAAAAAACCCTACCCAATACATAATAATATACTATATATATAATAATAATATAATATAATAATAATATATACCAGGCAAGGTGCCACCAGTACTGTCCCCTCCATTGGAAACAAAAATTAAGTATGATCTCCTATCTCTCATGATGGGGGGATTTAAACCTCCATGAAATACCGGCAGCACCTTCTCCTGTAAGTATCTTGGAATTAGGATGTCCCCAGAGCTGAAATTTACGAATCCCTGCTTCCTATACATTATACTGTACATCCTATACCTTTACTTCAGCAAAATCCTCATTTCAGGGTGTGAATATGAGTAATGGCAAGACTTACATAATGTGCTGTTATGTAAGTTAACGTCAAGTTAACACATAGACAATGTGACATTAAGCCGATGCTAATGAGTTAAAGTATGGCTGTTTTCTTTGCATATAATTAGCTTAGTTAATACCACATTAACTCAGGAAATATAATGTCCATTCCTTTTTAGGTAACATCACTTTATGCTTCCTGATTTAACCTAGTTTAGTGAATCCCCTCACTCCCCTAAGTGTAGCTGACAGTAGGACCAGAGATGGATCCATTTTCTATTTAAACTCTGAGTAAATATAAATGTCACTAATACGTTTTTACTCTGTGTTTTTTCCAAGATGTGGACCAACTTGTTAAATGTTCTCATGAACGTTCCATTCACCTCTTCATTGACTCTCTTCTGCATGAAGAGAAGCCAAGCATGGCCTATCGCTGCAACTCAAAGGAGGCCTTTGAAAAGGGACTGTGTTTGGACTGCAAAAAAAATAGATGCAACACACTGGGTTACAAGGTCAACAAAGTGCGAGCAAAGAGGAGCAGCAAGATGTACTTGAAAACTACAGCTCAGATGCCTTTCAAAGGTATGAGCATGAAAAATAAATTGAAACCTAAATTCCAAAAGGTTATGGTTTCGAACTCACGAAGTTGCTATTTTGGCAGGGAAACAGTAATTTAGGTACATCACAATACTGTACTTTTATTGTTCAATTTTGCTTAGCTTAAGGCAGCAAGTGTCACCAAGAGTTAGGATTTGGATCAGTAGGAGATTCTACAATAAGAAACGCATGGCACATATAGTAAAATGTATTAGTTTGTGTGCCTTGTAGCATTCATTTTCTTCTAGCAATATAACTGCCAGTACAAAAAAAAAGTCTGACATAGGGCACCTGCGTTCCTAAGAAGTTAGGCTGCGCTTACACTGCCGGCAAAAGCAACGCAACATCGCGTCAAAACAAATGTATTGACGCCGTCGCATGCGCTTATAGTAGGCGCAACGGTTTGGTCGTGATCGCTAGAAAGTCACTTCAGTTTGATTTTTCCGGCAACCGCCGCGTGATGTCAGTTGTCGCCGTCGCCGGCACTATAAGCGCAGCCTTAGAAACAAATCTTGATAAACAGGTGTTAAAATGTGACAGAGGTTCAAATAAATTTATGAACATATTTACTAAAGTCTTCCAACTGAAAAAAAGAGGGCAAAACCAGTGCAAAAACCGCGCCATATTTATCAAAGAAAAGGAAACACACTGAAAGCAATGGGAGCTTTTTCCTTTGATAAATCTGGTGCAATTCATGTTCAGTGGTTGTGCCCTATTTGTGCAGGCATGAGATTTTGATAAAGAAACCCCTTAAAAGTAAATCATTGAGATGCTTTCCACTGTTAACATTGAAAAGATTAATGAAGACAGTTTTAGAAGGAGGTTGACAATCTACTTATATTATTGGTCCAGGAAGAAAAATAACAGGAATGATTCTACAATGATCATGCAATTCCATGATCAAGGTCAGAATACAACATTTTGTTAACAATTTAATAGTCTACGTGGTTTCCAAAAACAAATATAACCATGCCGATTGCAAAAGGTGTGCCTTTCATTTTTTGGGGTAAATTAATTACAAGTTGAATTTCTTAGGAAGCACTTTTTGAACCTCCGCCCATCCTGTCTTTATCATACAGACAAAGATAAGGGCAGGGGGAGAGAGTTGGCTTAGGCTGGACAAACACATGCAAAACAGCTGCAAAACTGGTTCAAACGAATTGCACCACATTTTTCCAAGAACGACGACATTCTAGTCATTTAAATGTAATTCGTTTTCTTTGCAAAACTAGAGCAAATTACAACACTATATTACCAAGCCATGATACTCGGGGCCTGGCTGCCAGGAGCGGCTGTCTGGGGAAAAAGTCCTCTCTCCCTGGTGGTCAATTAATGGTAGACTGTAACAAATGATATATAAAGGTCGATGTACAGTATGTAATCTTTGCCACAACTCTCTCTTTTATACATTTAGTTTTCCACTATCAAGTTAAAGTGCATTTCTGTGGGAAGAAGAACTTGACTGTAACCAATCAACCTTTCCTAATTTCTTTGTATGGAACCCGGGATGAGAGTGAAAATATAGCAATTACATTGTAAGTATTAAGATATTTAAATGACAGGCTATTGACCTGGAGAGCAATGTATTGATGTTAATTGAAGCCTGCTTTCTTGCATGTAGGTTCAGTTTAATTTCAAAATGCGAGCCTGATTTATTTTTGAACCTACTTTCCTTCATATCCTTATTTGACTTCTTGTACAGAAACTAAAACGGGTTTTAGTTATAGCTGACATAAAGGAAGTTTGAAAGAGCCAACAATAAACTAGTTTGTATAGGATAATGATGCTAAGACGTCATAATGATGTTTTCAGTGTAAGGATAAAGTGAGAAACTGAGGTCACACTACAGAATCAGATTGCATCTTCATTGCTGTGAGGGAGGGTATAATAAAGTAGGAATTTATCAGTACTAATTTTTTTGCATTTTCTTTTTGCATTTCTAATGCATGAGTACATTTTCATGGTAATGGGAAGTGATTCATCCATATATGTCTGTACTGTGGCTAAACAGTGGTGTGTATTTCAAAATATATTATTTTTAAGAAGAAATATTTTTTTTCAAGTGTACAAAAAATGCATACTTTTAATGACCTAAATTTAAATCTGTACACTTTTACGGTGAGGGCAAAATGATATATATGACCCAGAGTAAAAAATGAAGTGGTGGAATAAAAAACAAGCTTTTGTAAAAAAAAAACAAAAAAAGATATATATTTTCTTCATATTTAAAGGTTTATGTTCCAAGTTGTGTTATAAAACAAAAAAAGTACAGACTTCCTTGATGATAACTTACATTATTTGAGTATGTTAAACTTTGAAAAATATTTTAAGAAGAGATATATTATGTATACTGTATTTAAGACTGTAAACCCTTTGCCACCTGAGGCCCCAGCAATATATAACAAAGCAAAGGATACAAAGTATATCTGTCCGCTCCTTCCTGCAGCAAAGAGGACAAAGAGAGTATAGTCCTCAATTAAATACTTATTTGACATGGGAATTTGAGTAGGACCAGAGGGCACTTCCTGAAACTAAATGGAAATTTTTACTATAATTAGACATTTTGGAATGAGTTGTAGAGTAAAACACAGTAGACAGTGTCCGATTAGGGTTCAGGTAATTATTTCTTTTCTCTATTAATATGTATGTTGATAGATATTCACCAAAAGGTGAACTGATGTACAATATATACATAGTATTTATAATCAACTTTAAAACATGACATTGGAGTCTTCGATCAATCCCCTATCTAGTTACCTCCCGAAACATATCCCACAAAGAACACAAAATAGCCAAGATTGGAGGTAAAATTGGGCAGTAGTTTTATTTATAAACAACAATTTGTTTAAACTAAATGGAGATAGAAACGGTCCCCCATCCTGCCAGTGTGTTCTTAAGCAGATATCCAACTCCATGTCAACCACATATGTCTAGCCTTTGCTGCCAGGTTCCATCCAGCACACTTACCTGCAACACCCAAAAAAAACCCAAGGGTAAGCCACAAGTACCTACCACCTAGGAGATGTGACTTTCCTTCCAACTTGAGACCCATTCTCAGGTCAAACAATAATCAGAGTCCCTGCTGACAGAGTATCACCACTCAAACATTCTTCAAAGCTGCACCTATAATAAAGCTGAACCAAAACACCAAATGATTCCTTTATGAGTTTGTTTTGAGAAACAAACATAAAAAAAAGCAAACGAAGCACAGACAATCAAACAATACAAATTATCAAACATTATGGGGTGAGGGTGAGTTACTTTCTCCATAGTGTAGGAAAAGAGGAGATCCACTTCCTGAAGTATGCCTTTTAAGGCTTCTGAAGGGACCTCCCTGCACCCAACCCAACCACTCTCACTCGACATTAACCCCTTCCTACCACACCCCCTCTCCTGGGAATGGGAAAGAGGGTAAACAAGGAAGTTTGAGGGCCTCGGCCTGGCAGTCCTGATGCCCCTTCCCCTATGGGTCAAGGTTCCTTGATAGCTATAATGTTTGATCTAGTTAACCTAATTTGAATGTGATACAAATAAGCTAAAAGTCATGTTTCTGCTACAATGAGATACTGGTCTTTTTTATGAGAGGCTCTAATACACATGCTTTTGCAACTCTAGGTTTACAGAAGCATTCGAAAAAGTAATATGTAATGTCAATAGTACCAGTTATTTAAACCCCATTGATGATGGAGTTGAAAACACCCATGATGTTATAAAAAACATTTTCTGAGATGCATTGGCAGGGATTCCAGTTTTAGGTGTTTTTTTTTTTTTTTCCGGTGTTTTAATTTTTAAAACAAAAAATTAAATGAGTGTTTATCAGTATTAAGTTTGTTAACAATGGGAAAATTCATTAGAATTTGTTGTTTATCGGTGCACTTTAGTTACATCCCTTTTGTTGCCATTGTTTCCTATTGTTGCTCTGACTAGAAAGCTACAAGAGGTAGAACACAGTAGAAAATGATGCTTCAATTATGTTTTGTATTGGTTCTAACTAAAGTGCAAGATGATCAGTCACTGGTGTTTTTCCGGTGTTTCTCGTTTTAAACTTAAAACTAAAATCCTTAAACATAAAGTAATAAAATGCTGTGCATGCGTGTTTAGTATGAAATCTAACATGTATTTTTCCCATCCACAGGCCTGAAATTTCTACTAACAAGACCTACTCATTCTTGATCTATACTGAATTAAATATAGGAGATCTGTTAATGTTGAAACTACAATGGGAGAAGGACTCATTCTTCAGCTGGTCAGATTGGTGGACTACATATTCATATGACATCCAGCGAATTCGAGTAAAATCAGGAGAATTCCAAAAAAAGTACGCAACGTCACCTGTATACTGTGTACACATATCTCACAAGATTATTGTATTTAGTTTACTTTATTGATAATTCTGTTGATGAATCTGGTTATTTTTTCCCCCCAAGTTCAATGTTAAACTTATCACAATATATCTCAGGTGCAAGTGGTAGTGCTGGACATGAATACACAAACTTGTGGGCTTAGGTCCAACACTGGGCTATAGGGTGTATCTGGGGGGTATGTACGGTATCAAGGCCAAAGTGATGCACTTTGGATTTTTTCTTTGATATATCACATATGCCCCTTTGGATGATCTTTCAGAAACTCTTTGGAGTCCATGGCCCATATGCATCAAGGCAAAAGTGGTGCAATTCTGTGTGAGAGGGGGAGGGTGACTGCAGCTGGTGTTTTTAAATACAAATTCCCCTAGAAATCAATAGGACTTCTTCTGTGATACTGTATATCTAAAGCAATGTTTTTCCCCCAGAATTGCACCATGTGTTTCTTGATGCTTGAACCTCCTTGTTTTTCTGTGACACACTTTACATGCATTTAACTTGGTTACAAATGCTTCCTTATGCTCTCTCCCCTTTTAAGAGAGCACAAGGATTGTGATGCCATCAGACAGAGTTCCCGAGGCCCATGACTAGAGTTATGACCGGGCCTCCCCGGCCGGTGTCAGCATCCTTGCGCACCACCCCCAATTTCACACCTCGTGAGCCCCCCCTCTTCCCATGTATTTCTCTCCCCTCGGCCTCACTCCCTCTGTTCCTCACTCACCCTCTCCTCTCACTTCCCCCCCATCCTTCAATTACCCCACTCTCACTCAATCCCTTCCCCCCTGCCTTGCATGTATTTCTCTCCCCTCCATCTCACTCTTGCTCCCTCTTTTCCTCACTCACTCCCTCATCTCCTCTTACTCTCCCCCGTCCCAACACACACAATCCCTCCACAAAATACATACCAAAAACTCCCACCCCACAAATACAAAAAATCTTCCCACCCCACAAATATATACACCCCCTCTCCCCAAATACATACAAACCCCGCCACCACCCAGATACATATAAAAAAACTACCCCCCAAATACATATTTTTAAAAAAACACCCACCAGCTAAATATAATTAAAAAAAAAAAACATCCCCAAAATACATACAAGTAACCACCGCCCAAATACATATAAAAAAAAACATCCAGCTCCAAATAAAATGTAAAAAAAAAAAAAACCCCACCAAATAATCACAATCTTACCTACAGTACATTGGGGATGGCCTCAGGCCTCTGCTGCCCTGGCTCTCCCCCAACTTCTTTGCCTGGTTGCTGGCCCTCTCATTGCTGCCATGTCTGTCTGTCCCCATCTGCGAGCCTCCCTCACTGACATTGTACCACGCCGACCTTCTGATGCTGGTGTGTGCCGGGCCTCTCTTGCATGCCGGTGAGCGCTGGAACCTGAGCCCAGCATACTTCCAGCGCGCGCCAACATCAGAGAAGTCTGGCGCGCGCCAGCATCAGAAGCTCGACATGGGACAGTCAGTGAGGCAGGCCCGCAGCTGTGAAGAGCCAGACCCAGCGGCATCCAGGGAAGCAAGTTGGGCCCAGCTAGAGGTCAGTCCCAACTGCTTTTTCCAGCCGCCGGGCCCCCGCAGTTGTCCCGGCTCTCCCCCCCTGTCGGCGGCCCTGGCTGCCATGTTTCTACACAATGTACACATGATTGACTGCATGAAAGTCACTGAAGTAAAATTGTCAGGCACTTTGAAATTGATCCTGGCTAAACGCTCACTTTGGGCCTTGGAAGAATCTGGAAGTAATATAAAACATATCTACAGTTAAAACATTTCCTTTGGTATTTTGCAGGCTAGTTTTCTGTTCCAAAGATGGCAGCCATGCCTCTATGAAGCGAGGAAAGGGGCCTGTGGTGTTTGTGAAATGCGATGAAAACTCCCCCCGCAAGAAACATGCTTGGTAAGAACAGTGTATATTTAATGCAAGGTGAAAAAACATATTAGAAAACACCTTATCAGAGTCTTCATGCAAAGTTACTAAATTGCCTTTGACGTTTATCAAAATATTTTTCTTCTTCACGCTGCTTATATATGTTTGACATGATTAATTACAACTTCCAGGCTATAACTATAATATAATTGCAAATAGGGTATACTGTGTAATAACTAATATAACATACACATTGACTTTTGAGTTTTGGTTATCACAAATTAGGAGTTCATACTTTTAATACTGCCTGCAAAATTAGCCATGTAACAGTGAACTATATTACAACATGAATAAGTTGCAGTGGAAGCATTGTATGCTAAACGACACATGCAAATGTTCCCACAAGTGGTATTTGTATTTGCTGTACACCCTACGGTAGAGGGTCCTGTCAAGTTTTTACCCACCATAACTTTTTTGATGTCTGGTTATAACATAAATACGTACATTTTCAGTGCAAATGACATGCACTAGTCTCATAAGTAGAGATGTGCAAAACTTTTGCTGGAGTTTTTTTTGCATGAACTACCCATAAATTGCCTTATTTATCTGCAAATAATTTTATGACCTCCACAGAGTTTGAGTTTTGCGTTTCCAATGCTCTTTAATCCAGACCACTCTCTTTTTCTCTCTCACTCCTTCAAGAGTCCTATTTCAGGGTTGGGCTTGCAAAACTGAACATTTTTGGTAGAAATGTGGGGGTTTTTTGGCTAATTTTTGAACAATGCAAACATTCGGCACTTTACCAAATTGACAAAATAATACGTATAAACACATGCGAACAACTTTTGAACACATTCTCATATCACTATTCACAGGTAACCAATACATTTTAAGATAAATGTGATTTGTTTTACAGATGTGAACATACGCTGCACTTTGATCCACATCTTGAAGCTATGAAGACAATCTTCATAACTGGATCCACAGTATCTATACATTTACTGTTGTAACAAAGGCCATTTGATATATGCTATTGTTAAATATATTTGTATGACATGTTACAAAATTCAATAAGCATTGATGCCGTTTCTGAACAAAATACCTGAAACCTTGAGGCAAACAATAACTTTCTGTATCCCACTAACCAATGAATAGCAGGGTTTACTTAGTTGTATTGTGAATTGCACATATTTATTTTTGAAAAACATGTTATAACCGATATGTATTCCAAAAAGGTCTAGTCATGTGTGCACTAGGGTTTAAGGTACACGTCTTGATACTGATTGCATTTTTAGGGGATGACATTAAATACCACACAGCCGTACAAAAAAATATTTTTGGGATGGAGATATTCTCCAACATGATGTCTTTACACTGTGGCAATAAACATGATATAGTCTGAGCTGGGCATAAGTGAAAAATACCTCTACTTATATTTAACTAATCGCCAAAGTTTTTATTTTTTTTAAAAACACATGCATTCATTATAACATGAACATTTCTTTGAGCTAATCCACAATTCTGGCTCTCAGTGGCAATACTGAATAAAAAAGGAAAGCAAAGGAGTAACTCTGAAGGGTTTAGTATTGTTGTATACATGTAGATCATCTACCCTCACACACAATCTGCAGACAATATTACATATTGTAGATACAGTACAGTGTTAACTGCAGCTTGGAAGATGATTTATTAGACAGGTATAATCCTCATGATCTCCTTTAGTCTGTTTTAAGGACTCTAAAAGGTGCAGTTCCATTTTCCGTACATTTTAAATTGGTTGTTAAATATTTATTGTGAATTCCTCACACTTTAATTGTTGAAAAATGTAAATCTACATTTTTTTAAAAGACTCTAAAATTGCCAGTGCTACCACAGTGTTCTTAGCTTTTTAAATCTGTGTTGTGGTATTGTGAACAAGGCTTTTGTGCCGGACTTAAAACTGTTAAAGACATCCTGATTTATGATTTTTTTGGGAAAAGATGTTACATGACAACTGCTATACTGTAACTGTATTGAAGCTACTTTTAGATGTGTTTCTTAGTGGGACAGTACCTTTAAACATTTGGGGAAAGTTAAGTGTGGTAAATCATGTAGCCTAATAAAGATCAGCACTTGTTAAAGTACTGTAATATATATATATATATATATTGTTTTCCAAAAACTGTAAATGACATGCAAAGCTTGATAAGTGCTTAAATCAGCTGGAGCATGAGTTGTATATATGGGGAATTTCCGCAAAAGTTATGTGTATTGTAAAGTGGAAAAAAAAAAAGAACTTGCACTCACCAAATTAGCATTTTCTTTAAAAAAATATTATTTCTTATGCATTGGTGCTCATCTTTACTGCCTCCACCAATAGGCTTACAGACAATACAGGAACAACAATGGTTTGGATCGGTATTCAAATATAATGCAAAGTATACTATTAAAAAAAAAAACACTTAGAGTATCAGTGTAGCTCAACTCACTTTTATTGCAGAATCTTTTTTTGGAGACATTTTTACAACAAAAAAAAAAGGGGGGGGGGGTTAGACTTAATGTAGACATCTACAGCACTGTTCTCTAGCACCAAAATTTCAACGTTTTTGGGTACATACCCTTTCCTGAGCCCCAGAAGATCGAGGAAAGGGCATAGACCGTGAAGGATTACAGTCCTATTGGTTTTTTTCTGCAACTTCCATAATTTATCTTTTTTCCGCCTGCTAGATTATTTAATTTGAATTTCTACAAAAGCTTTCCATCTCTAAGGTAAATGAAAAAATAAATAAAATAAAGCAGAATTTATTCATAGTTTTTGGCTAACGCCTAGATAATTCACATTGATATTCATTATTATAAATAATGGCATAATGTAACTCAGACCTGATCAATCCAACTTTAACCCCTTACTTGCTAGAGAGCCTAGCAACACACTGCTCTGACAGCAACAGGATTCTAAGGCTGTGCTTATAGTGCCGGCGATGCGACATTACGGCAAAACAAATTATTGCCGCTTTCGTGTGCGCGTATAGTAGAAGCGACGTGACGGAGCGACGGCTTGGTCGCGATCGCTGGAAGTGAAATCAGTTTGATTTTTCCAGCGACTGCAGCGTGACGTCGCCGTCGCATCTCTGGCGACGGCACTATAAGGGCAGCCTAACTTCCATTAGCTTCCTCATCCCCTCCCCCACTCCCCCCAAAAAAAACAATAAGTATTGCACACTTTGTAAAAAAATAATTAAAAAAAAATTGTTATTTTCAAATTTAGGCTATTACATATCTGAGCCATTTTACTTGATTCCTACGGTTATGCAAGTTGCTACGTGGGACTGCACCTTTACTTGGATATACAGGTAGTCCTCGTTATCCAACGTTTCACTTTACAATGCATGGCATATCCAACGCTTTACAATGCAACCCTATAGACCGTTATCCGACGCCGGAATGTGTTATCCGACGCATGAATGCGTTATCTAATGCTCACCGCCACTGATTAACATGGGACTTGCTTTACAACTGTTTCATATTCCAACGCTACTTCCAGAATGGATTCCGTTGGATAACCGAGGACTGCCTGTATTGGATACTACAGTAGATCTCATTGGATTAGACAATAAAGCACTTTTTGATTTTAAAGACTGTTACGCAATAAAGATACAACACTTTTGTTATTTATTCGCTGTGTATAAATAGGTATGTGTGAATGTAAATTTTATTTTGTATATGTTGTAGGGGTGCAAAAGCATTTTTTTTTACTCTCAATGTAAATACTGTTTCTTTTAAAATATATTTTAAATCATATATTTTAATATAAGGCAGCAATCCGTTTATGTTATTCAAGAAAACAAATAAAGAATATATACCTGTGTAAAAAAAAATTATATACGATTTATGTTATTTGATTAGAAAATAAAAATGCTACAAAATTGATGTAACATTTGTCATTAAACAGAATGTTTAAATGTTAACAAATCCAGAAGTGTATATGTACTGTGTATATATACAGAATGGAGACTAATTACAAGTTGCAATGGGGGTCAGTGAGAAAGAACCAGCCGCTAAACCATAGAAGCATAGACCCAGATCCTCAAAAGGGTGTTAAGCTTAGCTTCATTTTGTGGATATGGGTCATAGGATTTGACAGTAGACAAGAACAATTGTGTCCATCTAGTCTACCCATTTTCCTATACGCTGTTAAACCTGGTATTTTATTTTATCCTTGGCATTCCTTTGCTTTTAGGATAACCTTATGTCTATCATAAGCATTGTTTAATTCCCCGTTTTGACCCTACCACCTCTGTAGGGCGGCTATTGCACAAATCCCCCACCCTTTCCATGAAGAAGTACTCCCTCACATGCCCCTTAGCCTGCTGCCACCCTCCAGCTTCAGAGCACTACATCTTGTTCTAGCACTTCTCTTTCCCTGAAATATGCTTCCCTCCTGTACTACAGTATGTTGAAACTCTAAACCAATGAAAAGGCAACCATATTAATGTCACCCAGCAATGAATAATTTGATGTCTTTAAGAATTAATTAAAACGTTTAAGCCATAAGATACTTTCTGGCGATAGAAGACACCATACAATCAATTTACCTAATGGCCGAAGACTTCTAAGTAAATATGGCTCCTAATATCTAATCCCACTTAAATTCTATGAATTAATTCCTTATTTATTGAATTCATGTTAACACTTCCCACATGTAATATTTTCTTATAAAACAAGATTCTTGGGAGGCGCATGCGTGACAGCCGAATGAATGGATGCTTAGTGTGACGGTGAGGGGGTAACCATGCTCACGATAAAGATTTAAGCCTATTTGGAACCCCAATACATATGGATTAGAGGTAACCAGAGTGTCAGCTCCTGAGCTCTGTTTGTACATGCATAACCTGTAATGTGCGGTAATAACGTATTTAATGTGTTTTTAGCTTTCCAGGAGTGCCAGCAAGCGGAGATTGCTATGGTATGAGTTTCAAGGGGGGGGGGTTTGCGGAGAAAGTGTTGTCAGAATGTGCCCAGGTAGCCGGGGTCCAGATTTGCTTGATACCCCAAAAACGTACCCGAAATCATGAGTGATTCCTGGATACATGTAGGCACATTGTCCCGGCAATATCTCCCCTTGAAAACGCTTTTGCGACTCACCACTAGGGGTTCCCTGCTTCAGCACAGACCAGAAAGGTAAAAGGGGCTTAGGGATGTCAGGTGTCCCTGAAACAGTCAAGGGGTCCCTAGGTTAATGGGGATACCAAGTGCCCAGGTCACCCAGAACCGGTATAGGGGGTTCTGAGGTGCTCCAACCACACATATAAGGTTGTGAGGGGATTCTTAGAATCCACACTAAGTCTATGCAATAATGTGTGGGGAATGTGGCTAGTGAAAAATAAAATGCAGCTTTTTATTCTATTTCCCATACCAGAAAGACTTAGTTTTTTAAAGTGTATATTTTATTAACAAAGTGTGTTAAGTACATATATGCTTTGTGCATAGTAACTGAGCTGGGACTTTCAGAACCAATGTTCTGACAGGCCACTGGGGCTACCAACTTGGTGCCAGTGAGTCTAATAGGACGTCGGAGATGAAACCCACAGAGGATGTCTGAGGTGCCCAAACCATTTGGGCAGGAGGGAAGAGCAAGTACCCACATCCTGGGATGAATGGATGTTCCTCGAAATTCCATTTGACCCACCAGACTTGGAGCAGCTCAACCCAGCGTGAGGCTTCTGAATAGCAAGTGGCTGAGGTGGCAACTTTGCACATGCCCTTAGCAGATTCAGCACCCCCACTTGCCTGGCTTCACAAGACCAGCATCGCTCTGATTGGCTGGTTAGGGAACTTCCATGCCCAGATTGACTGCCGGGTTTTGTGAGTTAAACTCAGAAGTATTATAAACCCCATGAGCCAATCAGATTTGTAGATTCTAAGCACAAAGTAAATTCCAGGCCTCTGGAGAGAGGGGAGCGGTGGCGTCTGGAATTGCAGGCTGATTTCAGTTCCAGGACATTTCAGGCTAGGTCCCTGTCAGGGTACGCTTTGGATTTAGGAGCCCCTGCACCTAGGAAAGTATAGTTTTCACCTGACCCCCAGTAAGTGTGTCTTTTCTTATGTTGTTTGTGTAACATTGTGTGTCTGCCTTTTCCTGTGAATAAATGTACAATTTATTTCGTATACCTGTTTTGCTCAATGTATGATCCTGGCAAAAATGTGTAAATGCCTGGTCTCCCGTGAAACTTAGATACTGAGCTCTGTCCCTACCGGCACTAAGATCGCACATAATAGGCATTAAAAACCATCATACAATGAGGACAAAGTAAGCCACAACTATAGGACCATCACAGGATGCCCACGAGGTCACAGACAAAGAGAGTAGCCCCTGTATTAACTGATTATTTACAAAAAAGCAAAATGGCGTGAGCGGGAGGCTCTAGTACATCTAACCTCAACAAAGATTCTGATTCTGATAGTGACAGATCGGAAAGCAGGAACGATGCTAGAGATTGTCAGGGTCTCCTAGACCTCCTGCCTAGCCATAGTTCTTCTTTGTCCACTGGGTGTGCTGCTGTCTTCTGTTTCCTCTGGGCTCCTCTGTCTGTCTGTCTTCTTGTTGCTCCTGTCTCTGTCCTTTATAGCTTCTGCTTCCTGGTTGGTTCAATTGCCTTTGCTTCAAGTCAGACTCCTATGCACATGCCTGTCTTTGATTCCTGATCTGTTCCTGTACCTGTATTTGTAGTCTGTTCACAGTAAAGGCCCTTGCTAGTAATCTGGCTTGTCCCTGTTTGTTCCTTGCTCCCCAGTCTCAGTCCCTGCTCCCCGGTCTCAGTCCCTGCTCCCCGTTCTCAGTCCCTGCTCCCGGACCTGTCCTGCCCCGCCTGTCCTGTTCCAGTCTCCTCGTTGCCGACCTCTGCTTGTTACCTGACTTCGCTACCTGCCGCCTGCTTCGGACCCCTGCTTGTTACCTGACTTCGCTACCTGCCGCCTGCCTCGGACTCCTGCTTGTGACCCCTACTACGCTCGTGCTGTTCCGGCCACCGAGATCCTACCCGCCACAGGAGTCTCCCGTGACAGAAAGCAAAGGCCACTTCTGGATCTCGCTGGAACAGATTCTTCTTCTGCCTGCACCCTTTCCTGCCTGCTGCAGCAGACCACATCCGCATGGTTGAAGATAAGTACTTTCGTTTCTTTTTTGGAAATCCAAGTTGGGATCTTGAAAGGTTTTTTTTTGCTGCTAAGTGTTCTGCAAGAAGTATTGCATTCATAACGAAAAAACATTTTTGCTGAGACTAGAACTGTTGCTGCAGAGACTAGTGCAACTTTCTTTGAGATTTTTCTTTTGTGCAGTGCCTGGGTTAACCCTTGCAGTACCTGTTGCCACCTTTAAGACTCTGACTTTTCATTCCCTGGACAAGGCTTGTCTCTGCATCCCTGGTTGGACCACTGCTGTTCACAGGGTTCCCATTTCAAAAGACAAGAGTGCTTCCATTATTTTGTTACTGCATACTGTGATTTTTTCTTGCAATCTGTAGTTCTTCCTATGATTGGTTCTAAGGTTTCAGGTTTACCTGCAAGTTCCCCTAGAGTGTGTTTTCTCTGTAATCTGTGATATCCCTACACCTGATATCAGAAGTTTCAGATTTAACTGCAAGGTTCTCTGTCTGATATTCCTATGTCCAATGTCAAAAGTTTCAGATCTAACTGCAAGTTTTCTCTGTATTAGTTTCCTGCTGTCTATGATATTTCTATGCCTGATATCTAAAGTTTCAGATTTAACTGCAGATTTCTCTGTATGATATCCCTACGCCTGATATCTAAAGTTTCAGATTTAACTGCAAGGTTCTGTCTGATATTCCTATGTCTGATCTCAAAAGTTTCAGATCTAACTGCAAGTTATCTCTGTAGTAGTTTCCTGCTGTCTATGATATTTCTATGCCTGATTTCAGAAGTTTCAGATTTAAACTGCAGATTTTCTCTGTCTGTATGATATCCCTACGCCTGATGTCTAAAGTTTCAGATTTAAACTGCAGGTTCTCTCTGTCTGTATGATATCACTACGCCTGATTTCTAAAGTTTCAGATATAACTACAGGTTTCTCTGTCTATGTTTTTTCCTTGCATTTATAAATCTCTGTGACTGATGCTAAAGTCTCAAAAGGTCAGCTCTCCTATCTTGTGTCTCTCTGTGTCTAATATTCCTGTTGTTCATTCTAATGCTTCTGCTTTAAAAACACATTTCCTCTTTACTGGTTTCTTGGGAAGTGTGGCTTCCCCATGTCTGAAATTATGGCTCCCACTCAAACAGTCTTGAGCAGTAAATGTGAACACAGTACCACTGATTCTTCAGAACTTCTCAAAGCAAGGAAGAATAAGAAAAAGAAGGGAGGCATTACTGTGGAAGTTGCAGAAGGAATTAAGAATGAAAATTTAACCTCAGAGTCTGCATTTGATGAAAGAGATATGCTGCAGCTTAAGGCAACTCACAGACGTATCCCAAGAATAGTGGAAGAAAAGAAAGATGCCCCTACTCAGACGCTTCAAGCTGCACAGAAAGTGATTGATTGTCTTTATGGACGTTTAGATAAGGAGCAAGAAGCCAACGCTGCACTACAAAGCTGTCTATCCTCAGCAATTGCTAAGTGTGTTCTTCAGGAGAAAGAAAAAGAGCAGTTGGAGAGTGACCTGGATGTCATGTCAGGTGAGCTGGAGAAGGCATATACTGATGCTGCTGAGAATCGGCGCCTCGCTTCTAAAAGTAATGAATTCCTGGAAATCTCTATGAAGGAAATTGACAGGCTTAATACAGAGCTTAAAGTCTCCAAGGAGGAGATTTGCTACTTCAAAAAAGAGATGGAAGTCGTTCGGGAGGAGAGATGCTACTTGAAAACAGAGATACGTTCTATGAGAGACGCCTCCGAAGAGTTAAATAGTAGGTTTGAAACTATAAACCAAATGAGTAAGAACTTCTCTGTCCAAGCCAGTGAAGGAGATAAAAGACTACATGAATCAGAAGAGGAGAAGAGACTATTGATAGAAGAAAAGTCAAGGATGCAATTAGCGCTGGAAAAAGCAGAGGGTGACTGGGAAAAAGAAAAATATCAGTTGGAGAATGACAGGTTGATCTTGTCAAGTAAGCTGGAGAAGGCCTACGCTGATTCTGCCCAGTACCAGACTTTCATGGCTCAAATTGACGCAGCACTGGAAGCATCTCAGAAAGAGGTTCACAGGCTTACTACAGAGCTGGAAGCCTCTAAGGAGAAGAGTTGCCACTTCAACACAGAACTATGTTCATTGAGAGAAATCTTCGAAGGGTTAAATATCAGTTTTGAAACTGTAACCCAAGAGTGCAAGAATCTCTATGTCCTAGTCAGGGAAGGAGATAAGAAACTCCATGAATTATACACTATCCCTAGTATTCGTGTAATTATTGTCCCCCACCCCCTATTATTCACACTTTGGCAATACTGAAATGTTCTTTCATCATGCCAATAAAGCTGATTTGATTTGATTTGATTTGAATTAGGAGAGGAGAAGAAACAGTTGGCCCAGGAAAAGTTAGACGTGCAAACAGCACTGCAGAATGCAGAGAGAGTGCTGCAAGAAGAACGTATCTCCCTGGAGCAGCGCACACAAGCAGAAAATATGCTGCAGAGTCAGCTGCGAGAACTGCGTACACAACTGCAGGACACCAAGGAGAAATGGGTGAATGCTGAAGAAAAGCAGCGAGTTCTGCAGGAAGAAAGTTTCCAGACTGCCTACAAAATAAAGATGCTGCAAGATTATTTGAGTACCCAGTGTGTCCCCAAAGAACAGCATGAGGAGCTGAAGGCCACACTGAGCATAACCAGAGCCTCGCTGGAGGAAGAGCTAAAGCTAGCAGCTGAACACACATCTCAGCAACTCACAGCGCTGCAGGCGCAGATCGCTGAGCTCACAGCTTGCCAAAAAGGAGGAGAGAGAGAAGGTGTCCGTCTGTCAAGTTGCTGGCCTGACACAGCGCTATGAGGTCAAAATGGCCGATGCCTGCAAATTATTGGACCACACAACCCGTGATAAGGTCCGGCTGCAGCTGGAGCTGTACAATGCCCGGGAGGAGTACCGGCAGCTGCAGATCAGAAATTAAGAAGATGCATCATATTTAAGCTTTACTCTGAGTCAGCTGGGAGATATGGAGTCGCGACTCAACTCCAAAGAAGCCGAACTGACAACTGCATTGAGTGGGAAAAGAAGTGCAGAAGGACAGCTTCAAGAGCTGAAAACTCAAATAGCTGGTCTTAGTGAGAATTTAGGTGATACCACGAAACGGCAGTCACAAAAGGAGACCATGGAGCGTGAATTCTATGTTCCCACTTACCCATGTGAAAAGTCTGCACCCGTCCTTGATGCCCACAATCCTGATGTCCATGCCTCTGCAATGGAGTTGACGTATCCATTGGGAAGTTCCAGATTCCAAAACTAAAAGAGATATATTGGTCACAAAAGGAGACCACGGAAAGTGAATATGTCCCCTCTGCCGCATGTGAAGAGCCTGATGTATCTGTTCCTGTTGCCCCTGCTATGACGTTAGATGGATCCCTGGTGAAGTTCCTTGCTATGCCTAATGTTCTTGATGCTGATGCCAACGCTCTTGTGATGAGGATAAATGCACCTCTCACAGATTTCCCTTCAGCACTTGACGTACACATTAAGTTGGCCTTCCATCAAGGTTTCCCTGAAGAGCCTGGAGGATCGTCCGGAGAACGCTCTTGAGAGGGGGGAGTAATGTCAGGGTCTCCTAGACCTCCTGCCTAGCCATAGTTCTTCTTTGTCCACTGGGTGTGCTGCTGTCTTCTGTTTCCTCTGGGCTCCTCTGTCTGT
The DNA here is from genome assembly GCF_040206685.1 of Ascaphus truei. Lineage (NCBI taxonomy): Eukaryota > Metazoa > Chordata > Amphibia > Anura > Ascaphidae > Ascaphus > Ascaphus truei. Next base: position 309,945,206 of record NC_134483.1, on the reverse strand, counting down.
CTGTCTTCTTGTTGCTCCTGTCTCTGTCCTTTATAGCTTCTGCTTCCTGGTTGGTTCAATTGCCTTTGCTTCAAGTCAGACTCCTATGCACATGCCTGTCTTTGATTCCTGATCTGTTCCTGTACCTGTACCTGTATTTGTAGTCTGTTCACAGTAAAGGCCCTTGCTAGTAATCTGGCTTGTCCCTGTTTGTTCCTTGCTCCCCAGTCTCAGTCCCTGCTCCCTGGTCTCAGTCCCTGCTCCCCGGTCTCAGTCCCTGCTCCCCGTTCTCAGTCCCTGATCCTGGACCTGTCCTGCCCCGCCTGTCCTGTTCCAGTCTCCTCGTTGCAGACCTCTGCTTGTTACCTGACTTCGCTACCTGCCGCCTGCCTCGGACCCCTGCTTGTTACCTGACTTCGCTACCTGCCGCCTGCCTCGGACCCCTGCTTGTGACCCCTACTACGCTCGTGCTGTTCCGGCCACCGAGATTCTACCCGCCACAGGAGTCTCTCGTGTCCCAGATCAAGATCTGGTGACCAGAAGTGACTTAAAGAAATTCTGCAGAGAAATTAAATCCTTTTTTCAAAAAGAGTTGGTGGAAATGAGTAAGGCTATTAATATCATTGGAGATAGAACATATACCTTGGAAACACGTTTGGATTCTACCATTAAAGCCCTGCAAAAAAACAGAGAAAACCACAGCCCACCTGAAATCTATGGTCTTTGAGCTAGTGGATAAACAAGAAGACACAGAAAATCGAGATTGATGCAACAATAGGCTACGAGTTGTCCCAGAGGCCATTACAGGCCCGGAGGAGTTTGCCACAAAATGGCTGGCGCATGTGCTGCCTGACAGATCGGAGGCAGACTTACATCACGACCGATCTCACAGAGCTCTCCGCTCTAAGCCACAACCAGGGGACGCCACCAGAGATATTATAATGCGCTTTCATTACTTCAAAATAAAAGACGCTCTTTGCCAGATCACCAGGGCCACAAATAACATGGAATTTGAAGGGATAAAGTTGCAGGTATTCCAAGATCTGTCCCTCACTACACTAGCGAAAAGAAGGAACCTATTCCCATAACCAAGGCCCTACGCGACAAGGGGATCCGTTACCGCTGAATCTTCCCCTTTGGCCTCATGTGCTTAAAAACGGAGTGGCGGTCACAATGAGGCACTGCGAGGAAGGAGATACGTTCCTAAAAAAACATGGCCTGAATCCAGTCTCCACCATCACCACTCACCTTGCTCCAGAAGAAGAGTCTGCACCCGACGTGGCTTGGAAGAAAGTGCGAGCCCCAGTGTGCGAACGAAGAGACAAGCCAGCTAATTGATGGTAATTACGCCCTTAAAGGAGACTTACCCTATTACAGAAGTTTAAGCAGTTCTTGCTTTTAATTTGCACTACCTCTGGCGGACTCAGTGAGGAAAGGATTGGCGGCCATTTGGACTCTGGTGGAAAAGACAGAGGCACATCCGTAGTATGTCCAGGGTCCCTGCAGAGCAGTCAACTCGGGAGCACTCACAGCAGTCACTCATGACAGAGTAGCACCATCGACGGAGTCAGCGGGATCTATAGCACCATAGGAAGGGAAGCGGGCTGAAGGTTGGCGGGAGGTGGAGGGGGAGAGGTGGAAGAGGGGGGGTCGGGCCCGTTTCGGAAGGAGGCCAAACTTCAGCCACACAGAGGAAGTACCCAGGGCATCCAGGTGAAGTCAGTGAACGGGTGTCCGAAGTAAGTACCGCAACGTGGGTGGAGGAAGGGGGGCACTAGCCGCATGGGGCTCATTCCCAATTTATAGAGGGATATTACACATCTCATAATAAGACCCACGGACAGATAGGAATAGGAGGAGTTTAGGTGGGCTGGGCTTCATGAGGGACTCGGATGAACCCGCAGGTCTGCTTCCCTGCGGAGATAGAAGAGGGTATGCCGTTTAATGATATATCGGGCCAGGTCGGGAAGTAGGACTGGCACTAATTGTTCTCAGCGGCCTAGGGGAATGGACCTCTGTTGGATGCTGGGCACTATCACAATACCCCTGTCAAAGGACAGGACTAGTTATTTGGGACATACTGGGCCTCACAGGCTGGGGTTAATGTTACCACATAAAGAGGCGACAGAAGTGGAAGATGATGGATGTTCAGGAACGAGCCGGCAGGCCCAAGCAAGAAGGTTATATCAAATATTAACATAGAGCTATGACTGCTAGTTCGAATCTCAATGGGTTGGGGAGGGAGGTGGTGCTTTGCATTAAAAGGTTATTTTCTTGATCTCAGTTCAGAGATGATATTACTAGTTAAAAGTTCAAGGCTAGTGGTCCAGTATTGGGGATCTGCAGTGTGGAGAGACCGGGTACCCCAAACAGGAAACTTTGGTCACTGATGATACACAGACCACACGCTGCTCAGCTCCTCTGCAAGAATGCCACTCCCCCCAGTCAGTCCTTCACGACGTAATTGCATCAGTGCGTCACAACGTCCGATGCGTTTCATCACGTTAGTGACTTTCTCCTTGGGTGTGGTTTGGATATCAAGTGCGGTTTGGATATCATGAGCGAAGTGCCATAGCACAGATCAGACGGACGCCACTAAATACCACCTGAGGGAGGTGTGAGTCCATCAACATCGCTGAGACCAGTGGAAACACAGAGCGCTGCCTGTGTCTGCCCGTGCCTGCTCAGCCACAGATGAGTATCCATCTCACAATTTTAGCTACTGCAGCATCCACTACCTGTACCCATTTATGTGAACCACACTCCAACAGTCCTCAACATACAGATTGTCTCCCATGAAAGTTTTTTTAATTCTATGATGTGAGTGCATGTCCTGGCGACTACTCCTATTTTATCATAAATCCTTTATATACAGTATCATGCTATGGAGCTGGTGCTTCTTGTGTATATATATATATATATATATATACAGTGGTTGACAAATCACCAAAAAATCTACTCGCCACACAAAAAAATCTACTCGCCACCTAGTACCAAACGTGTGCTGCTTGGGCCAATATTTACTGGCCCGGGGGTTAAATCCACTCGCCCGGGGCGAGCAAATGTATAGGTTTGTCGAACACTGTATATATATACACAGTGTTCGACAAACCTATACATTTGCTCGCCCCGGGCGAGTGGATTTAACCCCCAGGCGAGTAAATATTGGCCCAAGCAGCACACGTTTGGTACTAGGCGGCGAGTAGATTTTTTTGTGTGGCGAGTAGATTTTTTGGTGATTTGTCAACCACTGTATATACATATATACATATATACTGACCAGAAGATTCAGGAACAGTTACCCAGACACATAGGTCCAAGGGCTGACGCTCTGAGCATAAAATCCAGAAACGAATCCCAGAGAACACAGTGACTGGAATTCATAAACACAGCAACAATTAGCATGAAGGAGACTGTGACCACCTGTTTCTTACCAGAGTCAAAGCTCTCAGTAAGAATTACCAAAGGTAAAATACTGTTCTTATTTCTCTGTAATCTGTAGAATAGTGTAGTGCAGTGTTTTTCAACCATGGTTCCTAGGAACCCTTGCGTTACCTGGGCATCCCTAAAGAGATCCCTGTAATTTTCAGGTAATTTTAAATTTGTACCACATACAGAAAAATTTACATCTGATCTCAGACTCACTGTTACAGAGGGTTGGGGTGCCTCAGAATTTCACAGAGGTTTAATGGGGAAAAAATGGTTGGAAACCACTGGTGTAGTGTTTGTGAATATTGTTTGTGAATATACTTGTATTATGTATATCTGTTTCTATGGGTTTCTTTGTCACACCTCCTTGTAGAGTCTAAAGAAATATTCATTAAACATAGTTATTGCTTTCATACTGGCAACAAGCCAGCAAAGTGGGGATTCGGTGTGGCAAAGAAAACATAAAAAAGAATAGGATTAGCAAGAAATTTATTTTAAATTACATTCTACTGAAATAGTGCCAGAGAAGGAATAAATAGGATTTCTGCAATTCTGAGGACTTGATAAGTATGCAAGGAGCAGTGGACCCCTGGTGTTATTTTCAGAACTTTGTAACCAAAGCAATTGAGAAACATTTTCACAAAAGAAAGCATGGGGGACATTATTGTAGGGAAGTATAAGGGCCTAAATGGTCAAAAACAGGAATTAGAGGAGAACATTTACAGACAGTAAGTGATAGATTTGACAAACGTTTGCATCAAGGACAGTATCAGGTATGCTATGGGATCAGAAAACTATTCATAAAAATATTAAACTACATAGTGTAGAAACAATTAGGAAGACTTGGTCACCTAGCACAGGTGGCAGTAGCAGAGCCTCCCCCAACCCATCAAATGGAAGGGAGGGATGGGGGGGAGAGCTTGCTTTCTCCTCCCTCAAACTGATCTACTGTGCAATGCATTTGCTTACTACGGTCATTCCACAACCAGCAAGCCCAATGAATACCTTCAAGTGGGCTAGTCCCCATTAAAGAAAAAGAATGTCTTCCAATAACTAACAGCTACAGATAATCAAACCCCAAAATCATTTTACTGCACTTGATTACTCCTATAACTTCACAAGAACATTTCTACTATTGCAACCAAATCAGGCAAACAGAAGGGCTTTATTATGTATAGCTTTTTCTCTCGCTTAAACAACCAGGTATTTACATCTTCCAAAGTGTTGTTTCAATAAGTGCTCGCCCTACAACGAGCTTCCAACTCCGCCAGGTACTGTATACATAAACTGAACAACAAAATAGTTTATAACTTGCTACTAAACACTAAACCACTAATTAGATGATAACATTTTCTCACGAGCCAAACTATTTGCTAACTTGTAAACTATACAGGACAGAACATGAAACACAGACAGAGCTCAGTGCACATCCAGTGAAACTTATACATGGTACAGTGCCTAAATATATATGTATAGATATCTATTAAATAAAATGTTCTTTTAGTTTAACATTTTGGCCAAAGTGTTGTAAGCCCCTGAGCCACTACACGGTAGACCACATCTCAAGGGTCCCTAACACTAATGTAAATTCTTAATAACCTGTGCATTACCAGGAAGAATGATTTATAATAAATCTGTCAAAATTAGTTGCATAGTTCTAAGTCTGATTGAAGCTTTTATTAACCTGTACATTACCAGGAAAAGCACTCTGTATTAGATTTGTCACAATCATACTGCAAGCAAGCAAGTTCCCCTGAGAGTGGGAGATGCTATGGAGTGAGCTTTTAACCATTTAAATGTGGGAGGGGGTGAGCTTCAATTAGGTAGGAGGTTGCCACCCTCTAATCAGCTAAGACCAGCTGGACAAGATATCTATACATATATATTTAGGCACTGTACCGTGTATAAGTTTCACTGGATGTGCACTGAGCTCTGTCTGTGTTTCATGTTCTGTCTCTGGTTTTAAATAACTTGTAAACTAGCAATTTGGTCTAACTACGGTAAGGCACACTCTGCTCCTTGACTTTTTGATCTACTGTACACTTAAAGTGCTCTACTGTACTAGGGCCGCAGACAGCTTTCCTGGGGCCCAGGACTAGAGTTTCCACTGCTCCCCCTCATTCCCAGCGTTTGTGACCTTGCAAGACCCCCCTCCCTTTTTCACACCCCCATCTCTCCCTTCCCTCTCATTCTCTCCCTTCACCCTCTCTCACTCCCCTCTCTTATACCCCACCTCACTATATCTCTCCCCCCTCTCCCACACCCCACCTCTCTCACCCTCTATAACCTCTCTCCCACCTCTCTCCCTCTCCAATGATCCCACCTCTCTTTTTGAATCATAATTCTTCTGTGCATTTTTCCTAGAATCACCCTGATAATTGGACATTTCAAATCTAAATTCTATGTCAGCCATTTAAAGTGGAACTATATAGAAATCTTCTTCAATTTAGTATTAAATGACTTCGAAAAAATGATAATAAAAAGAATAATTTAAGAATTTGCAGCATGATTTTAGTTAAAAAGTACTCTTTGTAGTCCCATGACTCACGTTTTTGCCATTTTTCTGAGTCTGATTTAAAAGAAATATATAAGAGAATGTAGCCTGTGAAGGTACTTTTAAAACACGGAAAGTGTATATTTGTGAGGTCTATGTTTATATCATTATTTAATTCATCACCATGGCATGTTCTTATTACAAATTACTTTTATTATTGACTAGGAAAAGTCTACAATGTACACTGTTATTTACATAAGGTACAATATACATTTCTGCCTGTGCAGATTACTGTTCGATGTTACAAGGGTTATTACTGGACAAATTCTTTTTCGTGCTGCATGACTTAAAATCACATGTTCCACTGGCTGTAAGACAAAATGATTATAGTTTACTAGGTTTGACAGTTTGACATTGAGGTGTATACTATGTAACTATTTCCAACAAAACAGCATTATATAAGTTAGGCAAACACTGAACATTCTGTAGCACAGTTAAAATGCCTTTGGCATTGATGTCATGTCTCCATAAGTAAACCAAGATGGAAATAGGAAAAGTTTGACTTAGTGTTTTCTTCATTTCATCTTAATGATAATATTATCTTATTTTAAGTAATGTTACTGTGAGAAGAAAAAATAACACGTAAAAGGATCAGCGTTTCAGTAGTCAATGTCCACTATGAAAAGATTGCAATAAATACAAAAGTCACAGGGTGCTTTCACTGCTTCCTCTTGAGAACTGATGTAGGATTTCATTTAACGTGAAACATGTATCATCTCCTTCACTTTGAGAATAACACAAGCTTCCTTTAATTGACATTTAATGTCGGACATTCTGGTTTTAGGGAAACATCCAAAGGGCCAGGCTACCTACAGAATCAAGTGTCACGGGAGACCAGGCATTTACACCTTTTATACCGGGATCATAATACTGAGCAAAACGAGTTGATGAAATATATTGTTATTTATTCACTTAAACAGGCAAACACACTATGAGACAAAATACATGAGAAAGACACACTTACTGGGGGTCTGGGGCAAAGAACTATCCTTTCCTGGTTGAAATACGCAAAGAAACAACGTTTTTAGTTGACCGGGATTTGGCCTGAAATGTCCCAGAGCTCAAATTGGCTTGAAGTTCCTGACGCCCCCGCTCTCTTTCTTCCGGAGGTGCTGAAATCCCTTGACATGGAGTTAGTCCCAAATGTCCTGGAACTGTTTTCGGCTTGCAATTCTAGCCGGGACCGCTACGTTCAATTCTCAGAAACTTGCCCCGAAAAGTGGGACATAGAAAATATTCTACCTTGACATTTCTGAAGCTGGCTCGCTGCTATTTCTCCAAGAGCATCATTTGGTGGTTTAAAATTTCCGCTGCTGTTCTGGCGCTTAGAATATGATCTCCGGATTAGCTGAGGCATCCTTATAGTAGTTATTTATTTATTTATTTATAAAATATTTTACCAGGAAGTAATACATTGAGAGTTACCTCTCGTTTTCAAGTATGTCATGGGCACAGAGTAAAACAAATAATACATGGTTACAAATACAGTTACATAAATGAACAGGGTATACATTATATACAAGACATTGCGTGCACAGTTAAAGAAAATATATATTATGGGCGTATGAAACAGTTACAGACCAGATTAAAATGGGAGACAGCCTTAGATTTGAAAGAACTTAAACTGGTGGTGGATGTGAGAGTCTTTGGAAGGTTGTTCCAGTTTTGGGGTGCACGGTAGCAGAAGGAGGAACGTCCGGATACTTTGTTGAGCCTTGGGACCATGAACAGTCTTTTGGAGTCTGATCTCAGGTGATAAGTGCTGCATGTGGTAGGGGTGAGGAGCTTGTTCAGGTAGCTGGGTAGCTTGCCCATGAAGAATTTAAAGGCAAGACAGGAAAGGTGAACTTTGCGCCTAGACTCGAGTGATGACCAATCTAGTTCTTTGAGCATATCGCAGTGATGTGTGTTGTAGTTGCATTGGAGAACAAAATGACAAATTGAATTGTAGAGGGTTTCAAGTTTGCTAAGTTGGGTTTGAGGTGCCGAGCCCTATACTATGTCTCCATAGTCAATAATTGGCATTAGCATCTGCTGTGCGATACGCTTTCTGACCAGGAGACTTAGGGAGGATTTGTTCCTGTAAAGTGCCCATAGTTTGGCATAGGTCTTGGTTGTAAGGATATCAATGTGCATCCCGAATGTTAAGTGGGAGTCAAACCATAAGCCCAGGTATTTAAAACTAGTGACAGGGGTTAGGGTGGTGTTAGCGTTGGTTCTAATCAGGAGCTCAGTCACTGGAAGCTTTAAAAAATTTAGTCTTGGTCCCGAATACCATTGTTACAGTCTTGTCAGTGTTTAAAACAGTTTGTTTTGGGAAATCCAGTTTTCGAGTCTCAAAAAGTCAGACTGAAGTATGTGTTGAAGGTTAGAGAGGCTATGGCTGTGTGCATATAGGATTCTGTCGTCTGCATACATGTGTATTGAGGCTTCCTTACAAGCTGTGGGAAGATCATTAATGAACACTGAGAAGAGTAGGGGCCCCAGAACAGAGCCTTGCGGGACACCACAGGTGATATCCAGGGGGTTGGAGTTAGAGCCTGAGATGGACACATGTTGGGATCTTCCTGATAGGTAGGACTGAAACCAGTTTAAAGCAAGCTTCCCTATTCCAGAGCTCTGGAGTTTGTTGAGCAGGATAGCATGATCAACTGTGTCAAAAGCCTTTGCAAAATCTAGGAATACTGCACCAGTGAGTTGTCCCCGTTCCATTCCACACTGGATTTCATTGCAAACTTTTAGCAGGGTAGTTACGGTGGAGTGTTTGGGACGAAACCCAGATTGGAATTGGCTAGGGAAATTTGTCTTGGTATAGAAATCGCTTAATTGGGAGTGGACACATTTTTCCATGACTTTGGATAGAATTGGGAGAAGTGAGATTGGCCTGTAGTTTGAGACAGTGTTTTTGTCCCCACTTTTGAAGATTGGGACAACTCTGGCAGTTTTCCAGGTCTTAGGGATATGGCCTGCAGACAGGATAGAGTTGACTATGGACGCAATTGGTTTGGCAATGGCTGGGGCACCAAGTCGTAGGAACCTAGATTGTAGTAAGTCAGGTCCACATTGGCTGCTTAGTTTTAGTTTGAGGAGCGCTTGTATAATCTCCTCTTCAGATACTGGGCCAAATTGAAAATTGTGGGCAGTGTTGGGAGGGGGTGGGACTATAGGGGTACTCCCAGGATGAGATTCAGGTTTGTGGTTTGGGTTGCGTTTTGCTAATAAGTTAGTGGCGCACCCCACAAAGTAATCATTGAATGCATTTGCAATGTCAGTGGGGTCTGTCAGAGTAATATCCCCCTTAGTGATATTACTTGGTTGTTATTGGTTAGGAGGCTGGAATATATTGTTGATAACCTTCCAGAAGTTAGCTGGGTTTGTTGTATTTTGGTGGAGATTGTCAGAGTAATATTGTGCTTTTGCATGCCTTGTTTGCCTTGTGCACATGTTCCGCATGCATCTGCAGTGATTGAGATCCTTGGTAGTGCCAGTTACTTTGTAGCTTTTCCACAAGGTATCCCTGAGCTGGTAGAGTGCAATAAGGTCAGTTGTAACCCATGGAAGGTGGGCCCCCCGTACCCTTATTTTGCGTAGTGGAGCATGGGTATCGCAGAGTTTTAAGAACTCTGATTGGAAATAGTCAAGCGCAGAATCAGGGTCGGGAATTGAATCGATTCTGTGCCATGGGCAGTTGGTAAGGTCATCCAGAAACTGTTGTGGGTTAAAGTTTTTAAATGTTCTAGTGAGGAGAACTTTAGGGCTTGATTGGGGCGTTTTAATTTTCCTTACACAGTACACTATTGCATGGTCACTGAAAATGTCAGGAAGGATGCCAGAGGATTGGATTCTGCTGGGGTTTGAGGAGAGAATCCAGTCTGGCAAGGAATGGTTATGCGATTTCAGGTTTATCCGTGTGGGTTGGGAAATGAGTTGCGATAGGTTAAGTGACTTCAGTTGTATCTGGATTTTGTGGTTTTTAGGGTCAAGCCAATTGAAGTTGAAATCTCCAAGAACTAGCAGCTCACTCTTAGTTCAGAGTTAATTCATGAAATACTACAGTCAATCCGGGCGTGGGAAATTTCCTACCCACCAATCAGAGCGATGCCAGTCTTCTGAAGCCAGGAAAGCGGATCTTTGGCATCTACCAAGGGCACACGCCAACCTGGCACCTCAGCCACTTGGTATGCAGAAACCATCCGCTAGTTTAGGCTGCACACAGCCTGGGAAGGCAAATTGTAGTCCGAGGACTTGCCATTCATCCCAGGATGTGGGTGCTCAGCCTAAACGTCCTGTCCAAATGCTCTTCACACCTCTGGCATCCTCCGAGGCTTTCATGTCTGATGTCTGGGTAGACACAGTGGCACCAATCTGGTTGCCCAGTGACTCACCCAGAACATCGGTCTGGAAAGACCTAGCTCATAATACTGTGCACAAGCATATATGTAGTTTAAACACACTGTTTAATAAAATCATACATTTATATACTCTTCCTAAGTCTTATGGTTATGGGGAATAGTATAAGAAGTTGCACTTTTTTCCTACTAGCCATATTCCGCTCACACTATACTAGACTTAGACTTTAAAAATCCTCACAACCTCATGTATGGTTTGAGCCAGTACCTCTATACCGGGTTCTGGGTGACCTGGGCATTAACTGGGCATCCCCTCTTAAACTAGGGACCCCTTTACAGTTCCAGGGATACCACACATCCCTATGCCCCATTTACCTTTCTGGTCTGTGCTGAAGCAGGGAATCCTAGCCTTGAGTCGCGCAAGCATTTTCAAGGGAACATTTTTCCGGAGCAATGTGTCTCAATGTATCCGAGAATCCGTCCTGATTCCCGGTTACATTTTTGGGGCCTTCAGCAACTCTGGAACCCGGCTAGCTAGACACATTCAGACAAGACTTTCTCCGTAAAATCCACTTGAAACTCATAGCTCAGCAATCTCTGCTTGCTGACACTCCCGTAAAGGTAAAAACACATCCATTCTTTATTGTCGCATAATTACATACAATGCATAGACAGTCACTGGGATTAAGATCTGACACTCCCGAACCCCAATACCAGGATCAGAGGTAACCAAATGGGCTTAACCTTTTTTATTGAGCCTGGTTACCCCTTCACCGTCACACTTCCCCCTCAAGATGAAGGCTCTGTGGCATTCACCACAACTGGTGACTCCGCAAGCCTGGCACTTCTTAAGGCTCACTAGGGATGTCCTGCCGGGAGGGTCCATCAGCTTTATCATGCTGGCTGCCTGTCTTGTGTTGGATGGTAAAGTCAAATTCCTGCAAGGCAGGACTCCAGCACAGCAACTTGCCATTCTCCCCAGACACCCTTTGTAGTCAACTCAAAGGATTGTGATCCGTGATGACTGTGAATGCCCTGCCATACAAGTAGGGCTGCAGTTTCCGCAAAGCCCAAACAATGGCCAGACACACTTTTTCAATTGTGGAATAAGCCTCTTCCTGGGGTAGTAGTTTCCTGCTGAGATACACCACAGGATGTTCACCCCCTTCCTCGCCCACCCGACTGGGTACAGCCCTGATACCATAGTCAGAGGCATCGGTCTGTACAAGAAACTTTGTTGTATAATCTTGTGCAGCCAGGATATGAGCACTTGCCAGTACTGTCTTCAATGCCTGGAAAGCCTCTTTACAGACAGGAGACCAGGCTACCAGAACTGAGAGTAATTTCTGAGTCAAATCAGTCAGGGGTTTAGCAATGGCACTGTACTAGGGGACAAATTTCCTGTAGTAGCCAGCGGTGCCTAAAAAAAGCCATAACCTGTTTCTTGGTCCTAGATATTGACTACTGCACTATTGCTTCCACCTTGGCCGGCTCTGGCTTCAGGTGCACTTCACCCACTTTGTGCCCTAAGTATAACACCTCTGCCATACCCACCAGACACTTTGCAGGCTTCAGTGTTAGCCCTGCTTCCCCAATCCTGCTTAGCACCGCTGCTACATGTACTATGGGGGCGATTCACTAAGCAGTGAGGTTTTGCGCCCGATTGGGAAATTTGAAATCCCACGATAAAAAATGAAGCCAGATGCGGAAATCACTAAGAAGCGAAGTGCATTTGGGTAGGTGCGGGCAAAAATTTGCCTGATCGTGTGAGCTGTTTATTTTTCCCTCTGCTATCACGCTTAAAAATCTAAAGCGCGATAGCCGATTGAAAAAAAAGCAGCCTGTAAGAGCTGCATGGAGACGCTGCGTCTCCATGCACGGCTCTTACAGGCGATTGTACAGTATACATATACATTTTAATACTAGTGTACACATGCAGGGGGTCTCCTGAGCTTCACCTCATTGGTTTCAACCTTGGGGACACCCTACTTCATGAGATACAGGCCCAGTTAGGGGTGCCGGTATCCCCTGTGCTTTTAAAGCTCCCGCGTCACGAGACCGAGGGATTTAAATCCTGTAGTGGGATACCGGCACCCCATAACGGGGCCCGTATCTCATGAAGTAGGCTGAAACCAATGCGGTTCAGCTCAGGAGACCCCTGCTCATTTACACTAGTATTAAAACAGACATATCAATTAAAAAATGTAATTACCATAGCGGCTATCCACTATGATAATGAAGCTGCATTAATGTAATTTTTTATTTTTTTATTAAAATTGTGCGGGAGCAGGGGGTCTCCCGAAATGAACCGCATTAATTTCAGCCTCAGGGACCCCCTTTTTCCAGAGTTACAGGGCCAGATATGGGGTGCCGGTATCTCCTCCATTATTTAAATGTCCCGCATCGTGTGACACAGACGCTTTAAAAATCACGGGGACACTGGCATCCTATGCCCCATACCGGGGCCTGTAACTCAGGAAACGGGGGAGCCAGAAATCAAAGCGGTTCACACAAAAAAAAAAAAATACATTAAAGCAGCTTCATTACCATAGCGGCTAGCCGCTATGGCAATGAAGGGGTTAAGGCCCAATAGCAGCTTTATTGGTGACAATTGCCCACAATAAACCTTTCAATATGTGCTACCCACTGTCACGGGAGACCAGCACTTTTAACACCTTAATACTCGGATCCTTTGATTGAGAAAAGCGAAGAGGTAAAATAAATTGTGATTTTTTTACAGAATGAACACACACGCGTTAGTTTACAAAAAAAATTACTGGGACGGGGTAAAACGAAATCTTTAGTAATAGAGTCTCCCAGGAGCGGGAGTTGTGTGCAAACAGAGCCTAAAACAGTCTTTGGACAGTGGCGCTGCTCGCAACCACTATTTCTCCTCCGAAGCAGCTTACTTCGTTCTACCGCCATAGAATTGGTCCTGGATTCCTTAGTTCTTATATGAACTCTTGACTTGAGTTACAATGTTATAAAGTTTAAAATCCAGCTTAGAGGAATCTGACTCCCTATCGGCTGCAGGGATTCTTATGCAGTAAAAATCCCTATCTGTAACCTCAGCAGCCAATTTCTTCGTGGGGATAATTTTCCCACCTATCCCAGCGTTATCCATACTTGGCAAAACCTGGCAGAGGGTTTCTTAGTTTGCTAAGGCCATGCGCGAACCTTGCACCTTTGCCGCTTAGCATACCAGACCAAGCCCCCTTACCTGGCGACATTTTGTCTGAGCTGACCGGACATCTGGGCCATTTGCCCGACAGTTACTAAGATGGGGATACTTGCATTACCCCATCCCACTTAACACCTTAGTCGGCCAAAGCCTTTTTATTCCAGACTTTTAAAGACATCTTGGCTCTGAGCCAACGGGGTGTCTTAGAAGTCCGGGCTAAATATGCGTTGCTTACCTTACAGGAATTTTCTGCTATGCATTTCTAAAGTACAGTGATTACAAATTTATTGTTTTTTCTGTTCCGGCGTCTGAATTAAAATCCCCTTATGCCTATACTGTTGGAATAATTAAAATAGGGGAACTTTCATTCATCAATTTTTATATAACTTTATAAAAATTGCGCTGTAAACTGATTCGTGATTTTACCCAACCAGCGCTCACAGCAAATCACAGTGCGCTAGGACCTTCCTAGCAGAAGTTAGCTAAAAGGCGTACGTTGTGCTGCGGGCTGCTGTGTTTTAAAAACATGTTTCTTTTGGCCGGTTACAGGGAACACTGCTACAGTAATACATTTCATAGTTAGAAATACATCATTCTCACCACCTTTTACCTGGTGGGAGACACACAGATATTTTTTATTACAATCACATTGTTACTGCCATTTCTGGGTCACAGAGCTGACAATCTACATTTCCCCCAATAAGGCTCAGGGGCACCCAGCTGGGCATAAAACCTTTATTTACAGGCCTGGGTACTCCTTCACCGTCACAACCACCCACCCCTGTGCCCCCAACTACCCCTATACCACCCTAACATACATTAAACAATTTTCAAGCATAGGAATGTTACTATAGGCTGGTGGGAGCCCTCGGGTGGTCCCCGCGGGTTTCTAGGGGCCCTCGGGTGTTCCTCCGCGAGTCCCGCTGATGAAGAAAAAGAAGAAGAAAGGGACTGTGGATTTTTTTTTAGCTGTGGTCTGTTGCTGTTTGGGATCATGGATTGGTTTGAGAGCTTGCGTTAACCACTGGAATCGGTGAGCATGCCTATCGTATATCAGCAGAGGTGAAAGGCAGTATAGAGAGGGAGGTAGAAGAGATGCTGGCCTGGGGGGTATTCGTGCCGTCTCAGAGCCCTTGGGTTTGTCCGGTAGTCCTAGTACCTAAGAAGGACAGAACCACTCGGTTCTGTGTGGACTATGGCAGCTTAATGCTCAGATGGGCTAGCAGCTTGATGCCACTGTGTCTACCCAGGCATCGGACATGAAAGCCTCGAAGGATGCCAGAGGTGTGAAGAGCATTTGGGCAGGAGGTTTAGGCTAGCACCCACCTCCTGAGATGAATGGCAAGTACTAGGTCTACAATTTGCCTAAGAAGTGGGTGGCTTCTGCATACCAAGTGGCTTGTAGGTGCATGCCCTTAGCCGATGCAGAAGATCCGCTTGCCTGGCTTCAGAAGACTGGCATCACTCTGATTGGTGGGTAGGAAATTTCCCATGCCCGGATTGACTGTAGTATTTCATGAATGAACTCTGAACTACTATAAGGATGCCTCAGCTAATCCGGAGATCATATTCTAAGCGCCAGACCAGCAGCGGAAAATTTAAACCACCAAATGATGCTCTTGGAGAAATAGCAGCGAGCCAGCTTCAGAAATTTCAAGGTAGAATATTTTCTATGTCCCACTTTTCGGGGCAAATTTCTGAGAATTGAACGTAGCGGTCCTGGCTAGGATTGCAAGCCGAAAACAGTTATAATAAAATACCTACCACTGTTGATATACGGCCAAAACATCCGTCATCAACTTTCAAGAACAGAACTCGGATTGACTGTAGTATTTCATGAATGAACTCTGAACTACTATAAGGATCTCTCAGCCAATCCGGAGATCATATTCTAAGCACCAGAACAGCAGCGGCAAATTTGAAACCACGAAAAGATACTCTTGGAGAAATAGCAGCAAGCCGGCTTCAGGAATTTCAAGGTAGAATATTTTCTATGTCCCACTTTTCGGGATCAAGTTCTGAGAATTGAACGTAGCGGTCGCCGCTAGGATTGCAAGCCGAAAACAGTTCCAGAACATTTGGGACTATGTGTAACTCCCGGTCAAGGGATTTCAGCACCTCCGGAAGAAAGAGAGCGGTGGCGCCAGGAACTTCAAGCCAATTTGAGTTCCAGGACATTTCAGGCAAAGTCCCAGTCAACTAGAAATGTTGTTCCTTTGTGTATTTCAAACCAGGAAAGGATAGTTCTTTGCCCAAGAACCCCAGTAAGTGTGCCTTTCGCATGTATTTTGTCTCATAGTGTGTTTGCCTGATTAAGTGTATAAATGACAACACATTGGTGAATATAGATCAAGCCAACAGAGCTTTGGCATTAGATAGGGAAACAATGTTAAGTAGTGCTGTTAACAAGTGTAGGAATACTGACATCAATAAGGATGTTCTATTTATTACAGAACGCAATGGGGCCTCCAAAAGGATTATTAAGATTATGTCACAGCATTGGGGGATTTTACAGTGTTACCCTATTCTTAAAAATATTATTGCTGAACATCCTAATGTAATTTATAGGAGAGCCAACCCATTTAAAAATATGCTGGCTCCCCCACTACTTAGGAGCCAGCGTAATACAAGTATTACATAATACAAGTACAGCCACACGCACCATTAATGTGGGTTTAAAGGGTGGTGGCCGTTGCCTGACCTGTAAATATATTGAAAATAAGCAGAGGTCTTTTACTTCTAGTATTAATAATAAGATTTACCTGATCAAAAGTTTTATTAATTGTAATAGTAAGTTTGTAGTTTTAATTTTTAACTTGTGCGTGTGGACTCAAATATGTAGGGAGAACTAAGCGTTCTTTAAAACAACGCTTTTTAGAGCATAGAGGGAACATTCTTAAAGGTGTCCTTACGCATGGAGTGTCAAGGCACTTCAAAATGAAGCACAATATGGACCCCTGTGGATTACACTTAATAGGTATAGAACAAGTTGAGATGGGACCAAAGGGATTCATGAATTAGGTACACTCTTCTCGAGCGGTCTAAATGAGGAAATTGATTTAGTATCATTTTTATGTTCATTTTAATATAATATTTTATGAGTCGAGTTGAGGTTTTATGGTTTAGTTCATTTATGTCTTTTTAATTGTTGTTTTTTATTAGTATGCTTTTTAGTATACTCAAATTGCAATTCCTTTTATTCCCTTCCCTTTCCCCCCCTCCCCCCCTTTTTTAATCCTTTTAATTAGTTATTGATTGGGTGTTGTATTTCATCTTTATAAAGTATAACCATGTCGTTGTTTAGTTATTATATAATTTTTAAATTATTGAATTGTAATATGTATTGGGAAATTTGTATAGGTATAAGTGTGTCTATACCTGTGCTATTATGTGTTATGATTAAGCAGTTCTTTGCATTGTATGTTATGCCATTTTTTAAATCTGATTCTTGAGACAGAATATTTCTAGCTATAAGTTAGTACTGTCAGTTTTTAAATTGTGATATTCTTCACCATCCCACAAGGGGGATGTAGTAAGGGTTTGTCTGAGGTAACAAGGACACAAAGTATATAAGAGCATTTAGCACCACTGAAAGCCACACCCCTGATGAAGAGGCCATGCCTCGAAACGCATACGGTGGCTTTCATTTGAGAGAGAGAGAGGTTTGTTGTGGGAGGAGTGCAGAGTGAACCACCACGGAGGAGAAGGAAGGGAACGTATCACTTGGTGATCTGGGCTGTGTTGACATCATCCCTGAACCGCCGGCTTGTTGCGCTGCTAATATGGAAGAAGGAGTCACATGACTACGCACCAATCATGCGGTGCGGAAGGAGGCTTCAGACACTGTGCAGGCAGCAGGGAGCAGCGGACGCGCTGTGACAGCTAGCGGAGTACCCCCACGGAGGAAGGACTCTGCACACCTTAAACACTACCCTCTTAACCACTGCCCATTATTACTGGATGTTTGTGAGTGAATTTCTACTGTTTGTCTTTTATTTGAGTAAAAAAACTTTATTGCACCAGGTGGTGTGCGCTTTCTTTTTTTCTCATTTTTTAATATATATATATATATATATATATATATATATATATATATATATATATATATATATATCATTCAATATATTATGCATTTTTCTTCAGATGCTAGGAAGTAACCATTTTGGATTTGTGATGCAATGGATTAAATTCTGATACATTTAGAATTAGATGTCAACTAATGTTTATCACTAACATTATTGCTGTATTCATTAAAATGTTTTCTCATGTGATAATGCTGTCATAGCAAAGTTTATATTATGGGTATGACCCAGCTCTATTTTATTGCCCAACAAATAAAATTATATATAACTGCAAAATGACACACTGTGTATACTTACTATTCACTAAGCTTTAAAGGGTTAATAATCTTAATTATCTATCTAACTACTCCTACTACTCCCTAACCCAATACATGATCCTCAGCAGTAGCCTTCTAGTATGAAAAGAAACAAAACAGAAAGGCATATTTTGTCAACACCATCATCTTCCTCATCACTAGGTCAAGAGGACAAACTCACCACGACCATGGTAGAAAAAGTTGTCCAGAAAAAACTAAACGTTGGCAGCAAGACTAGAAGTGGCTTAAAGGAGACTAGTCATCCATGCCAAACTAAGCATACAGTATCTGTTAATACAAATGTAAGTTAGAGGGAAGAGGCAGAGGTGGAGTATGTCATGGGAGACCAGGTTATTTATACCTTTTTACCGGGATCACTCATTGAGCAAAACAAGGTAGATAAATAAATTGTAATTTATTCTGCATAAATTCGCTTACACACAATGAAACACAAAATACAGGTGACAGGTGGGGCTGGGGTTGAAAACTAAACTTTCATAGGTGCAGGGAACTCTTTGGGAGAGTTTTACCCTGACCGGGACTTTTCCCGGAATCTCCTGAAACCCAAATCGGCATAAAATTCCACACACCACGGCTACGTTCTCTTCTGAGAACTTGGTGCCTCCTGACCGTGTCAGCCCATATCTCCTGGAACTCAAATCGGCATAAAATCCCAGCCGCGCCCGCTACGTTCGTTTCCAAGAACTTGGACTCAGGACTTAGTCTCTGGCAGGCAGGCTTTTCAGGCTTGAAATCGAAGTCGGTTGCTTTGCTATTACAAACAAAGCATATTTGAAAAGCGCTCTTTCAGCTCAGACTCAATGGGAACACCCAATCTGATTGGCTCAGGGCTTCTTATACAGTAGTATTCTCTGCTTCATTCATAAAATAGAAATAGAGCGGACAGCCAATCAGCGCGTGGGAACTTTCCCAAGCAGCCAATCGGAGCCAAGCCAGCTAGAAAAGCTGGGTCAGTGGGAAATTCAAAACAGCTAAGGGGCATGCGCAAGCCTGTGTCATGCCCCCCTCAGCCATCCCAATGCTACCCGCTAGGCAAGCTCCACTAGGTCTGGCAGAACAAGTGGCATCCCGCCGGACTGCCATTGATCTCAGGACCTAGTACTCCACCTTTTCCCGCTGACCGAATGCTGTTCACACCTCTGGATATCCTCTGGCTTCTTTGAACTCCGATGTCCAGCAGATATGCCGGCGCCTATGGCTTTGCATGAGCTGCCTGTTTGGACATGGATTCCAAATGTAAAAACATATTACAATCCATTAAAGTATATTTTAATACACTCTGAGTCTTGGGGTACAGGAACAGAAAAGGAAAAAAGGGGGTTTCTTTATTTCTGCTGCCTTATTCCCCACACACTTTCCCTGTGACTCAGTTTGGACTCGCAGAGTCTCCCTGTAGGCGGACGCTCACAGAGGTATGCAAGTGAGACTGGTTATGGTGAAATTAAATAAGGCTTTTATTGCGCCTTTTTCCTTAACATCAGGAACCATCCAAACAAGGGGTAAACAAAGCTTCTATTCACTTGGGAGTAATTCTAGTGAAATACTATGCAATCCACAACTCCCTTTAGATAAGCATGTCTCCCAGCCCCAAACATATAGCATGAAATTAACAGATATAAAAAGTCTTATAAATGAAAGTCTTATCTGTTAGCTGGGCTGCTGTAGGGGAAGCTTCTCTGCTCTCTTGGAACCGCACCCTTGTGTGCACAGGAAATGTCAGGCTCCAGGTTAGAATCTTGTCCCCTTTGTCTTGTGGTCAGCTTGTCGCTCAAGACATCTGTCCTTCCTTTGGTTCAGCCCAGTTGTGGACTAAGGAATCTCTGCTCTGTCTCCAAGTTCAGCTCAGGTGTGAGCTAAGGAGTCTCACTTCCTGTCTCAAAAGACAGGCTTTTCTAAGCAATCTAATCAGGCAGGTGGTGTTTGTTAATTGATTACCAGCAGTTAACCACCACATTGCTGGATTAGAGGAGGCACATTACCTGAACAGGGATAACTCTCCTGTTACATACCTCCCCTGTTTGTGGGAAGCTCTGGCTTGCCACGGCCAAAGCCCATCCTTCCACTCATTCTAGATATCCCTGTGACTTGAATGAGAGTGGATGGAGGAAGAGAACCCTCAGTCCCGCTGGGATTGGAGCCCTTACTCCAGTTTATTCGTGTCTCCTCCCGAAGGTGCTTGAGATCAGCACTCCTCAGTCGCTCGAGGAGGACTTTTTCTAAGTATAGTCTTTTTGCTATGTGCGCGGTCATGAGATTTCCCTCGCGTCGGGTGCTCGTCTTATTGTAGGCAGACTGTATGGCAGTAGTTGCAGAGCATTTAAAAACAGCCTTTTCAGTTTTCTGCTCTTGAAGCTGTCCCTCTGCCCTTTTCCCACTCAATGGGGTTGCTAGTTCAGCCTCTTTGGGATTAAGTTGTAATTCCACATCCACTTCCAGAGAATGTCCCATCTTTTCAGCTTCATCAGCTAAGGATTCTTCTGGTTTTGATTCAGCACGTGTACCTTCTTTTATTGCCGTTGGGTGGCTGAAGGTTTTGCTAGTGCTTGTTTAGGTGGTTCAAATTTTGAAACCTTGTCTTTCAGACAAGCGGTATTCCCAGCTCTCACTGTACCCTTGTCTTCATGGGTTTTTGTGGCTGTGGGACACTGACGCTTAGTCAGGGTCAATACTTGTCCTTGTAGAACTTTCATCTCATTGCAAGTCTCTTCTCAGGGAATTTATCTGCACGCTTTGCTTTCTCTGAGCTTGCTTCCACATTTTTATTGCATTGTGAAGCACTATGAATTTCTTTGCTTGGGCCACAGTTACTTGTTTTAGTTTCTGGACCTTCTTGTGCTCCTTTTTGTGCCAGGTCACCTGGGTTCTAAGCTTGGCCTCTAGCGATGCTTTGGTGACAGGGTAGCCTTCAGTTTCTCATGCTGCTTTGCGGGGACATACTGGGTAATCAGACGTTCCTGCAGCACTTGAATTTCTTTAACAGCCTGCAGATTGTCTTCCTGCAGAGTTCGCTGCTTCTCCTCGGCCTTCTCGAGGTGCGTACGCAGACCTTGCAGTTGGTTCTGCAGTCGGTGCTCTGCTTCAAACTTCTCACCTTCCAAAAGTCTATTTATTTCTTTAAGCTCGTGCAGCTTTTCATTCTTTTCCTTAACGTCGTTTGTCAAATGAAAATTTTCTTCTTTGAGTTTTAAGTTTTTTCTTTTTAATCTTAAATTTTCTCCTTTTTCAGTCTCTGTACTATTCAGGGCCTCCTTGCAGTCCTCCTTCCATTTACGCACATCTGCTTTGAGAATGACAGTCTCCTGGCGTGAGACTTCCTTCTCTAGGTTGAGGGTCTGAAGCTCCTTCTGAGAGACTTGGAGATCTGTTTTAAGATTGACAATCGTTTCTTTAGAAATGTCCAGCTCCTCAGTGAGACTGTGAAGTTCCTTTCTGGAAACTTCCAGGTCTGTGCGACAGCTGTTGGTCTCCTGATGTGAGGCATCCAGTGCTCTGCGGAGTGCATGAACCTCTTTCTGAGATACGTCTACATCTGTCCAGACACTGTTGACCTCCTGTTGTGAGGCATTCAGCTCTATGCGAAGAGTGTGAGCCTCTTGCTGGAAGACTGTCATCTGCTTCAGTGCCTCCTCATATTTCTGCTTTAGCTTAGCCATCATTATATCAGAGTTGCTCTGCTTTTCATCCATGGCGGAAATAGTAGCGTTTTCAGTATCTAGCTCAGTCTTGAGATCGTCCAATTCAGTCCTGGCCAAAGTGTACATTGTGAGCACATCTTTCTGTAGCTTCAAGTTATTTTCCAGGATCCGATCACAGTCACGCCTGCCATTTTTCAGGGCATCCTCAGGGCTGGTCAAGGGATCGACACTCACTGGTTCCGGCTCCGCTTCCCTGGGATGGTTGGTTGGGGGTACCCCACTATTGGCACTGGACAGACCCTTCTTTGGGGTACACAACATCTGCCTTGGGCCCTCTGGATATTCGGTTAACCGCGGGACGAATTCTCCATTTTCTCTAGGCTGCATGGCATCTCGTTCCCCCTTTTTCTCCACAGGATCTGCGGATGTGTCTGTTCCTGCCACGGTAAGTGAAGAACTGCTTTTCTTTTTTCGCCTTTTTGTTTTGGATGACACCGTCCCCTCAGGGATACTGGGGTCTCCATCTTCATTCGAAATTTTAGCAGCGTCACTGGATCCACCTGGCTTTTCTTGCAACTGTAACAGCAGACGGAAATATTCAGTGATCCACTGCTCCCGCTCTTTCTCCTGCCGATCATATTTGTCATCATATTTGTCATCTTTTCGGTTCGTACCGAGTTCAGGCACCCCCACCATTCTTGGGGTGTTTTGTGGGTGTGACTCGGTTTGGGTTCCCCATAAGAGATGTCTGTGACGATGGGGAGGATTTGGCCCGGGATTAAAGGGGTTACACCCCATTTGGCCATCCCCTGACCTCACCAGGAAGACAAGGGGTTAACTGGGCTGAGGTCCAGAAATGTGATTTAACCCATGTTATAACCTGAAAATGTGTATTCCCCTGTTCCCATGTTTTATTGTTATATCAGTGTCTGCATCACACACACACTAGGATTCATCCGGGAGTACAAGGGTTAATAGTTCTTTAATGATTATAGCCCTTTGTGTAATTTTCCCGCCTTTTCAGGCACCATTTTGCAGGGTCCCATTAGGGCTCAATGCATTCTAATGGCGAATCTTGCTGTTTCGGTCCTGTTTCCTGTGAAGACCAGCAGATGGCGTCCGAGAGGAGGAGCGGCAGTTTCCCATTGTAAGTCAATGGGCCCATTGACTTCAATGGAGATTCCTCGGAGTTTTCCAGGAACGAGTTGGCTGCCGTCCAAACCGCAAAACCGCAAAACCGAAAAGCGGATACTTTTTCTGAAAGAGAGCTTTGATCACTTATTAGCCAAGTTCAACGACAAGTGGCGCGGGAATAAACAGTTCTAGAGCACCTAGAAATAAAATTCTTTTTGCCCCTAGTTCCTAGGCCTCCCCCCACTCGACCACCACCGGGTCCCAGAATCCTGGACCCCCGATAAGGGTCGAACCGAGAAGAGCGGGTCGCGCCATAGGTTCCAATGGCGGCGGCAGAAACAGCTCAAGAAAACGGCTAAGTGTGAAAAGCTGAAATTTAGGAATCCATAGCTCCGGTTCCGGAGGGTCCAGAGGGCCAGGGTTTGGGGTACCTGTAGTCACTGCTCCGGCATCGCTGCAGAACCATCCTTGACCCTCTTGGGCCAACCTGACGGAGTATGGACCCCCTTGAAAGTTCGGGACTTTTCCCATAGACTTCAATGGCGGCCAATTTCCATTGACCGGCTATGGCGGAAAACCCCCATTGACTTCAACAGCGGCGTGGCCCCGTTGAAAGTCTATGGCGGCGGATTCCCATTGCCGCCAACGGCGGCGGTTTGCCATTGAAAGTCTATGGCGGCGAAGCCCGTTGTTTTCAATGGGGATTTAGTGAAAAAACGTGATTTAATTTATAGCGGAGTTTATTGTATTAAAATAGGAAACGTTTAAGGTGTATTTGTGTAACTCCGGTTCCGAAGGTCATAGCAAGTCGCAAATTTGACCATAGGGTGTCCCAGTTCCGGCATTGAGAACTGGGAAGTTTGGACCCGCTGGACCCAACGGAACCGGATATTTTAATATGTTTGTGTTTTATCTTTAATACTGTGTCCCAAAGCAGGGATAAAACCCAGAGAAAATTCCTTTGCATACCAGGGTAGCATATGGCCAGAGAGGCGACCCAATGTCTAGGACTTAAGTATTGTTCAAAGGATTTTGTCACCCTCACTGTTTACCTGAGGGCAGAGACGGCTCAAACCAGAGCAGTCTGTAAGTGTCCCATTTCACACCTTACAACAAAGAGTATCCTGCCTGGAATTCCGTTTGGTAGACTAGCTGGCATTTCTGATGCAAATGTGGGGTTACAGAAATGAGACCCCAGAGTGCTAATGCGCATGTGCCAACTAGCAGGGGGGCAGGTATCAAAATGTGTTCCCATGTTAGTGAGTGGCTACAGGTAATTGAAAACCAATCACCTGTACTTAATGTTAAGGATAGGGTAAAAAAAGGTATATAATCTGTGGTCAACCCTTTGTCCTGTTGTTCTTCTATACCATCTTGATTGCTGAGAGAAATGCTATGCAATGTCTGCATGCAAGGTCTTTTCGTGGCTTTTCGTGTCTTGGGATGATGAAGAATGTTGTATGAACTGCCAGTCCAGATGTGACTGTTTCATCATTTCCATCTTTAAGTAAGTGTCTATATTTTGCCTGTTATTTGTACATTTTGTGTGTTCACCTTTATCAAGGAATAAATTACATTTTATCATATCTAAGTCTCGTCCCAGTTCAACCCAGTTATATATACATATATATATTTTGGTGTAAATTACAGCCTGCCATAAAGTCACTGTGACAATGTCTTCCTCCTTATCGGACTGGAAGGGCCACTCTTCCGTGGGGTAGGGTTCATTACAGGAACGCTGCATCTTGTCCTCCAGTTTGGTGCTATCATGGGGAAATTTTCTTCCTGACCTCAGGAGGCGCTATTGCAGCTGTTGCCACTGTATTTGCTAGAACCCCCAATTGTGGTAGTCCTACAGGTGGGCCTATTTTGCTTGTAGAGGTCGTAGCTCTCATAGGCATCTCTGTAGACTTTTTTTTCTCTCTTGGGTAAGTTTACAATATCAGCAGTACTGTGCACACATTTTCTCTCATCAGGTATACAGGATGTGCAGTTGCTAGGTAAAAAAGTCTATTTGCTTTACACCATTTACTTGCTAGATTTAATCTCTCTGCTTAAGCCAAATAATGTGATTTTCTGCTTGAGTTCAGCCTCAACTTTGGGTATTATGACATTCACTATTCACACATTGGGATACCTTTTACACAGCTCAGCAATTCCATTTTTTTGTAGGCAATTTTACCCTCAGCACTTGTTTACTGAAAATTCCCCTGCTTCAGCACAGTCGTGCACCAATTTTCACATTTTTCTGCATATACTCCATTCACAACTGGTCGTCCTATGCGGTGTTGCAGCCTTTACTTGCAGAATCAGTACCGCTCGTGGGTCACCATCTGTATTAACTACTTCAGCTAAACATTTGAAAACAACAAACGCCTATCCCTTTAAGGGCTAACTCACTTCTTGAACCCTGACTATGGCTGGAAGGCAAACCTCCTATTTCAATGACCATATTACACTTTATTGTGATAGGCAAATAAGGTTTACCTGCTTCAGCAGTCTCTCTCTCTCTCCTCTTGGGATTGGGGAAAAGAGTCCATCTGTGGTTTTGTAAGTTGCAGTGCAGTGTAAGTTTCTAGCCTGGATGTGTATCACTTTAACTCTGGTCTCTGCTGCATGAGATTTTTTTTGTTTGTTTATGTTGGTCAGACTGTTTGTAGGCAAAAAGCATCAAAAAAAATTTCACAGAAAAAATCTCCGGTCCTTTCTAACTTCAAAGACCACCTCTCGTCCCACTTCGGACACCATATCTAGGCGGACGCTCACAGAGGTATGCAAGGGAGACTGGTTATGGTGAAATTAAATAAGGCTTTTATTGCGCCTGTTTCCTTAACATCAGGAACCATCCAAACAAGGGGTAAACAAAGCTTCTATTCACTTGGGAGTAATTCTAGTGAAATACTATGCAATCCACAACTCCCTTTAGATAAGCATGTCTCCCAGCCCCAAACATATAGCATGAAATGAACAGATATAAAAAGTCTTATAAATGAAAGTCTTATCTGTTAGCTGGGCTGCTGTAGGGGAAGCTTCTCTGCTCTCTTGGAACCGCACCCTTGTGTGCACAGGAAATGTCAGGCTCCAGGTTAGAATCTTGTCCCCTTTGTCTTGTGGTCAGCTTGTCGCTCAAGACATCTGTCCTTCCTTTGGTTCAGCCCAGTTGTGGACTAAGGAATCTCTGCTCTGTCTCCAAGTTCAGCTCAGGTGTGAGCTAAGGAGTCTCACTTCCTGTCTCAAAAGACAGGCTTTTCTAAGCAATCTAATCAGGCAGGTGGTGTTTGTTAATTGACTACCAGCAGTTAACCACCACACTGCGGGATTAGAAGCACATTACCTGAACAGGGATAACTCCCCTGTTACACTCCCCAACCCTATATACGGTTTTCCACCCCCAAACCATATACTGGTTGTGGGTCACCTTGGCACTAGCTGGGGTACCCCCTTAACCTAGGGATTCCTTCAGATACAGGAATACATATTTATCCCTGTGCCTCATTCTCCTTTCTGGGCTATGCTGAAGCAGGGTACCCTAATAGTGAGTCGCGCTTGCATTTTCAAGGGGAGATATTGGTGGGACAATGTGCCTACATGTATCCGAAGATCAGGTATGATTCCCGGGTACATTTATTGGGGGACTGGCAACTCTGGACCCCAACCTCCTAGACACATTCTGTCAACGGTTCCTCCACAAAACCCCCCTTGAAACTCATACCCTAGCAATCCCTGCTTGATGGAATACCCAGAAAAGGGAAAAACATAAAAAATGGTTTTATTACAGACAGTATAATGCAGTAATACAACGTTACTGGGCCTAAGCTAACTCTCTTGGACCCTTATATACGGAGCAGGGGTAACCAAAACGGGCTTAACCTTTATTATAGAGTCTGGTTGGCCCCTCCCGTCACAGAGTATTTTACTGCATTTGGACCTGGGTGTGTGCGAGGGAACCAGTAGTACTACCTGTGAGGAAAGAGTCAGAGAAAGATGCTTAATCAGTGTTGGATACGTCCTATTCCTCAACAAAAATGTGCAACTGCATGGAATGGGTCTGGGAAGATGGATATTAATTGGGCTCTAGTTCTTCTGTTTGAAGACTCTCATGAGAAGAAGGCGGAGGCAGAGATGGAGAAGGTAAATGATGATGGTTATCAGTGTGGTGTTCATAGTGTGTGTGGTGCACAAACTGCACATGCAAGGAAAGGAAGTGACATTGAAGGTGATGTGATTCTTGGTGTGGCAACAACTTTTAGCTGTGGTGGTGGTAGCATCAGTGAAGAAGGTGATTATAATCATATTGACAGTCAATCAGTCTGTGAGCAGCAGGCAGCCATTGGTGGCCATCCCCCCCACCACTAGTAGTGCTGGGCCTTTGTCCACTTCAGAAACAGCACACACTGTTAGGCAGCAGCAGACAATGCCATGTCATTTGTCATGATCATCATCAAGAGTGTATGACCCTGGTACTGATAGTGGCACGGGGAGGAGAGGCAAGGAAATTATCAGAAAATTATCATCCTCAGAAACAGCAGCACACAATGTTACACAAAAGAAAACTACAATATTAAGTTGGAGGAGTATGAAGATGCTAAAAAAATTATACTTAGTGGAGGCGGCACTGGCGAGCAGAGATGACTGAAGCAGGCCAGTAGCAGTAAGTACCCGTAGGCACCCAGTCTTTCAGTGTTTCTTCAATTCCTTTAAAATTCAGAGTTCAGAGTTAACTAAGGGCCATTTTATAGTGCAGCCGCGTGCTACGCTGTGCGCGCGCAAGGCAGATATAGATGGCCCTTCTATACAAGAGCGGGGAGCCGACAGACAGCGGCGAAGATGGGGGAAATCATCTTTTCGCGTGGCTACCGGCGCTAAAATGTATGTATGTGTGTGTATGTGTGTGTATGTGTGTATGCATGCATGCATGCGTGGATGTGTTTGTATGGATGTGTCATGCTTATGCTCTCCACATAAGCAAGAGAGAAAGGGAAGAGACCCAATAGCGAGGTGGGGAGGCCACAGGGGATACGAAGGGAGTGATTTGCCGCCCAGCTGGGGATCGGCACACGTAGTCACGTGACCGCTCCGCGCGCAGGATAATGCGCGACACGTACGGAGGTGCGGTGCCTATTCAGAGACACGAGTGATCCTAAACGTTAGACTGTGTAACATGAACTGTGAAAATGCATTCAATGATTACTTTGTGGGGTGTGCCACTAACTTATTAGCGAAACGCAGCCCAAACCACAAACCTGAATCTCATCCTGGGAGTACCTCTACAGTCCCACCCCCTCCCAACACTGCCCACAATTTTCAATTTGGCCCAGAATCTGAAGAGGAGATTATACAAGCGCTCCTCAAACTAAAACTAAGCAGCCAATGTGGACCTGACTTACTACAATCTAGGTTCCTACGACTTGGTGCCCCAGCCATTGCCAAACCAATTGCGTCCATAGTCAACTCTATCCTGTCTGCAAGCCATATCCCTAAGACCTGGAAAACTGCCAGAGTTTCCCAATCTTCAAAAGTGGGGACAAAAACACTGTCTCAAACTACAGGCCAATCTCCTTCTCCCAATACTATCCAAAGTCATGGAAAAATGTGTCCACTCCCAATTAAGCGATTACTATACCAAGACAAATTTCCCTAGCCAATTCTAATCAGGCTTTCGCCCCAAACACGCCACGGTAACTACCCTTCTAAAAGTTTGCAATGGAACGGGGTCAACTCACTGGTGCAATATTCCTAGATTTTGCAAAGGCTTTTGATACTGTTGATCATACTATCCTGCTTAACAAACTCCAGAGCTCTGGAATAGGGAAACATGCTTTAAACTGGTTTCAGTCCTACCTATCAGGTAGATCCCAACATGTGTCCATCTCAGGCTCTAACTCCAAACCCCTGGATATCACCTGTGGTGTCCCGCAAGGCTCTGTTCTGGGGCCCCTCCTCTTCTCAGTGTTCATCAATGATCTTCCCACAGCTTGTAAGGAAGCCTCAATACACATGTATGCAGATGACACAATCCTATATGCACACAGCCATAGCCTCTCTGACCTTGAACACATACTTCAGTCTGACTTTTTGAGACTCGAAAACTGGATTTCCCAAAACAAACTGTTTTTAAACACCGACAAGACTGTAACAATGGTATTTGGGACCAAGACTAAATTTTGAAAGCTTCCAGTGACTGAGCTCCAGATCAGAACCAACGCTAACACCACCCTAACTCCTGTTACTAGTTTTAAATACCTGGGCATATGGTTTGACTCCCACTTAACATTCAGAATGTACATTGATACCCTGACATCCAAAACCTATGCCATACTAGGTGTACTACAGGAACAAATCCTCCCTAAGCCTGCTGGTCAGAAAGCGTATTGCACAGCAGATGCTAATGCCAGATATCGACTATGGAGACATAGTATATGGCACGGCACCCCAAACCCACCTTGGCAAACTTGACACCCTCTACAATTCAATTTGTCGTTTTGTTCTCCAATGCAACTACAACACACATCACTGCGAAATACTCTAAGAACTAGATTGGTCATCACTCGAGTCTAGGCGCAAAGTTCACCTTTCCTGTCTTGCCTTCAAATACTTTCTGGGCAAGCTACCCATCTATCTGAACAAGCTCCTCACCCCTACCACATACAGCACTTATCATCTGAGATCTGACTCCAAAAGACTGTTCATGGTCCCAAGGCTCAACAAAGTATCCGGCTGTTCCTCCTTGTCTTACCGAGAAGCCCAAAACTGGAACAACCTACCGGAGACTCTCACATCCACCACCAGTTTAAGTTCTTTCAAAACTAAGGCTGTCTCACATTTTAATCTGGTCTGTAACTGTTACATACGCCTATAATATACATCTCCTCTAGGTGTGCATGCAATGTATTGTATATAATGTATACCCTGTTCATTTATGTAACTGTATTAATAATAACCATGTATTATTTGTCATATTAACTATGCCCAGGACATACTTGAAAACGAGAGGTAACTCTCAATGTATTACTTCCTGGTAAAACATTTTATAAATAAATAAATAAATACTAACTTACTTAATGGAGCTCTGTGGATCTGGGCCATAAACGTTTACGTGTTAAATTGACAAAAAGAGCATAACATGATACATGCATCTCTGAATATACTAAGGTTTTTTGCCCATAGTGTTTTAGTGAGCAATATAGGAAATTGTTTTATGAAACAATACATTTAGCTGCAATAGGATATATTTGATAGATTTTTATTTTGCACCATGTTCTGCAAGTTAATGACTAGACATAGAGAACTTTACTAAACAGTGAGTGTGCAAACTTATTTAAACGCTGGCTTAGTCACTTTTAGTTCATTTTTCTTACCAATTATTTTCATTACGTTCTAAGAGTACAATAACACAATATAGCACATGCAACTTCTAAACATCTGGCTAACGAGCTATATTTTTAAGATTTTCCTTTTGGAATAAAATCAGTAATTTTCACTAAAAGTGTGTACTGTTGTTTTGTGGAAAACATAGATTTTAGTGTAAGCAAAATTATAATACATGAGTTTTTGTAATATGCATTGGAAACTATTGTAGCACAATATTCTAAATGTATTGACAAGCTTGTATAACTTCTAAGTTGTTATTTTCTTGGTTTCATATTGTTGTCAGGGAACATGACTCGTTGTTTTCCCTTGAGTAGATACTGTAGGTTAGTAAACTTCTCTGGTAGCTCTTCTTTTAAAGCAGCAATACTACAGTACTTTCATCCATTTTTCTTATTTTCATATCTAAAGCATGTGACAATGAATAATTCTACATTCTTACCTAAGCTTCCAATCGTTTGCTGCTCCTGTTATAAATCTGTAAAAATCCTGATTGTGTGCCTAACATAATGTCCGCTTCAGTCAGTGTAACTCAGCAGCTACAATGTATCCTTATATTACTAAGGTAACATTATCTATTGTTACAGTTTACAGCTCAAACTGCTGGGAACATTGGCAAAAAATGATCACAAACAGGAAAGTGTTGCAAAGATCTTGCACTGCTTTGGAGGCGGACTAAAACCTGCTGTAGAAATCAAAGGATGCTTTAAAACTCATTAAAAATGGCATTAACAGTTGAATAAAAAAAAAAAAATAGTCACTATTATCTATTACAGAACTGATTTATTGTAAAATCAAACATATAAGATTGACATGTTTTGCTACTTTAATGATGCAGTCCCAATTAGAAACACATATAAATTAGCATTAGCATTCTACTATCTAGTAACTTTTTCGCCATTTCAACTGTGGTGTAAAATAAATAAATAGCTTCATTTGTATTTGGGATAACATGCTAGATGTGAACAAGCACAGTGACAAATATCACAGTACATAGAGTACAGTAACAATGACAATAGCAACTACTGTAGGGCCCATAGTCCTTATTCAGTATAGGGAGACACAGTTTAACATACAGTTAATGATTCAGTGATTTCTATTCATGTGATTGAAAGTCATTACTTCCTTAAATGTGCTACCCCACTTACAACTATATCACATTTCGAGCGGCCTGTGGTGGTTATTCATTAAACTGCTATAGTGACCGTGGCATTTTCTGCTTGCATCTTTGTTACGTTTAGTAAACTTTGTTTATCAAGTCTTATATTTTCTATGTATTTTTATAATCAAAGAGATTTACTGTTTACTGCTCATGTCATACACAGAAAAGGCAGAGAAAATTATGAATTTAAAACAGTAGATAAATGGATGAACACTTTTAAGAGGAACAAGATGTTACCTTTTGCCTTCTACCGTGATTTGATTAAGGTCAATGTACAGTACATGTTTTGTTCATGTGCAACCATTAACCTTGGTTTAGATTTCACTTTACTACACTGCTGAAATGAGATTACATTTGTGGTGTCTAGAGGCATCTGAACAATAATACTGTAACCTTGGCTTGAAGAATTGTTTCTTGCAAATCAATCCTTTCTCTATGGTTACTATAGTAAAACTATAAAAGGGAAAAACGTGTTTAAGTCTTTACAGTATATTATTTTTTATTACATTATGATGTTATAAACAGGCATTTATAAGAACTTTCAATTGTGTTCAGTTGCAGATTTGCTGAAAAGTAAAATAAGGTCTAAATGTAGGTATGTTTGTTGTGCATTTGTAACCCTCCTTACCCAGCTCTAAAGGAGGTTACAGTACATCAGATTAAGGGAGCTATGCACTAAGCTCCGAGCTTTCGCGCCGGGCTGAAAAAAATTAGCACGTCCAATAAAAAATGAAGCCGGCGGCGCGATTCACTAAGGCCCGCAGCCCATTTTTTATCGGACGTGCCCAAAACTGGCTTATCGTGCGTGCAATGTATTTCCCCCCTGCTAGCGTTCTTAACCTTTACGTGCGCTAGCTGATTGAAAAAAAAGCCGCTTGTAACATTTGCATGGAGATTTGCCATCTCCATGCAAGGCTGTTACAGGCGATCGTACAATAAATAAATACATTTTAATGAAGCACAGCCATTCTGATTGGCTGGCATCATTCCCTTTAAGTGACATCATGTAAAAAAAAAAATTAAAGTCGGAACATGGTTTGAACAGCCAATCAGGTGGCTGTTCACCATTTTGAGGCTAAATGTGACGTCACAAGCCCTATTTAAGGCCGTGACGTCTCATTTAAGCCCAAGAAGCCGACGAGACAGCATCGGCTGGGATTTAACATGGGTTATTTAGGATTGACAGATGAAGAAAGAAGATAAAGAAGAACAAGAAATGGTTACAGATGAAGATAGAAGACGGTGAGTAAAGAAAGAAAAAAGAAGATTTGGGTACCTGATCTGGATCTTCATGGCGGATGGCATCGGATGCTGTTGGAGGCCTTCAAGGTACGTGAGCTTCCTGTTTCCCCGGGAGTCGGAGGGCCACCGCTTCTAATGGTAAGTAATATATTCAATGTTTGTAAATGTCTCTTTTTACAGGTTTTTTCATTGGATGTGATTTTTGCTTTTTTGGGGGAGGCACATTGACTGATAATATATTAATCTGTACCACTTTAGGGTACAGATTAATACATTATTATTACAATATTTGGGGGCATTTGTGGCTTGCTATTGCTGTTGGTTTTTTTAATGTCAGTTTCTTAGGTGGATGTAATTGTTTGTATTTTTCGTGCTTAATGTAATAAAATGTTAGCGATTGGTGTTCGTTTGTAGTTATTGTTGTATTATGTTGGCTAATGCGTTTTATGGTTCTTTCAGAAATTGTTTGAATGTATTTCTTTGTCTTTTAATGTTACATTCATTAATGTTGTTGTAATTAATTGGTTTGATTGGTTAGTGTTACTATTCATTTTGAGTTGGTTTAGGAATTAATTGGTTTCATTGGTTAATGGTTTAATTAAATAATTGTTGATGTTGTTACTGCTGGTATTCATTGGATTAGCTGGCTACTGTTTTTATTGACTTTATTTAGGTATGCTAATGCAATGTTTAATAATGGGCAAATAATCTATTATCCATATCTGGATAATAGTTATGTTGCACATTATTGTACTGTAAGTGTTAGGGGGGAGTATTTAGTTAGAAATAATGTTTAGTATTTTTGTTGGCACAACATTGGTACCGCAGGCCCGCAAGTACCCGCGGCCTCCCTCGGGGACCCCTGCGGGGTCAGCCGGGACACCCGCCGGCCTGTTGTATTGGTTTTGCACCTGCAAAAAGGTAAACAAAGAATTTTTTCTAAGTCCAGCTTTTTTTATCACCTGCCTTTAGCTGGTGAGCTTTATTCAGCGCAACTTTAACGTACGATCAGTTTGCGTTGCTCAGTGAATCCCGCAGAATGGCAGGATTCAGCGCAAACAGCTGATCGTACGATCAAAGTTGGACTTAGAAAAAATGTAAAGGAAAAGCCCGTTTTAGAGCGCAAAGTGCCCGTTTGCGCGGCTTAGTGCATAGCGCTCGGCGGAACTTCACGTTCTAAAAGCACTTTGCGCTCTTAAAACGACTTATCACTGCTTAGTGCATAGCCCCCTAACTATGCACATTGGCAGTGCTCAGTATCTCAGGCCTTTGCAAGGTACTGGGTAAGTGCAGGCTGGGCGTGAATAAGCAGATATGGGTACCAGGAACATTTATAAAACAAAAAAGTGCTTAATTGGACAGCCACCTATAATGCTTCACAGATAGCGACGTACATCATACTTGACAAAAATTTGTGGCAAACCATATTACTCCAGACTTTATCCCCTGGTAGCTTTCACTCCTACGCTGTGGATGTACTTAAACTAGTTATCTATAGTAAAGGATAAATTGGCAGTCTCTTGCATAGAGTAATAAGAAATATTAATAATGCCCCACAATTGTCAAATGGGCCTTTATGGGCATATACTTTGGGCTCCTAGATTAGCAACCCGCTATAATGTATGGCATACTTCCTCCACAGCTATGCGATCAGGAATGCGCGAGAAACCTTCCGTTTGGGCCGGTCCAAACATGCTTCGAAATTACTATGCTGAGAATTCCTTACCAAGAGCATGCTGAATCATTAATAGCAAGAAACATTGTGGGCACTTACTTAAAAGGGCACGTTCCTAACCGAAAGCAACAAACGGTGACAGGACACATCTTAATACACTTAGCTATACACATAAGCCTACTGTATTTACAGGACTCACAATGAGGACCCTAGTCAGGACCTGATTCTAGAACATAGGGCGGAGCTATATATACCCTCTATACTCCCTATAGTGACATCATGGGTCACAAGACATACAGTACAGGGGAGGGGCAATACCAGAGTGAGCCAACCCAGTTAACCCTTTATAGAATGAGTAGATTACACATTAATGAAAGTCTTATTTAAGAAAAATTGTCGTTATTCTACATATTGGTCTGTTAAAAGTTATCACAATGTACAGCAAATCTAAATTTCTTCAAGACCAATATGCCTACTGGAAATTTGAACCACAATGGCATTTTATGAAATAGTTTTGTTGACATTTATACATAATAAATACATTTCTCATCTTGTTACAAAAGCAAGTTTGGTTTGTGGCACCGTATCAGGTCCAGTCCATGTACTGTACGATACGGCACAACCGATCTATAATAATAATAAAATACGTATTTACTATATCAATGTTTCAACCATAGAAGCACCCAGCAGAACGTACACAGAAACCATGCAGTGACTACTTTGAATGGTAGGGTACTCATGTCCTGCAGTTATAGTTTTGGACGGCTACTTATCAGCTGCCAGATGGTTTACATTTGTATTGTAGCTGTGCGTTACCTTTTTCTGTTTTTGAACTCCCAACTGAGTTCGAAGTCGTAACAGTCATTTAGGCACCTTACATAGGGCCACCAACAGATTTCTCTGGGCCCAGGACTAGAGTTACGACCAGGTCCCCACCCCGTGTCAGCGGCCTTGCGAACCCCCTCATTTCACACCTCGCGAGGTCTCTCATCTATTTCTCCACTTCTTCCCATGTATTCCTCTCCCCGTCTCACGCTTACCCCCCGCTCTTCCTCGCTCTCTCCTCTCACTCCCCAATCCATGAATTACCCCACTCTCACTCAATCCTGCTCCCTCAATCCCCCGTCCTCACATTCATTCCCTCCCCCCAGCCACACACACACACACACACACACACATACACACACACACACACACACACACACACACACACACACACACACACACACACACACACACACACACACACACACACACACACACACTCCCCTCCACAATAATTACCCCCCACCCCCAAATACATAAAAAAACAACCCCCCAAATACATTAAAAAAAACAATCCACCAAATACATACAAAAAACTCCCCATACCCTATATACATACAAACCCCATCCCAAATACATACAAAGAACCCCACCCCCAAATACATACAAATCCCCCCACCCACCCCCAAATACATACAACCCCCACAAATACTTAGAAACCCCCCATCCCCAAATATATACACACACACAAAAATCCCACCTCTAAATAAATACAAAATACAGACTTACCTACTGTCACGCCTGTATGCCCGCAGACCAAGCTAGACCCCAGTACTGAGGTGGGAACGGTATGATACCACACACCCACAGCAGTGGGAGCAAGCCCGGAGTGTGGTATAGTGTTGCTGGGCCTGTTGGAAGAGTTGTTAGTATATACTTGCAACGCTGGGGGAGTGTCTGTGAGAATCGTCGTGTCCGTTTGCCAAAGTTCAGGGATCCAGAGGGTAGAGTCGTCAGAGAGCAAGCCAGGTCCTAGGAAGCCAGAGGTCAGTGAAGTCGTATGCATAGTAGGGTTCAAGGGGTTACCAGAGAGCAGAGTAGTCCAGGGAGAGTAGGGGTCAAAGCCAGGGAAATCCAAAGTAACACAGGAGCAGGTATTCACAGGAGCACAAAGGGAGCACAGCATAGGACAGGTACACACAGGGAAACAGGAACTATGCAGAGCAAGGAAGAGGTGGACAGACAGGGATTATAAAGGAAGGTGCACCAATGACAGAGAGGGGAGGAGTAGAGGGAGAAGTGGGAGAAGCTAGAGATAGGCCAGGGAGAGAAGAGGAGGAAACAGAAGGGGCAGTCAGGGGAATGGCCTGAACAGCTTGGGAGGCGGAGACAGGGAAATCCTGATAAGGAGAGTCTGTGCGCGCGGCCCCTGTAAGTTGGGGATGCAAGCACACAGGCTGCAACACAGGCGCGGCCCACACGGAGCAGGGGAAGACAGCAGGAGGGGGACAGAGCCAAGCGGAGGGGAACGCGGGCGAGGACTGTGCCTGTGCGATGGCCAGCAAGGGTAGAGAGGAGCATGCAAGCGCGTCCCCCGTGGGATGAGGGGGCGCGCGCACCGGACGCGTCACCAGGCGTGCGGAACGCCGCGCTGCGGGTACCACATGAGGAGGAGGCAACGGGACAGACAGCACAACAGGGGAAGGTAAAGGAGCTACCGTGGGTGAGAGGGAGCACGTGGGTATGCAAGACCTGCGGGGAACGTGCTGCGGCAAGGGGAGAGTGTTGGACGGTGAAGGAGAGGAGTAGGAAGGGGCAGAAAGAATCACAGGAGATGGGAGAGAGGGAGAAGAAGGAGGAAGGAATCTCCTGAGTCGTCACACCAACCTTGGGACAGACGACAGAGAAGCCCAATGCTACATCCAACATGACAGAAATACACAGTAAAATACTTATACAGTATATTCCCTTGAAATAGGCTCATTTAGTTAATCCCCTTCAGTAATGTGTTGTGAAATCTTACTACCATCACTAATCAATACTTTAGGTCTAGTAACTCTATTCATATCACCCTGAATCAGTTCATCATGATCAAATGTAATAGATTCATCAAGTTGGAGTGGTGAAAACTTATTCTCAGTGGGGCACACGTGTATTAAATTGGTATATTCATTGGTATCCTCATGCATCCCACGACTCTTTTCCTCCCCAGCCTTGGCTAAGACTGTGGATGAGTAGAGCCGTTGTTCTCTACTTAGTGCATGTTTAGAATTTGAACTGATTGTTTTAGAATTGGTGCCAACACTAGGAGTAGGATCAGCTCCGTTTTTATAATACTTAGTATCCCTCCCTTGCGAGGGAAATCTCCTGGGGTTTTTCCTCCAATTGGTAACCCTACCATTCGCATAATCTTCCTCATCTCTGAGTGATTTTGTGTTTTTCCTGTTGACGATCTCTTTTTCAAAGGATAATACTCGCTTGTTGACTGCATCATCCATTATCAAGAACTCTGATAAGTCCTCAAATGGTTTCAATACATTCTGAATACTCTCAATCTCCTCCTTAATAGATTTAAGTTTATCCTCTCTGTAATTAATGAGTAGTCGGATGAGTTTAAGAGTTTAACCAATCCGCATATAAAATCAAAACAGTATTGAATAGCCATTGGAATATCCTTAGGAATGATCTTTCCTGGGACCTACTTTACCTACTTGTATTCCAGTCACGTATAAAAAGGCTAGAAACATCAAGAACATTGTGGGCCCCAGTCGTTTGAGAGCCATTGCGGGTTAGAATTCAGTTGATTCTGGCCGTCCATCCGGCAACTTTTCATGTGGACGCAAAAGATGTCTTACATGTAAACATCTAGTTGCCGGGGCCAAATTCCGTTCTTTCTCTAACCAGAGAGAGAATGAGGTTAAGGGCAGGATCAACTGTCTTTCCACCTTTGTGGTGTATCTCATATTGTGCTCTTGCAGTCCCCAATATATAGGGAGAACCACCCGCCCTATGAGCACTAGGTTTCTAGAGCATAGACGCAATGTCATCAATGGTAATCTAGCTCATAGTCTCTCTAAACATTTTTCTACATGCCACAACAAAGATCCTGCATCCCTGACCATCAGGGGGTTAGAGCATGTGTCATTGTCTCTTATTGGGGGTGATAGATTCAGGAGGTTGTGTCTTAGAGAGACCTTCTGGATTTATACATTAGACACTCTGTCCCCCAAGGGGTTCAATGAGCACATAGATACGAGTACGTTGGTGTAATATTCTTCTGGCCCCCTGTGCTCATTTGTTGACTGCATCATTCTTTTGTCTATGTAAAGAGCTCAATATGTTATTATTATTATATCTTTTAGTATCTTTTGTCTATGCTGATAACTTAAAATTACACTTTAGAGTACCATTTAGATATGACATATATATATATATATATCTTTTTTTTTTTTAAAGAAATGTCATTGGTTTATTATTACTTTATAAGTATTTTTTAAGTAATAATTTTTGTTGCAATTCGTTTTTCATTTATAATATCTCTCATTATGATTGCATATTTATGTGCATAGTTATACATTAAGATTGTGGTATTCTGTCTGTATCTTTATATACGATTGAGAGGTTTTCTAGGTTTTATAGTTATTTTAAATGGTTTGATACATATCTGAACATGTTCTCTCTTTGTGGTTGCCTACTGCACGATATGTGGAATATTGCTGTTTTGAATGTACATGAGGTTATATTTGAAAGGCCCTAATAACACATCTACATTATCGTGTGGTTATTTTATGTTTATTTTATTCTTACAGCATACATGTATTATTTATTATATACATGCATATTGTATCATTTTTATTGTATGTTTTTAGCATTATAATTATTTCACCTGTATAATGTGTACACATCTTTTATCACTATATAGTTTTCTACTATTATATAGTATGTTTTAATATATATTCTCTATTAATTTCATGACTTTATAATTATTATTATTATTTAGGGATTTTCCCCTCATTTTTATGTATTTCCATGTTTTCCTTCTCTCAACCTTATGTTTTTTCCATGTTTTTTCCCTCACCCAGCCCCAAGAAGTTAATTAACTAATTATTCAATTATTACTCATGTGTTTTAAGCATTTCATTAAGTATTTGGCTATATATGTGGTTCCGAAGCAGTTTAGTGCTATCCCCTGAGGAAGTCGCATGCAGCGACGAAACGCGTAGGGAAAGAGTCATTACTGGACTTTAAACATCAATTTTATTCCAAATACTTTTGCTATCAATTTGCCATCACTCTGGCACCCATCCGTTCCATTATTCTATTGGAGTAGTGCACGGAGCCTATTCTACTGTGCCTGGATCTTGTGTACTACCCGGTCACGAACTATCGCGAGATTTGAATACCAGGAAGAAATTGAGTGCGCGCGAACTCTCCTGGCGTCCGCAACGGGAGTCTGATAGACATACTGCACGTGGATCGGCAAACAGATGGCAAACAAATGGTCTTACGGGTGATGTGTCAAGATCTTTTTTAACCACTGCTATTACTATTCTATCTATTGTAAGTGTCCGTAATCTAGCAGCATTTACTATTATTAAACCATTTTATACAGTATTATACTATGGGAGCCGCGCTGTCTTCTTCTTGTTTTGTAGATTAAGAGGAAAGTGGTTGATCCTGAAGACTGGCAGCGACACCCAGCAGCTGACTACAGACATTTATCTTTTTTCATTTTTTCTTTTTGGGGCTTTTTTTCCCCTCCTTCCCCTTTCCCCTTTCCCTATCTCCCTTGTTGTGTTTTTTGTTGTCTTGTTTGTCCCATTGTGGCATACCGATATCCCACATTGAATCCACTGCCTTATTTGGTTTATTATCATTTGTTCATGTGCACTTACCTATTTATCCAGCCTTCCTAGTTAGCGCAGCAGTTTTCTTTTTTCTTTAATATATATATATATATATATATATATATAAAATTTCCCTTTAATATTTGCACATATGGATGATATGTATTATGTACTTCATTTATAGGGTGTTAATGTTATGTGCTGACCCCTTTGATGCCTGATGGAATTCCTTTGCAATGCATTGGTAACCTCAGACATCAAAGAAGTTAAATTATCTTCTGCCATAGGGTTTTCTAATAAAACCTTGTTCATAATCCTATGGTACAAAAGTGTGGTATCTCCCAATCTTCTCTCTAAAGTTATTGCCACAATCTCATCAAATTTTAATGCAGTAAAATTGACATTTAGTGAATATAAAAACCTAGAGCACACAAGATTGACCAATATGGCTTATCCCTTTCCTTGCAAACTATAAAACGTCAAACTCTAATATATGTGTGTTGTTTCATTATTTGGGTTTCCATAGTGCATATGCTAATTCCAAAGCATATTTCATTTTTTTACTGCATTTGATCTGCCAAATGGGCTAAGAGAATGTACAGTATGCACTTTTTTCATAAAGAAGTATTTTCTCACATCTCATACGGTAAATCAATTAACCTCCATCTCTTGAACATTATCCATTTATTTCAATCTTTAATTCAGCGTGCTGCATTTAAAAAAAGACACATGTACTGTACTGTAGTTCCATAGTAGATGAGGTTGAAAAAAATAAATATTCCCGTCTAATCCATGTGATGAAAACTAAAAAAGAAAGAACAAAAAATGCCCACAGCGTAACACAGCATAAAAACAGAATAAAACAAGTGGTATCAAACTCACAAGGTTTCCAATATAAAATAGCTTTCACACTATTCTGGGGAAGTGTGTTGCCCACAGAGTTTGTCCTGCAGTGTCCGTTTCTTTTCCTCTGTGTGCTCGTTCCAGTGGTGAGGTCGCCTCTGTGATGTCACAGGCATCTGAGAGAAAACTGTCGCCAGCCCCCAAATCCGGTTCTCGAAAAATGATAGGTACAGTAGCGGCATCCTTTATTCTTACCAATCCCGGCGGCATACCGGGATCTACTCCGGCTGGCGCCAGTCTCGACCGCGCGCCGTCGCGTTTCCTTCACGCACCCCCCCTCCACTTCGGGTGAATTTTAGCCCCCCTTCCCGACCCCGAACCCGGCTCCTGCTCTGCCCCTCTGCTTCCTCGCACCCCTGCTTACCTCACTTTAAACTCCAGGGGTGTCGGGGAAGCTGGGGAAGCCGGGCGCGCACGTGACTGTGACGTCACAGTGCGCCGCAACAAGCCGCGTCACCACGCTTCCCGCACGCATCCTGCCGTGCAGGAAGTGTAAGAATAAATAATGTCGCTACTGTATAGGTGTAAAGCTGGAGAAAGCTGTAAACTTAACAAATGAATCCTTAGTATCTTCACCTGCTCCTGTGTGTCTGTGAGTTCAAGCCACTATTCAGAGAGAGTCACAAGGGTAAATAGGGTTGGTATGCATACAAACCATGGACCCGCTGGTCAAAGTCTCTGGTAACACAATATCAATGTGGCTTCAATACTGCTGGCTTAACGCTTTAAGCACTATGATGTTGCTGAGCTACTCACAGTCACCGTTCAGGCATCCGACGGCTCTAGCGTGACATGATTCCCCGTAGAACAGGTAGCTTCACTCCAGAAAGCCAAAGGGTGAGCATCAGGGTATAGGCGCAGGAGCCTTCTCACAGCAGAATATCAGCATAAAACACGATCTGAACTGGGATCCGGAGCACAGCCGAACAGATGTAACATAGAACAAGTTGACCATTCAAGGATTTATTTAGTTAAAAGAACATGACCCTGATTAGGTGGGGTGGAGGAAGACTCCATTCCTTTATATATTTCAGAGATCAGACCTTTTTGGTAGGTGTTTTTGGTACATAGAGATTCAAATCTGGTTAGTGGGGGAAATTTGGAGGTTGGAGATAGTGACTGAAGGAAGTGGCGGACTTGTAGGTACTTAAACAAGTGGAGACCCTGGATCTCGAATTTATCCCGTAGCGCCTGGTAAGTAGCAATCTCCTCCTTCGGCAGTAGATCGGCCACCATCCTAATATTGTGACTCTGGAATTGGTCAAATTGGTTTGGGGAGCACCCCGGCGGGAATTTGGGGTTCCCAAAGATTGGGGTGAGCTGGGAGGGGGACGCTACCAGGCCTTACTTCCCTTTGCTTTTAAGCCATACGTCCCACGTGCATCTCATTGCTCCCAAATCGAACCTTGATGGTCTAGCCCCGCTACTACCAGTGGTCCATAGTGCCACTTGGAAGGAGAGGGGACGGGTGTAATGCGACTCTATCTCGAGCCAAGAAGCTGAGGCCGGGTCGCAATTCCAAACTACAGCCTGCTTCAGTTGTTCTGCGATGTAGTACTTGGCTATGTCGGGAACCCCCACACCTCCTCTTGCTCTCGAGGAGAGCATCACTGATCGAGGAACCCTGGGTCTCTTGTCGTTCCAAATAAATTGGAGAAGTAGTGACTGCATGTTTTTTAGTGTTGCTAGTGGCACCGGGATTGGGAGGGTTTGGAAGTTATACAACAGTCTGGTCGGAGGAACTAGGCCTCCCAATAGACCTAGAAGACTGGGAGGAGATCTGGGAGCAAGCCTCCAAAACATCAATTTGCACAACAATAAAAGAAAACATCTATAAAATCTTATTTCAGTGGTACCTGACTCCGTTAGGCTGAGCCAAATCTACCCCGGAATACTAGACCTGTGCTGGCGGGGATGTGGTCAAAAGGGGGACATGGCCCACATTTGGTGGTCATGTCCGGAGATCCAGAGGTACTGGACCATGATCCAGACGCTTATACACGAGGTCTCGGGATTCCCCCTTTCCATGGACCCACTGACCCTGGTGCTGAACAAACCCATAGACGACCTTCTGCCACCAATGTCCAGACTAATTACGGCCATGCTGACAGCGGCTAGATGCCCTATAGCAGCTGCCTGGAAGCAGATTAAGCCCCCCTCGAGAACGACAGTAATAAGGAGAATTAACGAGGTAATGACAATGGAGAAGCTGACGGCTATGCTCCAAAAGAAAATGCCCCAGTTCTGGAACACTTGGGACCCCTGGTTAGAAAGCTAAAACCCAAAAGGGCCATACCCCAGTGCCATAGGACCCCCCCCCCGGTCTCTGGGGGGGAGTGGGGGGGAGGCATCCACGCCCCCCCCCTTTTTCCCACCCACTCACTCACCCCCTCCCGTCCCTGTATGTCTCCCCCCCCACCTCCCCCTCCCCCCATCTTTCTATCTTCAGCTCTTTCTCTTCTCTCCTCCTTCTGAAGGAAATGAGAAAATGTTATTGGTCACTGTAAGATTGTAACAAGTCATTGTGTCATGGGCTCATGACACCCCTGTATGTACTGTAACTTTTGAATGTGCCCAATAAAAAAATTGTTACAAAAAAAAAGCACATGACCCTTTCAATGGACCAAGTACTGTAGCCCGCCATGAGATCTTTGGGAATCCAGTATCTGGCGTACTTCAAATTCCTCCTGGCCATCCACCAAGAATGGTCTAGGAGGAGAGAAGGTGTTCTGGATGAACAGCGAGGATTGAGACATGGAACACTGGGGGTATTTTTAAGATATCTGGAAGTTCCAGTTGGAACGCCACTGGATTGACCTGTTTCAGGATTTTGTGAGATCCAATGAACTTGGGCTCGAGTTTGGATGAAGGCAGTTTCAGCCGGATAATTTTTGTAGCCAGCCAACCCTAATCCCCCACTTGAAATAGGGGAGGTGGTCGTCGATGTTTATCCGCCTGGGTTTTTTGCTGGAGGGTGGCTTTGATCAGATTGGCCTGTATTTTCTTCCAGAGTAATTGGAGTTCTTGGATTTTATCATCACTGTAGGAACTCCAGAGAGGGGACTGTAAGGAGGAAGGCTGCAGTCTGGTATCCGTATGCACAAAAGAATGGTGATTCCAGTGTTGAATCATGCTTCATGGAATTGCAGGAAATCTCAGCCCATGGGAGCATATCAATCCAGTCGTGCTGTAGGTCAGAAAGAAAGCAGCTGAGGAATTTTTCTAAGTTGGTCCTTTCCATGACACCATTGGACTGGGGATGGTAGGAAGAAGAGAAATGTAAGGAGATACCCATTCTTTGGCAGAAGGCTTTCCAAAATCTGGAGACGAATTGGGATCCGTGGTTTGAGACTATATCCATTGGTACTCCTTGGAGGCGGAATATCTCCTTAATAATGATCTCCGATAGTTCAGAGGCCATGGGTAACTTCCTGAGAGGAACAAAAGGGGCTTGTCGTGTGAATCGATCAACTACTACCAGTATGGTAGTCATGCTCCTCGAGGGAGGCAGCTCCACAATAAAATCCATGAAAGGTGGGTCCAT
The DNA here is from genome assembly GCF_040206685.1 of Ascaphus truei. Classification (NCBI taxonomy): domain Eukaryota; kingdom Metazoa; phylum Chordata; class Amphibia; order Anura; family Ascaphidae; genus Ascaphus; species Ascaphus truei. The sequence goes on along the minus strand of NC_134483.1, from coordinate 309,901,040 downwards.
GTGTGGGTGGGAACTGGCAAGGGCTGGAGCAACCCACAGGGTAATGTCCTCTGCACTTTAGCCTGGGCGCAGACAACGCCGGCTGCCAAAAATTCCTATACGTCTTTGCAGATCTCTGGCCACCAAAAGATCTGTTCAAGGAAATCACGTCTTACTGACTCCCGGGTGACCAGCTATATTTGAGTTATGACCCCATTGCAATACCTCACTTCGAAATTGGGGCAGACAAATAGTTTGGACGAAGGAGTGGACGTTGACCTGGGATCCTCTGTCTGAGCCTGTGAAATCTGTTGCAAAAGTGAAGATGAAACTGCAGAGATGATCTGACAAGTTGGAATGATGGGCCCCTGCTCTCTCCTTGACATTGTTTGGGGAGAATTGCCTTGATAGAGAATCTATAAAAAATGCTGCGGGTGGTGCACTACTAGCCAAAAATTAATCCAAATGTAATTAATGAAAAATGCCAAATTTATTTATCAAAAACAGATGTACACATTCCAAAAGCATTTAGTTCAGATGGGAACTTTGTCAAAGAGATAGAGCTTCTCTATGACGTTCTTGGATCCTGGACAATAGGAGATCACAAAGTTGATTTGAGTGAAGAAGAGAGCCCAAATCGCCTGACGCGTCCCAAGTCTTTTTGCTCCTTCAATATATTCGAAGTTCTTGTTATCTGTAAGGATTGTGATCGGAGACGTTGCCCCTTCAAACAAATGTTTCCATTCTTCAAGAGCCATTTTCATGGCCAAAAGTTCATGATTTCCAACATCATATTTTCTTTCTGCGGCAGAATTTCTTTTAAAAAAAGAAGGCACAGGGGTTGAGTTTCCCATGAAATTCCTTCCTTTGAGAAAGAACCGCTCTGGCTGCCAAATCAGATGCGTCCACTTCAAGCACGAAGGGTTTAATTGGATCTGGATGGATCAGCACAGGTGCAGATGACAAAGTGGACTTGAGCTTCTCAAAAGCTAAAAGAGCCTCAGAGGGCCATATTTTTGGGTTCACCGTAAGAGTAAGAGCCGTAATGAGTGCAACCACTTGGAGAAGTTCCTGATAAAACGTCGGTAGTAGTTGGCAAACCCAAGAAATCATTGAGTTGGTTTGAGGCCTGTAGGTTAAGGCCAATCCAGCACTGATGATACTTTTGCATGATCCATCTCAAACCCAAGGAAAGAGATGAAATACCCAAAGAAGGAATTCTTCTGTTCAAACTGGAATTTCTCGAGCTTGGCAAAGAGGGAGTGGTCCCGAAGTCTTTGGAGGACTGTCTAACCTGTGCCCGATGTTCAGTCAAAGAACTGGAAAAAATAAGGACATCATCCAGATATACCACGAGAAATTGGTCAAGATAATCCCAGAAAATCTCATTGATGAAATTTTGAAATACGGCCTGTGCGTTGCATAAGTCAAATGGCATGAGTAGATATTCGTAGTGGCCGTCACGGGTATTAAAGCCTGTCTTCCACTCATCTCCCTCTCTGATCCGAATTCAATTGTAAGCTCCCCGAAGTTTGGTGAAGATCGTAGACTTGCGTAAGCGGTTGAAAAGTTTAGGAATGAGGGGTAGAGGATACAGATTTTTTACAGTGATTTTATTTAGGCCTCTGTAGTCGATACATGGCCTGGGGGAACTGTCTTTTTTGGAAACAAAGAAGAAACCCGACCAGCGGAGAACTTGATTTGCCAATAAAACCATGCTGAAGGTTCTCAGAAATGTATTCCCACATAGCCTTGGTTCCGAAATGGCGTAGGTGTGGCCTTGAGGAGGGATGGCCCCTGGGAGCAGATCGATTGCACAATCATAAGGTCGGTTTGTCGGTTTGGCGGTAACTCCGCTGCCTTTTTTTGTCTAATACAACAACACACTCTTGGTAAGAAACTGGAAAGCATGATGAGGAATTCTCAGTAGGTAGCTGAATCTCTGAGATGGTGCGAGACATCGGAAGACAGGATCCATGGCAATTTTGTCCCCAGGCTGTCACTTGATTGGTCGCCCAATTGATGTTAGGGTTGTGGTTCTGCAACCAGGGAAGTTCTAGGACCACTGCAGTTGAAGGACAGCAAATGACATAGAATGACAGTGTCTCTTTGTGAAGTGCCCCAACCGTAACCAGCAAAGGATTAGTCTCGAAGGTGATGGTCACAGATATCAGAGATCTTCCATCAATAGCCACTTCTGCTAACGGAATCTCCCTAGTATGGAGAGGAAGATAATGGAGTTCCACAAATGCGTGGTCTATAAAGTTCCCTGCGGCTCCTGAATCCACAAAAGCCTGAGCGAAAATGGAGGTTGGTCCCCAAGAGAGTGAAACCGGCAACAGCAGCAGCTGTGAAGGTTGTGACAGCGAAGGAATAGAATAAATACCCAGAGAATATTCCTCTATCTTCACTGGGCACTGGAGTTTCCCGATTTAGAACAATTTCTGGCAAGATGACCTTTGAGCCCACAGTACAGACACAATCCCCCGACACGTCCCCTAGTTCTCTCCTGCTCAGGTAATTTGCTAATTGCATCAGTTCCTCCTCAGACAGTGGTGTAGAAAGAGAGGTCTGAAAGTGGAGGGTAAGCCAGATTATTGTTTTTTTTGGGAACCGGTCTCGCTCGTTCTGTCGTTCTCACATCCGGAGATCCATTCTAATAGAGAGAGCAATTAATCCCTCCAGATCCTTGGGGGTGTACCGGCAAGTTAGTTCATCCTTTAAACCCTCAGAAAGCCCTTGCCAAAAATGCTGCCAGCAGAGCTTCATTGTTCTAGCCCACCTCCACACCAAGGTTTCAGAATTCAATGGCATACTGGTCCACAGTACAGGCTCCTTGCCAGATTCGAAGGAGCAAAGCAGAAGCAGAAGACCTGCGACCAGGAGCATAAAAAACTCTTTTGAATGCTTGGAGAAAGGTAGCACGTCATTAACCAGTGGGGATTACTTTTCTCAGATAGGGGAGGCCCAGGCCAAAGCCTCGTCTGTCAGTAGGGAAATTACGTAGGCTACCCTAGATCAATGGGTGCAGAACAGGGAGGGCTGGAGTTTGAACAGAAACGAACATTTGTTCAAAAATCATCTACAAGTCATAGGGTCCCCTCCATAACATAGAGGCGTCGGGATCCATGGATCTCTGGGCATAGGGGATGATGGAGCTGGCACCAGGAATGCTCACAGCAATGGTGGTGCAGGGGTAGAATCCACCTTGAGTGTATCCAGCTGGATGATAATATCCTGAAGTCGGCAAGAAATGAGTACCATCTGTTGGTTTTGCTGGGCGAGGCGTGGCTTTTCATGAGTAGTTCCCCTTGGAGAGATACTGCTCACACTACCTTAGCGGGGTCCATGTTTGGCTGAGCAAAATGTGACGATGCTCATCTCCAATCAGGAAGCGGACCCACAGGGCTGAGGTAGGGATGCAAATTAACCGATCAAAGCCCAGGAACAGAGTCCTGTTAGAGTATCTGTAGTAAGCAGGCAGAGGTCAGGGCTGGTGGCAGTTGTGCAAAGTCCAGTAAATGGGCAAAAGGGCAGGGCAGGCAGAAAGTAGCGAGGTCAGTGTCATGGTCCCGGGTCAGCAACAGGGGAATTCAAATAGAAAAAATGGTAAGGTGTGACCGCGTAGACAACAGGAACTGCAAACATAGAACCTTGCTCTGCAATTCCCACTAGAAACTACAGCCTTATATAGCAGTCTGCCAGTACCCAAAATGGCCAGAGTGAGCAGAAAGGGTAGGCAACTTGGAAAACCCGAACCGCAGTAAAACCTGGCACGGATCGAGCAGAATCCTTACACTCTGTGGGCAACACACTTCCCCTGAAATCTGTGAAAGCTATTTTATATTGGAAATCTTGTGAGTTTGATAGCACTTGTTTTATTCTGTGTTTTTAATAATTAAACTTTGTTACACTATAGGAGTTCTTTGCGCTTTCTTTTTTCTTTTTCTCCACATGTGTTGAAGGAGGAGTGGAAAACATCCAACCTCCAGCCTGGAAAAAATATCACACCAAGGATTGGAACTTCTTTCCCTAAGATAAGAACTTTATTCTTTTTAGGACTTTTGTTACACATATGTTATTGCTTTGTGTTGTTGGCACTTTTTATTGTGTTATCGTGTGTATATGCTGATATAGTATTTACTGTTGGACAATTAATCACCAATTTTTTTATATATGTAGCAGGGTACTCTCCCTTGCCTCCTCCCTGGCACTAGTCCAGTCGCTCAGGAGGGTTTGAGTGAGCTGCATCGGCTATGTTGTGGTTGGTGCAGCCACATACAAAAGGACTGTGTGTAAAGCAGTGGCCATCTTGAGGTTGGCGCTGCAAGGAGAGGGGGTCCTGTTGTTCAGGATTTCCTTCGCGGACTGGAGGCAGTGTGCTCTGTCCTGACGGAGCCAGCGAAGGGAGAGGTAGTGTCTGGGGAGCTAGTCAAGCCCCCCTGGACTAGGCCAGACCCTGTAGGCCACAAGTAATTTCCCTACACAGTAGTGGATGTATTGTAGGGTCGGCCTATAGTGAGGGATTTGCCCCGGGCACTGTCCATGTTTTATTCTAAAGTGATTGGAGACACTATGTGTCTTCAAACCCCTTTTGATATTATACACGGGCTCTACAAATTGTATTTTTAAAGGTCTCACTGTCCTCCCAATGTATTGAAGCCCACAGGGGCACTCTAGTAAGAATACTGAAAAACAGGTTTTACAATTAATAAAAGATTTGATGTCATGTTTTGTTGGTAATATTGGATTTAAATTTGTGCATTTGGCGCTGTACCTGCAATCAATGCACTTGAAGCAAGTTCACGATTTGGCCACATATGTGTCATTGTATATTTAGCACTTACATATCGCAGTGAGGTATTTTCTTTGGTTAGGTCACAGCACTTTTTGTTTGTGTATTAGTTTAGTATTTTTGTCACAAAAGGTATGTGGGTCAGTTATCCCAGGAGAGGAGAGGAGCTCTCTGCCCGAAGTATAGATCGAATTCCGTGATGTTTTTGAGAAGGCTCGATCAGAGGTTCTACCACCGCATTGCCCCTTAGATTGTCCTTTTACCTGGTTCAGTTCTTCCCAGGGAAAGGTCTTATCCACTCTCACTCCCGGAGACTAAAGCCATGAGTGACTACATTCAAGAAAATCTTAAAAAAGGGTTAATTCAGAAGTCATCTTAACCAGCCGGAGCAGGATTCTTTTTTGTAAAAAAAAAAAAGATGTATCTCTTCACACCTGCATTGACTACAGAGGTTTTAATAAGATTACCCTTAAGAATCGCTATCCTTTGCCTTTGATCTCGGAACTTTTCAACCACCTTCAAGGGGTCTACCATCTTCACCAAATTGGATCTGCGGGGTGCCTACAATTTGGTAAGGATTCGCCAGGGGGACAAGTGGAAAATGGCCTTCAACACGCGAGACAGCCATTATAAGTACCTAGTTATGCCCTTTGGCCTCTGCAATGCTCCTGCCATCATTCACCATGATCACCATGGATCCACGGATCCAGCTAAAGTAAAGGCAGTTCTGGACTGGCCTCGCCCTACTACTCTTAAGGCCGTACATCATTTTTTGGGCTTCGCGAATTATTATCGCAGGTTTATTCGGAATTTCTCCTCTACGGGAGCTCCCATTACCGCCTTGACCAAGAATGGTGCGGATCCTGCTTCTTGGCCGCCAGCAGCCATTCAAGCCTTCGACCACCTGAGAAGAGCCTTCGTGTCTTCTCTCATCCTCATACATCCAGATCCCAAACTACCATTCACCTTGGAGGTAGATGCATTTGATGGCAGGGCCGGAGCCATCTTATCACAAAGAAGATCACCTCAGGCCAGGCTTCACCCTTGTGCCTTTTTTTCTAGAAAAATTTCCTCTGTTGAGCAGATATATGACATAGGGAACCGAGAACTCCTGGCCATCAAGCTTGCTCTCGAAGAGGGGAGACATCTGTTGGAAGGTACGGAGAACCCTACCAACATCTTAACCAATCAAAAAAATCTGCCCTAAATTGAAGGTGCCCGTCGCCTGGGTGCTCGACAAGCCCGCTTGCCGCTTTCCCCCCCCGCTTCAATTATATTATTTATTTTCTACCGGGTTCCAAAAATGTTAAAGCTGACGCTCTCTCACGACAGTTCATGGTTGACGATAAGTCCGAGGATCATCTAGAGACAATTCTTCCTCATAAGTATATTCTCTCATTTGACGTACTGGATGACATTCTACAAGACCAATCTCGTATCCCTGAGGGTCTCGAAGTCCCGGAGGGCCACCTCTTCACCTCACCACAGGAAAGTTCTAGAATGGGGTCATTCCTCCAAATCATCTGGACATCCAGGTACCAGAAGGATCACCGATCTTGTGGAACAAACCTTCTGGTGGCCCAGCTTTGAAAGGGACTGTGACACGGTAAATAAAAGCCACCAGCTATATGCCTGGAAAACCTATGTCTAGTCTGCAGTGCAGCAGTGACTAGGTTAACTTCAGCTGGGAACCTCAGGACAATTAGTTGGATCCCAGGTGCCTAATAAAGGTGTGTTAAAACCCCAGGCTGTAGACACATGGGTGCTGGTTGTTGAGGAGCGAGGAGTAAGCTACTGAAGAGATTACTGAAACAAGGTCTGTTATCAAAGTACATGAATTATGAACTGTCTGTCTCCTGCATAGAAAAGGGCAGCTGCCTGATTTTTACACTGTCTGCTAAAGAGAAACTGTTTTGTTTTGTCTGCTGAAGAAAAAGCCATTTTTCTTTTTGTTTTGCTGATGAAAAGCTATTTTTGTTTTTGTGTGCTGTATATCTTTTAAGGCTAAATAAATAAGCCTTGTCAAGAAACCCGCGTGTGTAGTTGCATGTACTCTGCAACAGGGACATTAAAGAATTTGTTATGCGTGCTCAGCATGTGCTCGAAACAAGACTCCCGGAGAAAACCACCTGGACTCTAAGATCCTCTTCCCATACCGGATCGTCCTTGGAACCATTTGTCTATGGACTTTATAGTAGAGCTTCCTGTTTCCAAGGGGATGAACACCATTGTTGTTGTCGTTGATTGCTTTTCCAAGCAAACACACTTCATTCCTTTGAAAGGTCTTCCCAACTCATCCAAGTTAGCAGATATTTTTGTCAAGGAGATTTTTCACCTGCATGGGGTACCACAGACCATCATCTCCGATCGAGGGTCTCAATTCGTTTCAAAGTTTTTGGCATTCTTTTTCTCAAAGCATGGGCATCTCTTTACATTTTTCTTCAGGGTATCATCCCCAAACCAATGGTCAGACAGAGAGAACCAATCAGGTTTTGGAGCAAACCTGCGTTCTTTCGTCTCGGACACCAAGGATGACTGGATGGATCTTCTTCCCTGAGCCGAATTCACGCACAATAGTCTGCGCAGCGAGTCTACCCGAGAATCACCTTTTTTCATTAACTATGGATTTCACCCATCCCGCCTTCCGATGTCAACATCTTCTTCTGAGGTACCGGCTGCGGATAACAGAATTAAACTTCTACAGGATTTATGGAAAATGATCCAGGAGAATCTTAGGACTGCAACGGCTAGACAGAAACTCCAGGCGGACCATCACCCGAGCAAGATCCAGGAATTTAGCTCAGGAAATAGTGTGTGGTTATCATCCAAAAACATACGCCTCAAGGTGCCAATGCTTAAACTGGCACCCAGGTTTCTTGGACCCTATTCTGTGCTGGAAAAGGTCAACCCAGTGCATATCGTCTGCGTCTCCCCTCATCCATGAGGATTCCCCCAGTATTCCATGTCTCCTTGCTGAAACCAACAAACACAATAGTAGAGTAATGCTGCACTCCCCAAAAGAAACAAAATGTACAATAATTACCGGTTTTCCTGGTTCAGGAATCTCTGGGTGGTACTCCAGAATCTGATAGGAAGGAAAAACCTGGGCACTGCGTATTTCTGCTTAGAAAATGTATTGTGGGCCAATGATATATGACATTTCGGCCTTAAGGGCCTTTCTCAAATGCAAATGCATAATTCATTATGCCATTTGCATTTGAGAAAGGCCCTTGAGGCCGAAACGTCATATATCATTGGCTCACAATAAATTTTCTAAGCAGCAATTCTCAGTGCCCAGGTTTATTCCTTCCAACCCCTTGCTGAAACCAGCCATCCAAAATCCTCGCTTCCCCGATCCTGTCTCGTCTTCAGCTCCTCTCCTCGTACTCTTTGACAAAGGGCTTTTGCCCAAAACGTGTCAGAGTTTTTTGCTTCTGTGTCCCCCATGCTGGTGCCATAGAATGAAGATTATTTTTAACCTCATCCTTGCTGGTGTTTAGCCCCATTTTCTTACAGCTGTGCTCCGCATTGTTCCACGTGGATGTCTCTCTCTTGTCAGGAATTATCATTCCACCTGATCCGTGCTCCGAATTCACCAACCACAGCCCTCGCTGTTGACGCACCACCACGTTGCAGGTTTCTCATTGGTTGCTGTCTCCTACTTATGCTCAGTTGCCCCATTGGCAAATTGGCTGAGCATAATCCTGTGTTCATTGCTTCCTAGCCTTGCAATCTTGTCTTGTCCTCTTGTTCGCAGCTCTCTGTTATCGACCCGGCTTGTTTTGGATTCCGCTCTTCTGTACTCCTGACCCCGGCTATCTACGACAATCTGCACCTCTCCAACCCTGACCTCAACACCTCTACAACGACTATTCTCCTCTCTCCAACCCAGACCCCGGCTAATAGTACCTGTAACGATCTGTACCTCTCCAACCCAGACCCCGTCAAGTATATCAACTATCCGTACCTCTCCAACCCGGACCCGGCTAACTTGACCAACCTACCTGCCTTATAAAGCATTAGTAAGACCACGCCTTGAATATTGAGTACAATTTTGGGCACCAATCCTTAGAAAATACATTATGGAACTAGAGAAAGTGCAGAAAAGAGCCACCAAATTAATAAAGGGGGTGGATAATTCGACTTATGAGAGGCTAGCTAAATTAGATTTATTTACATTGGAAAAGGCCTCTAAGAGGGAAATCATAACTAAATACAATTATATTTGGGGACAATACAAGGATCTTTCAAAAGAACAATTCATCCCATGGGAAGTACAAAGGACACAGGGTCATCACTTAAGGTTGGAGGAAAGGCGATTTCACCAGCAACAAAGGAAAGGGTTCTTTACAGTAAGGGCAGTTAAAATGTGGAATTCATTACACATGGAGATTGTGGTGGCAAATACAATAGATATGTTCAAAAAAAGGTTGAACATCTCTATAGAAAAGAAAGGTATACAGGTGTAGCACCCTTGGGGTATGCTAGACTTTTCTTAGTACAGAATTGCAGGAACAGGTTCCAGTTCTGTCTTAGGCAGTAGAGGAAAGGCTTGAAAAAGAGCTACTTTACCTACAAACCTCATGGTTGAGGAAACCTGAGTGTAAAGTGTCTACATTTAACCTAAGCAAACCTGTTCTTTTGCTGGCCTGAAATTCAGACTGCTAATAATAATAATAACAACAATAATAATAATAGCATGTTTTGTATAGCGCTGCTAGTTTTACGTAGTGCTTTACAGAGACATTTTTGCAGGCACAGGTCCCTGCCCCGTGTAGCTTACAATCTATTTTTTGGTGCCTGAGGCACAGGAAAATAAAGTGACATGCCCAAGGTCACAAGGAGCCGACACCAGGAATTGAACCAGGCTGCCCTGCTTCAAACTCTCAGTGCCAGTCAGTGTCTTTACTCAGCCACTCCTTCTCCCATAATAAAGTTAAAGTAAAAGTAAAGTTCCTGGCGCCCTGTTCTATTATTGCCACCATACCAGCCCTGCACCAAGTTCAAACACCCTGAGATACAAGGTAACGGCTGAGCATCACCTACACACACAGTGAGACAGTTTGGTGTGGCCCCTCTTCTATTGGCTGGGGGTAGAGGTGTTACACAGGGATATACCTAATAAGTAAACATGAGAAGTATGTTGATCCAGGGAGTAATCTGGTCACCAATTCTTGGAGTCAGGAAGGAATTTTTTTTTGGTTTGCCTTCCTCTGGATCAATATACTGTAAGTACTGATATAGGATGAAGTATCTGTCATCTACATTTAGCATAGGTTGAACTTGATGGACGCATGTCTTTTTTCAACCTCATCTACTATTTTCCTGTGTAATATGTAGCTATGTAACTATGGGGTCCTCCAGAGCTGAACTCTGTTTTTTAAGCTCCAGTTTCTCTCAGTTCCTGAGATACTTACTTAACTGTGGGATTTTGGGAATATTTAAATTTCCTGGATCCGAGCTGCATCAGCAACTAAACCGGTAATAATCTTGGGAACCAGTCCACCTGCCCAGATCTAAACCTCCCCTCCGCCCCCAAAAAAACGAGTAGGTGGAAATGCTGTTTTAAGAATGCAGGCAGTTACCAAACTGAAGATATGCTTCCATATTAATAAATTATAAAGGATCATAGATATGTATAATTTTCATTGCTCAAGCATGGAGTTAGAAAATCAAAGCTAGAATAGTTATTCAGAAACATGATACATTATTTACGTCTGGGAACAGAGGAACAATGTCACCAGATGCAGTTATGAAAATATACCATTTTGATTGTATGGAAAAATAAACAGTAATGCAAAACATTGTTAAATTAGGAGACATTCGTCAATTCTTTTTTTCATAACACATCTGTTCCTTTTTTATTTTCTTACATAAGCGTTGCACCATTTTACACGACATAGGTTTTGTGCTTGACCTCCAAATGTGTGTGTAGCATTGAGACATCTATGTACTGTAATGTTCATCTGAGTTTTATAGTCTGTCTGAAAAATATTGGCATCTTAAAATCTGCAGGAAATCCCAGTGCCAAAATGTCCTTGGCATTTGTGAAATGTGGAGATTAAATATTTAGTAAAGCTTACTTGGCGTACATGTTGCATTTCAATTATGTAGTTCGTTTTTTTTTTTAAATACAAGGGATTTAAGTACAGGCCCACCGCCAAGATTCACAGACCAGAATAGAAGTACTTACCCACGGTCTGGATTTCTGAGCCTGGGGGACTTGGATGCTGACAGTGGAGGTTACTGGCATCTTGTAGAGATGGGGTGGGTGGGGGCCCTAGCAGGGTTTGGGCCTTGGGCCTTCATTGTGCCAAACGAACGTGAGAACCCAGCCCACCAAGCCCGTAAATATCCGGCTCTCCCCCTGTCAGTGGCCCTGTTTAAGTAAAATACTTAGCTTGTCACTGAACATTGTAGCATCAGAAGCAAAAGTATATGTACTGTGTCCAATTCATTTAAAGAACAAGGCTTTATAAAACATTAATTGGTAATAGACAGTTGCTAAATGGCACTATTTATTAATTTGTATTTCATATGGAACTATTAAACAAGAACTAGTGCAAAACCTTGTTCAAACTCAGAAAAGGTTCTGTGTGCTACCAGGGAGATGGATAGAACTAATCTTCAGGTTGATGGATTGTGTCTGCGAGACACAGTCCACACAGAGAATCCCTTTAGGTAGGTGCACTACAGACCAGAATATTTATAATATAATTAATTCTTATATGGTCTTAACAGGACTGCAGACAAACGGTTTAAAAGAACCTTTAATAACACTTGTAATGAATATAATAATTTTAAAATAAATTTTTGGATGTAAATCCAGAATCCAAGGCAAAATAATGTGTAGACTCCTTTAGTACACTTGTATATGTTCCTTGTTGCATATACTGTAGCGCTCTGTATACTGTATCTATATGTATACCAAATGTATTCTCATATGGCTTTTACCTTAGATATGGTTATAGGGTCTGAAGTGTACTTCACTTAGTATATATGATAGTGCCTACCCAAACCTTATTATGTCGTTGATTGCTAAGGACATATACTTTGGTAGGTATCTCCTGTAATTGTGGATAGAGAATCACAGTAATGCACCAAATCAGTGCTATACCGACTGGAAGTAGTATCTCTGTGTTTGGACAGTTGAGGTGTAGTGTTTATAGAACACTCTACTTGCACAGTGTGTGTAGACACACTGAAACGCCTTTGTCTCCTATGCAGACATCTCTGTTAATGCTGAAGGGGTGTTTGGTGTAAGACTTCGACTTAAGTTTACATACACTCCTGGATGGATTATGTCCAGTTCTGCTACTCGTAAATGAACAGTAAGTAAGTGTACTTGAGTGGACAAGGCGTCTTATGCTCTATTTATTAAGGAGTGTGTATCTGAGAGGATACAATCGGTATGGGCTATGCACTTGGACATGTAAATGTTATGGTGCCTGTGATCAAGCGCTCCAAATTGTTGCACTGCATTTGTTACTGCACCGACACACTTTATTCGAGCAAATACCCAGTATGTACCTGGCAGATACCTGGAATGCACCGCTCCTCACCTCTGACAAGCCCCGTTGCGTTTGCCTTCCCAGCCTGGGTTCATGCCTGGCTGACGGGCGGCTGATCTGTTAAATGATAATGATTAGGATTTAATAGGCTGCAATGCTTCGCGTGTCTACCAGATGGCATAAATTCATGAATTGTAATGCAGTATATATATATATATATACTGTGCAGTATTGCAGCCAGCGGGAATAAAATGCTTCAATCCCTGCCTGGAAAATACCTCAATGCACTCAGGCAGAAAACAGTCACAAACCTCAATACACCCGGGTATACCCGAATTCGTGGGACTAGCCGAGTTCGAATAAAGTGTGTCGCCAGTGTATGTTATAGTTTCCCTGCTGGGTGAATAATGTCTGCAATTTTTGGTTGCCGCGTAGCTGGCTGTGTTCAGCCCGTTTTTCAAGTGTGTGGCTGTACACTGAAGGGACTTGATTCGGGGAACATAATACCATACAGAGAGGCTATGGACTACACCGATGGCGAGAGCATTGTATCAGTAGACTGATGCTGTTGATTGCAAAACTAGCTCTATAACCAGGCTTTCCCTGTTGTGTATGTAGCCATGTGTAAAATTGGTGTACATATCTCTTTCTCATGCTGGTAGTAAACTTGGTAAGTATGCAGGATTGCCAGTAGTCATCATGGAGGTTTGCCCTCAAACCCTGGTGAGGTGTCATATGTCCCAAAGGAAGTGACAACATGCTTGGTGTCCACCCTTAGTGACATCAGAGATGTGCCTGTTCCTGAGGTGATATAAGACACAGCACTGCCTAAAGTTAGCAGTTCAGTTGAGTTGGTGTGCTGCCTCTGTTCAGTAAGAGGCACATGGAGGTCTGCAACAGTGTTGCAGAGTCTGATGCAAGAGCTGGAGTCTGTGCAGCTCAGAGCAGACAGACAAGCTGGTGAATCTCCCAGAGGGGAGAGGTGGAAAGAAACTCCATTAGGAGAAGGAGGAACGTTCCAGATGGAGTGCAGCAGAGGAATGAGCGGCTAGACTGCTAGCTGTGAGGGGCAGCTGGCCCATACCACCAAGCAACAATAAAGATGCCCTGTTCAAAGACAACCCCACTGTGTGAGTGTGAAGTTACTCTCCAGTGGAAGGCACCACCAAGAAGGAGTTCCTCATCAGAACCATCTTCCTGCGGACGCAGAGATCCTGATGAGGTGGAGGCGCTGCACTGGATATAGGTAGGACTCACGCACACTACCTCAGCTGCCTGTCTGGGTTGACAATCCCCAAACACCATCATGCGGGAGACTCAGGAGTCCTGTTGCCAACAGGTGCACCACCAGACACAACCATGTAATGGGGACTGGTTAGACCACAGGGGCCAATGTGAGATTGGGTGGGTCAGACAGGCCAGAAAATCCGTTACATTTGGAGGCGCTGCTGAGATACCTGTCAACAGCACAGGCTTTAGCTAGGCACACTGGAAAACAGGGAGAGTGTATGCTGCCACTTTGTGCTGTGTTGGGACGGACCTAGGGGTAGTCAGGGGGCTAATGGAGTATTGTCAGCTCGCAGGGACGACCTAGGGGCCAGAGAGGAGTTGGAGGTTTGGAGAGGGGCTATAGCTGTCCTAGTCACCTTGAGGTAGTGCTAGTGGTAGGATGCCTGAAGGGATAGCCTGTTAACGTGGTCAGGAATTCTGGACAGGGTCTGCGCTAGGCTAGCCAACAGTAGGTAGACGCCCAAGTACTGCATGGAAGAGCCAGAGTACTCTAGTCCATTCCAGACCACTTACCGAAGGGAGCACAAACTGGGAGGAAGGAGATACAGCAGACACTGAGAGAGTGAGCCTAGCCTGAGGTAGTGCAAACACGAGTCAGATCTAAATTAGGTACACAAGGTGGTGCACAAGGCATGTTTGTTGTATCGGTATGGCAGCTGCCCCGCAGAGAGGAGCTCCATGTACAATCAGAACGAACACAGTAACCAAATGGCGACCGCAAGCATGGAGGATCCGCGCGGTGCGGAAGGTCCAAAATGGCGGGCGGAGGCCGATGGAGAGAGCGCACATGGCGTGTGTGCAGGTGAAGGGCAAGCTACAGAAATGACTTTTGCGAGCCTGATGTGGAGTGGCGCCAAGGCTGTGGCCGCGCCGTTTTTGTCCTGTCTAGGCTCTAGGGGCACTACCCCTGAGGACATTGAGGAGGACATTGTGGTGATGTGTGGGGAACATGATGGATTTGCTTGTCAGTCGGCATACAAACAATCAAAAGCTACCTCAACTGTTGCAGAGATTGACAATGCAATCCAAAATGGCTGCTCCCGCTTCCCTGGGAGACCGCGTGGGCTGAGTGCAGAGAATTCTGCAAATGCAAAATTTGCAGACAGTTGGCCGGGATTGGTGCCAAAGAGAGAACCCCACCCTGTTGGGGGTAGTGGCGCGAAAGCTGTGGCCGTGCCCTCCTGGACTGCGACAGGCTCAGAGCCAGTTATGGGCCATAACGTGAATCTGTGGGACCCTCCCCGAATATTCACTAGGGGGAGGGGTCTCTATCTCTGCCAGGCGAGACCCGAGTTGTCTGAGGGAGGAGCTGGATGTGAGCTTCCTGTCCCTCAGTTGCGAGGAGCTGGTGAACAGGAGAGCCCACTGTGCAAAGTGTCTCCCGTAACCAGCACTACAAAGAGCGAGATGGACATTGGGGTATATCCCAATTCATTGCCAGGAGGCTTCCTGGTAGTTAAGGCTGGGGACAAAGAGACATTGCGGTGCCTGTGCATGCAGTGCAGGTTACCCGGCGGAGAAGCTAGCACCACGGCAAGGTGTCCCCAATGTGACATCCACTACCTAGGGGCCATGCAGCCCTTCGTACCAGGGCAGACCATGGAGGCGGGAGCGGACACAGCCAAGCTGACGGCTGAAGCCTCGCCCTTGGTCAAGCAAGAACCAGTTGATACCGGAGAATGGGGATCGCTCCTAATGATTGCGACGGAGCCTGAAGAGAGAGGGGTCTACAAACGCGGTGAGAACCAGGAACCTCACCGTCGGTCCCCTGCGGGAGTGGCACTCCTCAAGTCAGAGTTTGACTCCTCGGACGAGGAACAAGCGACCCCAACGACGGTGGTGATGCGCCTACCAGCGGACCACTACAGCGGTGCTGGAAAAGAATCGGCACTTACCTGTGTCGATGGCGGAGGAAGAACCACCCCGAGCCGACGGAGCCGTAAGCGATATCCTTGCCCTCCCCAGGCGCCGGTGGTGGCAACGGCGGAGAGAGGCCTGACCCAGGCCCGGACGGAGCAGAGAGCAAAACCATCACTTCCGGCGGCGGATGTCGTTCTGGAGGAAGAGGTTGCCCAACGCAAGATGGCAGTGGCGAGTCCCGCGAGATCCATGACCTCATTTCCAGTGGGAACAGTGGAAACGGATGGAACAAAGACACGTGTGAACCGGAGTGCCAGTCCGATGGTACCGGGCAAGGTAGTGAGAAGTTGCGGGTCGTAGCCCCGCGGATGCCGGCAGTATTTCCCTATGCCCAACCCCTGGCCATAGTTAAAGCCCCTGCCCCTGTCACTTTTTCCTATGGGTCCCAATCCAGCCAAGGGTTGTCTGGGGAGTCACGGGGCAGCGCTGATGAACGGACTGGGGAGAACCTGGACTGGGGTGACTGTTTTACCTCTGATGAGGGATCGGGGAGGGAAATGGCTATGTCAAGAATGTCATTCAGCACTAATGATAACCATAGTATTGTTAGTGTAAAGTGTAAGCCTAAGAGCCTTGGGTCCAATTCTAAGTCCACAGGGACATGAGGAGTTTCATCTGTGGATTTGGGTAAAGTTGATCATATTGTGCCTATTGCCCAGGGAACCCCCTATGTACCTCCAGTGTAAGGAAGAGTTGCCAGGGATCACCAAAAGCTATTACTTTATTTTCACCATACATGGGAGGGAGAAATTGAGTTCGAAATGGGTTCCACTGATGAGGATAGGGGATATAGTTCTGGTGAGGAGGAAGGATCAGGAGTAGTAAATTGGGATTCTGATTGTTCCGTAGAAGATTGGGATGCTGATAGTTCTCTAGAGGATTGGGATCCTAAAGTGTCAGACAAGAAGTGGCGTTATCAAGAAAAGATGGCTTACATCTCCAGGAGATGCCTTGGGGAAGTGTATGGGCATGATCCTCTCAGTCCACTAGTATCCATACCAGAATTATGGGCTGATTGTGGGTATCCAGTATGTCACCCACAGGGTTATAGCATTGCTGCTCTAAACCCAGTGGACCATGCTGTGCGCAGGCCACCTTAAGAGGATATGGTAGTACCAGTAATTGATACTCCATCAGGGAGTAATCCTGGTTGTTGCGCATCTACGTTAGGATGTATCTGTTATGGTTATGATGAAAAGATATGTACTGTAATGTGTTGTTATGTTTTGCAGTGCTACCTGAAGGAAGGTTCTGCAAATTTAGATCCCAGCCGGATCGTTGGGTTCCACCAGGGGGAGAATGTAGCCATGTGTAAAATTGGTGTACATATCTCTTTCTCATGCTGGTAGTAAACTTGGTAAGTATGCAGGATTGCCAGTAGTCATCATGGAGGTTTGCCCTCAAACCCTGGTGAGGTGTCATATGTCCCAAAGGAAGTGACAACATGCTTGGTGTCCACCCTTAGTGACATCAGAGATGTGCCTGTTCCTGAGGTGATATAAGACACAGCACTGCCTACAGTTAGCAGTTCAGTTGAGTTGGTGTGCTGCCTCTGTTCAGTAAGAGGCAAATGGAGGTCTGCAACAGTGTTGCAGAGTCTGATGCAAGAGCTGGAGTCTGTGCAGCTCAGAGCAGACAGACAAGCTGGTGAATCTCCCAGAGGGGAGAGTTGGAAAGAAAATCCATTAGGAGAAGGAGGAACGTTCCAGATGGAGTGCAGCAGAGGAATGAGCGGCTAGACTGCTAGCTGTGAGGGGCAGCTGGCCCATACCACCAAGCAACAATAAAGATGCCCTGTTCAAAGACAACCCCACTGTGTGAGTGTGAAGTTACTCTCCAGTGGAAGGCACCACCAAGAAGGAGTTCCTCATCAGAACCATCTTCCTGAGGACGCAGAGATCCTGATGAGGTGGAGGCGCTGCACTGGATATAGGTAGGACTCACGCACACTACCTCAGCTGCCTGTCTGGTTTGACAATCCCCAAACACCATCATGCGGGAGACTCAGGAGTCCTGTTGTCAACAGGTGCACCACCAGACACAACCATGTAATGGGGACTGGTTAGACCACAGGGGCCAATGTGAGATTGGGTGGGTCAGACAGGCCAGAAAATCCGTTACATGTACAGTAGATAATATGTTTGTCACGTAACTGGCCTTATACAGTCTGTATATACCGTGTGTAATAGTATTGGGACGGTTTAGGCTGAAACATCTTATATCAACAGGTAAGAATTAATACCCCAAATTGATAAAGGTTGTTACTCTGACATAATACCCATATTATGGCTGGTTATTCACTGTGCTCTTAATTGGCTTGACAGTGTATCTGAATGGTGTATAAATTGTGTCCACCAGTTAGGTAGGTGCACACTATGTTTTGCTTGTAGTTGTACCTCTTATAAAGTAATACGAATCGTGGCTGTGCCCAAGATAACTTAAGGGCTTTGTGGGTGTTCACCCTAGACTTGCTTGAGTACCGTGGCTATTCCTCTACACGTGGATGCAATGTTGTTTCTTGTACTTTATTAGGATAATTTCTTAGTGTAATGACAGACGCTGTGTAAACATCGCGTGCATGTATCTGTGTGTTTACAACCTCATGCTCCATTTGTCTGCCATTACCACTGTAGCAGCAGCTCCGTTTAGCTGAAGTATACAGTGGCTATAGAGCTTACATGTGAAGGAATATGGTAGTATTGCCTGAACTGCTATTTACACACGTGGATGTATCCAAGTTTAATAGCAGTCACTCTGTGAACCGTGTGTATTACAACATATGCCTAGCGCAATAAGATGCCGGCTAACCCGATGTATGTTTTGTTGCTATACTGGCGACTACTTCCAGTCGGTATAGCACTGATTTGGTGCATTACTGTGATTCTCAATCGACAATAACAGGAGATACCTATACCAAAGTATATGTCCTTAGCACTGATAAGGTTTGATAAGGTTTGGGTCCGGCACTATCATACAGTAGATCATATGGAACTATATAAGAAAAATATTATGGGTCTAATTCAATAAAGGGAGAGAGTACCAATTCAGCACTATCGCACTGAAAGCTCAATTCAAGTCACTGGGATTTTTTAATCCGGGAGTGCCAAATCATCACTATATTGAATAAGACCCAATGACTTGCTCTTCTATATTTATTAATAAATGAAGTACAGTATTTACATTTTATTCATTTACAGTGGTAATAAAAAAATTGTGAACTCCTTAGGATTTTCACACATTTTACATATTTCAAACTTAAAATGTTATTAGATCTTAATCTAAGTCCTAATAATAGATACAGATAGTAAGAAAATATGAAGGGAGCGCTGGCAACTGGATAAATATCAATAAAGTGCAATACTATATAGTGCATGTGAAAACAATAAAGGGATCAGCTCACAAAACATGGAGGGTGTAACGCGTAGCTCACCACAAACCAGATGCGACCGCGAGGCTGAGGTAGGCAATTGTACCAAACACCACACACAACAATTGTACCAAACACAACCGCGAGGGCGCGCCTAGAGTGTAGAGTAGTCTTGCAACCCGGGTCAGTAGTATAGAAGGTAGAATAGTAGTTTATTCTTGCCGGGTCTGGACTGAGAGTAGCAGATCGTTGGGGTACTTAGCCAGGATCAGGATTGGAGAATAGAGGATGGTCGTTGTGAGGATAGCCGAGGTCAGGTTTGGAGAGTTCGGGATGATCGTACGTAAGCCGGGTCAGGAGAGGAGAGATGCGGAGTCCAATAAGCGAAGCAGGTTCGGGCAGCAGCAGGATCAAGACAGGCAAGGCACAAGGCAGTGGAGAAAGATAGGAGTAAGCACTGTAAAAAAATCCGGACTGGAGGTGGGTTAAAAAGCAAGCAAAATTTATTCAGGCATGATGCCTAAAGATACACACTAAACAGCACGCTCCTCTGACACGTTTCGTGCCGAGGGCACTTGTCAAAGAGGCACAAGGTAGGAATGCAGCAAGGCACGGCGTCACACAAGGTTATGCTCAGCAATGAGAGACTGAGCAGAGCAGGTATTTAAGAAACCTCCCTCCAATGGTAAGCCAGGGTGGAGCAAGAGGGAGGAAGCAGATAGGCTGCTGGGTTGCGCAGGTGCGCTCTATTGTGCAGCCAGATTATGTTTGGAGGCGTCCCGCACATGTCACCGACCTCAGGAGGTGGCGACCCGATCGCGTGCCACTCACGCACCGTGTATGCTCGCCATTATAAGCAAGTGAACACAAGCCAATTAAACACTCACATTTTAAACCATTCAAGTAAGCATTTGAAAAAAGCAGATACATGTCGTGGAGGTGTGGATAAAGTCTCACTGTCAGCTAGTCTTGGCAAGTATCCGCGGGTCTCTCCTATGCTCGTGTCAGGAAAATTATGATCTGACAGTCCCCCAGTCAGCAGTACGTCTCTGCCTCTCCTCCCGTCCAACAACGCAGCCGACATGATAACATATAGTCCCCAGCTGGCACTCCACTGCGTCTCTACGCATTTCGCACTTTGCTTCATCAGGAGTCAGCTTCATTGACACTAGTTGGTCCATATTAAATTCTCTACTCTGTCCAATCAGAGTAAAGCTTTCGGGCATACCTCCAAACCAGTTTGTGAATCTTAAGTAATTCCTGTCAGTCCTTGGAATCCATTGTGGAGGTCCTGTGTGTGCAGAATCTTTGGGTTCCCGGCTTCCTCCTGGCCGGGATAGGAGGTGGGAAGTCCACGTGCAGGATGGTAGCTTCCTGGACTTTCTGCCATATATAGAACCCTAAAGGAGGGTCCTAAGAGGGTAGAGTGAAGGCAACAGGCTTTACATTCACCATAATTTATGTTTTTCACAAACTATTTTCACTTAATATTATTGGAAGTATATTACTGTTCACTAATATCCATTTTTATCACATGGAGTATATGGTTTAACACATAGAGCGCCGGGTGAACATTTTTTCACAATAGATAAAGATATCCTGAAACAAAAACACAAAAACATGATACTTTTTCAACATTTATTTATCCACAAATAATTAAACATTCAATATCCATGTGTGAAAAAGTGTGTGAACCTTTAGATTCATTACCTGGTGGCCCCCCTTGAGCAGCAACGACTTCAACTAAGCATTTCCTGTAACTGCTGGTCAGTCTCTCACATCAGTATGGAAGAATTTTGGACCATTTCTCCTTACAGAACTGCTTCAACTCATGACCCACTTTCTCCTGCAGAATTTTTTTTTATACAATGCAGAATTCATGGTTGTGTAAATGATGGCAAAGCGTCCAGGTCCTCAGGCAGCAAAGCAGCCGCAATCCATCACACTCCCATCACTGTGCTTGACGGTTGGGTTGAGGTTCCTCTGTTCGAACGCAGTGTTTGGTTGTAGCCAAACATAACATTTCTCATTGAGACAAAAAAGTTCAATATTTGACTCGTCTGTCCAGAGAACATTGTTCCAGAAGTTTTGGGGATCATCTATGTGCTCTTTGTCAACCTTCAGACGGGCAGAAAAGGTTTTTTTAGAGAGCAGTGGTTTCCTCTTGGCTATTCTTCCATGAAGATTATTCTTGGTCAGTCTTTTTCTGATAGTTGCGTCATGAACACTCACATTAGCCAAGGTGAGTGACTTGCAGATCCACTGATGTTTCTCTGGGGTTCTTTGTGACATCCTGTATGATTTACAGGTTTGTTCTTGGAGAGATTTTGGTGGGATGACCACTGTGGTCTTCAACTTTCTGAATTTGTAGACCCATTGGGGCTTCCCAAACTCACACCTGAAGATCTACCTAATTATTTGAATACCTGATTAATTATCCCCTATAAGTTAGCTGATAAAACCAGGGTTTCACTTACTTTTACACATATCCTGACTCTTAATTGCTCATTGTTTGCTTAATTCATTCATCATTGTGTTTCAAAAGACATGGAATTGGGTAATATAAACCCTATTGGATATTTAAGAAAAGACTGGTTTTGATTCAAGAAGGTTATCATGGAAAAACGATGGAATTTCCATAATCATCATTGGGGTTCACAATCTTTTTCTCGTCACTGTAACTATGATGACCTGTGGTATTGGAATCTTACAGAAATTTAGCATCTACATTACTCCGGGTAGGCAAAACAGCTAGCTACCTATGGGTGAGATATAGATAGGCAACATTGGCATAAGGCCAATGAACAGAAAAACCATAGTATATAGCTTGCCTCTCAAGGTACATACACTAACACTAAGTAAATTTAAATACCCGTGCATTGTTTCCATAGCAGCATGATAGCCATTAGGCAAATATGATTCAAAGGCCTGCATCGCTAACAAATACAGTGCAATAGTGAATAAGTATACACAAACAACAGTGAAAGAACCATTTTAGTGCCTTTGGCTTAGACACTCTAAAATGCCTACTTCTGATATGCTAAATACATGTACCCTCTGCAAGGCTTTATCTTCTGTGAATTACCTACACCCTGTCTATAACTGGTATGCTAAATTCGTTTCCACTCTGGTGTGTTATTCAGAAGGGTGTTTAGCTTCCTCTGGTTGGGATTAAACTAGGATTAGGCCTATATATTAGTGTTATCTCTGCAGATGGTAATGCATGGGGTTGCAATGTCCTGTCTTCAAGTGAGCTGTTTATAAGTGGCATTGCGTTAAACTGGAGTTGAACTGAGTTGGAAAACATGTCATCTAACAATGACTCAAGAAAACCTATCTTTCTGCATGTGAGGTTTATAGAACAAAGTTCTGGTAAATAGTGCTTCAATGACTGAGGTAACTGATCTGAATAATACAAATAATACAAATAATCCTGATTGAAGAACTTCCTCAAACAGGAATCTGCAATATTAGTGAGTACTGGTATACACAGGTAAGCGCTAAGCAATGAGAAGCATGTATAAAGTCCTGGTAGGTGCTGTAGATGAGAGATATGACAACTCCATTAAATCACTTCCAAGTAGGACTGCATCTCAAGCGCTGGCATCTACCGTGTGTGTAAATCCCAGTAACCAAATTCAAAGGTAACTCACAAGCAGTAGCCTGATGTTCCTCCGTGGGCGTGCATCTCCTGGAATCTGTAGATAGTAGTCCCGAGAGGGGAAGGTGAAGCGGAGCACAGCCGTGCAAATGAGGGATAAATCCAGGATAACAGCCGATCAGGTAAAAAAATCTTCTTTATTGAGTGAGCGAAAACATGATGCAGAAAAGGATAGCTCTTACACGTTTCACGACATGATTAGCGCTTCGTCAGAGAGTACAGAGTGTCGACTTGGTGCCCCTTCTTATGGCCCGTATCCGTCCACCAGAAATGTCGCAGTAGAGCATCATCCGCCCACCGGAAGTGACACAGCGAAGCATTATAAGATGCTGATTGGCTTGAATCCGTACACCGGAAGTGATGTAACGGAGCAAGCCACGCTGATGAATGTTTACTAACAGTAAAAGGTTACCATAGAGATGACGATAGAGATAGATTGACATTATTGACGTCATCTCTATTGTAACCTTTTATTATTTATCCCTCGTTTGCACGGCTGTGCTCCGCTTCACCTTCCCCTCTCGGGGACTACTTTCTGCATGTGAGACAAGAACAACTTTTCTATCACATCCTGCCATTTATCCTTATCCTTAACTTTTTCTTCTGCTCAGCCCTCAATTCCCCTCTCAACACTAATCTAGCACTACTACCATAACCTTGAATTACAACTCTGTACTATTCTCATCCTGATCTACATGCCCCTCTTCTTCTTCGCTGCTCTCATCCTTCTAACTCCAAACCATGGATTAACTGACATACAGGCATGTTCAGCTCCTGAACTCACTCCTCTGAAAACCTCTGACTTCCCCCACTGCAAATGTATCCTATCCCGTTTCAACTCCACCCTCTCCCAAACCAAACAAAGCTACTTTTCTTCACTACACAACACTTACAGGTCAAACCCATGCCGCCTCTTCTCTATCTTTGACTGCTCAGACCATCATCTATTAGCTGTATTTCTTCCTCCATTTCACCTCTGAATAGTTCGAGACTAAGGTGGATTCCATTAATCAATTATTCCCTGTATCCTCCTCATATTCTACACCTATTCTTCGTAACTCTCCTTCTGCCTTATTTGACCCTTTTCCCTCTGTCACAAAGATGGACGTGTCGCTGTCCCTCTACTACTTGCCCTCTTGACATCATTCTCTCATATCTCCTTAAACCTCTTGGTTCCACTCTAATCCCAAAACTCATGCATATTTTGAAGTCCTCCCTGAGCGCCACCTCATTTAAAAACACAATAGCTATACCTTTACTGAAAAATGGCAAGCTTGACAATACCTATCTTCCTAACTATCCCTGTCTCTATCTTGTCTATGCCTCTAAACTCATTGAACACCTTATATTCTCTGTTGCCCTATTTTCTTAACTCTTATTCTCTCCTAGATCCTCTACAATATAGTTTCAACAGTGCTCATTCAAATGAAACAGCCTGAACCAAAATAACTAATGACCTTCATGCTGCCAAAGACCAAGGTCATTACACTCTGTTTATATTAGTCTATCTCTCTTTAGCATTGATACTCTATCCTGGACTTCATGACAAGTTTTCTGGCATTGGAAGGTATCTTATAGACACTGCTTACTAAATATTGTTCTAAATTACAATATTAACCTATTAAGCCAATCACTGTCATTGTTTAAGATTGCTCCTGTAGTGTGCACTCCCTACCCCTGCATATTAGCAATAGGGTTGCCACTTAATTTGGTCTTTTTTTCTGATGCAAGATATATGTAAAATAAAATTTAAAAAAATCACAATGTTTATGTACACTCGTATTACATAAAATGAAAGTCCAGAATTTTATCTTGACTACTCCTTACTCGGTATTGCACATATTTGGCCTAAATTTAATGAATATGTTACCATGCACCCAGACACCCAGACACCCAGAGACCTATATTTCCTGGACACAGGACCCAGGAACCTGCCAGAGAATGACATGGAGGGCCACCTGATTAAGGTACTTCCTGAGACTTTGGGGTGATAGGCTGGTAGTGGGAATATCCCTCCAGTCCTGCAGATAGTGTCTGGGGAAGTAAGTTAGCCCTTACAAAGGGATAAGGGTTTGTTATTTTGTTGTTAATGTATGTTTTTCTTGGATAAAGGAACAGGTTCAATAAAGCCAAGATATAATGTCACCCAAATCGGTCTCCATTATATGTACCTCTGCACACATCTCTTTCACACCTTAAAAATAACAATGCAATTTGCAATATTACTTCAAATTTGGCATATCAGTTTGATGACTCGGTGGCCATTGTATTCACTAATTAGATTAATAACATTCAATATTTTGAATTATGAATATTGTCTTAACAATTGTTCAGCTGTGTTTTATGGATTGAGCTCAGTAGTGGAATCCAATTCACTACTGGAATATAATACTGTACAACTAAAATGTCCTTGGCATTTGTGAAGTGTTGACAATAAACATTTTGAAATAACATTCTCGTTGTACATCTCAAATTTTAATTATTTATTGCTTGTAGTGTTGTTATCTAAAGGACACATTATCGTGGAACACAATGGTGACATGACATGAGGAATGTTGTGTATATGGAAATGTAATATATAGCAATATTTAGTGATACCATAACGGCAAATGGCACCAATAACCTTAATACGTTCATAATTGGGATTACTATCTCTCACTATGACCAGAATAATGTGTCACTGCCATTGCTTATATTATTCACCTAATTGGGCCAGCCAAAACACTCTGACACTTTATTACTCCAATGAAGTTTGTTGGATTCAGAGATTCTGCTACAGCACATACCTGCTCTGTACATAATTGTATTTGTTCCTCCCAAACTCCATTATGCTAGCTTGTGTTGGCATGCCTCAACTGCAGTATGTAAACTGGACTTGGTCTACATTGGGAAATGACATTAAAATACCTCACACAAAACACACAAAAATGTACCAGCCTGTCCTACATTTTCCTGTCAATGTACCAAAACTTTATTTGACTCATAGTGGGCTGATCTATCTAGTATCCACGATTAGACTGCTTCTGTACTGTAGGTCATTTGTGGGAACCAATATTGCCCCTCCTTGGTGTCGTAACCACATGGCACATGAGAACAAATGACTGCCCAACATTTACGATATAGATCATTAGGATTATGATATTAGAAACTTCAATACTTTTTATCTATTTAACAGACCTATTAGTGTAAGAAGATGGTTGTGGCCACATTTTCTAAACTCAAGGGGGTATTTATCAAGGCAAAATGGGAGCAATTCTGGGGCAAAAAACTGCACAAGATGGATGAAACAAAAAATACTATTCCTTTTAACGGGACTTTGATACATGTGGTGCACTTATTTAGCCCAATACTTGTTCCACTTTTGCCTTGATGCATATGCCCCAAGCCTTATCTGTTATTTCACATGTAAAATGATAGAGCTTTTATAATTTGGTGACTGGTGAGTCAATGTGGTTATAACTGAATGTCAGCCTATTAACCATAACAAGGGTGCTTTGGAAGGAAGCATTGTTACATAAAGTGACAAATCAACATGCTGCCATGTACTTTCAACTTTATTCCAGAACAGCATGCACTCCCACTGGAACATATTGCTTCATCATGAAGAATTGCTGGCTGTCCTCTAACTTGTTGTAAGGCAATAGTTGATGTAATACCTAAAAGTAGGTCAGTAGGATTCTGACAGTTTTTCTATGCATACACCATTGTATATTCTGGTAAAAGTACATAATATATATATATATTTATATATATATATATATATATATATATATATATATATATATATATATATATATATATATATATATATATGCAATACGATACTGTGTAGAGACGAATATCAGAGGCAGCACTCCAAATGGTTGTCAAAAGAATATACTCTGTTAACAAAACATCATTTCCAACGTTTCGGTCCGCGTGCGGGACCTTTCTCAAGGTGATGTGATTACAGAGTGAATTAGAACACATATAAATACCCTCAAAATCCCATGACACACAGGTGCAGCACATAATAAAAATTAAACAATACATGGTATACAATTATAAGGTCACGCACCAGGCATATTGCAAACAGGAACGGGTTTATTACTATACTCTATAGTAACAGGAACAAGGCAAAATCGACCCAATACAGTCTCTCAGGATTTACCAGATGATGGTCCCTGGACCGCCACTACAGGCCAAGGCACCTGCAGCCGTCCTAGCTCTTCCCCACCTCCCTAGCGGAGGCAGAGTAGTGGTCCACACTCACTCTCCCCCGGAGGGAAGATCACATGGGTAGGCCCCAATCTTAGGCTCCCAGTTGTGTGACCTGCCTTCCTCAGAGGGGAAGGAAAACTAAAACTTTAGGGGGGTCCTGCCCCTAAGTACAGCCTAAGGCGGGCACCCTGTTGTCCCAGCTACAACAGGATGTGCCACCCCCTGCTGTCACTCAAGTTCAGTACCATTGGAAGGGTAAAACCCCATACAACTACTGCCAACCTGATAGCACCAGGGTTTACTGCCAGCCCTAGGGCAGAATAGTAGTCAGGGGTGGCCCTGCTACATGTATATAGTGATAAATTACAACGAGATATGCAACACAATACGTTATGATTGTTCTCCGTCATCTGCATCTAGTGATACTTCAACTAAACCTGATGTTTTTATCGAAAAGGAAAGAAAACAAGAAGGGGGCGGACGTCTATTAAGAGAGAAATTGTTGGGGTTACAGGAATAACCCAAGATGATATCTTCTCATGAGGGGGTGGATCCTTACTGCAGTATTGCAGTAATTAATTTGACCAACACTGGCTTAGAGTTATCCAATGGTGACAGACCCAAAATGCTGTAATTATGGAAAAAAATGGATGTTATTTTAAGCGGTCAAGTCGTCAAAATACTCCCGCTTGAAATAATGTATATTTTACAGCGCCCATGCTAAGTAGCAGAAACGAGAATCAAACGGAGTAAATAATGCAATTTTACTCACTTTTATGCTAGTCATTAAATTCAAATACCTGGCAGTATAGGGCTACTATGGAAAACAAAGAACAATTCCTGAACTCCTACCAATTGGGCTAAAGTATAATCGTGACATTTTTACATTTAGAACCTGTCTGTGTAGCAATTTATTTATAAAATATTTTACCAGGAAGTAATACATTGAGAGTTACCTCTCATTTTCAAGTATGTCCTGGGCACAGAGGTAAGACAAATAATATATGGTTACAAATACAGTTGCATAAATGAACAGACCATATATACTAGACATTGCATACACAGATAAAGAAAATATACATTATGGACGTATGCAACAGTTACAGACCAGATTCAAATGTGAGACAGCCTTAGATTTAAAAGAACTTAAACTGATGGTGGATGTGAGAGTCTCTGGTAGGTTGTTCCAGTTTTGGGGTGCATGGTAAGAGAAGGAGGAACGGCCGGATACTTTATTGAGCCTTGGGACGATGAACAGTCTTTTGGAGTCTGATCTCAGATGATAAGTGCTGCATGTGGTAGGGGTGAGGAGCTTGATCAGATAGCTGGGTAGCTTGCCCAGAAAGAATTTGAAGTCAAGACAGGAAAGATGAACTTTGTGCCTACAATCGAGTGATGACCAATCTAGTTCTTTGAGCATTTCGCAGTGATGTGCATTGTAGTTGCATTGGAGAACAAAATGACAAATTGAATTGTAGAGGGTGTCAAGTTTGCAAAGGTGGGTTTGAGGTGGCGAGCCATATACTATGTCTCCATAGTCAATAATTGGCATTAGCATCTGCTGTGCGATACACTTTCTGACCAGGAGACTTAGGGAGGATTTGTTGTTGGCATAGGTCTTGGTTGTCAGGGTATCAATGTGCATCCCGAATGTTAAGTGGGAGTCAAACCATATGCCCAGGTATTTAAAACTAGTGACAGGGGTTAGGGTGGTGTTAGCGTTGGTTCTAATCTGGAGCTCAGTCGCTGGAAGCTTTAAAAATTTAGTCTTGGTCCCAAATACCATTGTTCCAGTCTTGTCAGTGTTTAAAAACAGTTTGTTTTGGGAAATCCAATTTTCGAGTCTCAAAAAGTCAGACTGAAGTATGTGTTGAAGGTCAGAGAGGCTATGGCTGTGTGCATATAGGATTGTGTTATCTGCATACATGTGTATTGAGGCTTCCTTACAAGCTGTGGGAAGATCATTGATGAACACTGAGAAGAGTAGGGGCCCCAGAACAGAGCCTTGCGGGACACCACAGGTGATATCCAGGAGGTTGGAGTTAGAGCCCGAGATGGGCACATGTTGGGATCTACCTGATAGGTAGGACTGAAACCAGTTTAAAGCATGCTTCCCTATTCCAGAGGTCTGGAGTTTGTTAAGCAGGATAGCATGATCAACAGTTTCAAAAGCCTTTGCAAAATCTAGTAACACTGCACCAGTGAGTTGTCCCAGTTCCATTCCACACTGGATTTCATTGCAAACTTTTAGCAGGGTAGTTACAGTGGAGTGTTTGGGACGAAAGCCAGATTGGAATTGGCTATGGAAATTTGTCTTGGTATAGTAATCGCTTTATTGGGAGTGGACACATTTTTCCATGACTTTGGATAGAATTGGGAGAAGTGAGATTGGCCTGTAGTTTGAGACAGTGTTTTTGTCCCCACTTTTGAATATTGGGACAACTCTGGCAGTTTTCCAGGTCTTAGGGATATGGCTTGCAGACAGGATAGAGTTGACTATGGAAGCAATTGGTTTGACAGTGGCTGGGGCACCAAGTTGTAGGAACCTAGATTGTAGTAAGTCAGGTCCATATTGGCTGCTTAGTTTTTATTTGAGGAGCTCTTGTGTAATCTCCTCTTCGGATACTGGGCCAAATTGAAAATTGTGGGCAGTGTTGGGAGGGGGTGGGGCTATGTGGGTACTCCCAGGATGAGATTCAAGTTTGTGGTTTGGTCTGCGTTTCGCTAATAAGTTAGTGGCACACCCCACAAAGTAATCATTGAATGCATTTGCAATGTCAGTGGGGTTTGTCAGAGAAATATCCCCCTTAGTGATATTACTTGGTTGTTGATGGTTAGAAGGCTGGAATATATTGTTGATAACCTTCCAGAAGTTAGCTGGGTTTCATGTATTCTGGTGGAGATTGTCAGAGTAATATTGTGCTTTTGCGTGCCATGTGTGCACATGTTTCGCAGGCATCTGTAGTGATTGAGATCCTTGGTAGTGCCAGTTACTTTGTAGCTTTTCCACAAGGTATCCCTGAACTGGTAGAGTGCTATAAGGTCAGTTGTAACCCATGGAAGGTAACAATGGAGTTATTTGGTTGCATCTTTTGATTAAAACATGACTCAAGCCTGCCAATCTCGTCAAGGTAGAATCTGTTTAGCAGGTACCTACACTGAATATATATAATTTGTTATTGTCCTGTGGACTAAACTTTGTGAGATATGTGAAAATGCCCTGAAGGGGTTAAATAAATGAAGCATATGCTTATTTGTGATTTAGTGCTATTAAAAACTGGCCAAAGCCAGTAACAAAGTTCCCTTATTATAAAGGTAAACTGTGGGAGCACAAATATCCTAGTGTGAAATATTAGCGCACACACACACACACACACACACACACACACACACACACACACACACACACACACACACACACACACACACACACACACACACACACACACACACACACACACTGTATATACTGTATATATATATATATATATACTGTATGTACTGTAGTGCCGACGAGTATTCTAAAACAAATCTGGGGCAATCACTAACAAGACCCAGATACATGTTGGGTACATGCTGCAACATTTCACTGACATTTCTGCAGACAGACTAATGGCCCATCGGATTAACAATGGGGGTCCCTGGCAGTCCCATTCAAACTGTGTAATGGGCAGATTATAAATATAGACTACCTAAACAAACCTGAAATAAGTGATGAATATGTAAAACACTCATTTTACAAGATATTAACCCCTTAGTAGCCCAAGTGGTCAGCTAGTCATGGGATCCAATATCTAGCTTACCACTAAGGGCTACTAAGTGGTTAATATCTTCCTTACACTACAGTCTCCCTTGCTTACCTAAGAGACCAGTTATTCATTGTATGGCAAAGCAAGCAAGAGTAGGTAGAAGAAAGACAATTTTAATTATTAAAACTGAAAAAGAATCTTAATAAATAGTGTTTTTGAAGTTTTTAAGTTTTTCACGCACCCCCGCATTGAAAGGTAAACAAAACAAAATGTCTCTACAAAGTGACATCCCTGAAAGGTTTTGGAAAAAACACCACATGACAGATATAATTTTCCGAAACGCATTGGTACAGCAAACACGCTTCATGACTTGCAGGAAGCATTCTTGGCAGCAAGACAGCTGTAGCAAAGAAATGTGACCTTCATATGTTATAAAGGCAAGAGTTTGACTTCATGTTTTTAGAATTTAACATTTTCATTAATTAATGTTGGAGAAACTTATTTCAGAATTCTAATCATGAATTTTGGTTACAACATGCACATTTTCCCAAGTACGTTATACAGTAAGTGGTATTGTTTTAAATTTTTTACAGTACAGTAGCTTCCTAATTAAGTGTATCATATATTCTATCCAAAACACGGCAAATACAGTAACTCACTACTTGTACTGTTTAAGGTCTACAGATCTCTTACTAACATACGTATATTATTTAAAGCATTAGTCATACAGTATATTGTACTGTACACTAGAGTAATAAGTATACCTGTAATATGATTTCTGCATCAAAATAAGACTTTTCCAAGGCTATCTGCCACAAGTCTTAAATTAACTCAAGATTAGAAAATATATTCCTGTGCTCACCAGTGTTAATCCTCTTTCAGGCAACTTTAGTACATACCGTAACATTACCACATCCAGAAACATTCCCAAGAACAATTCTACTCTATCTTATCAAGTCCTTTATACTACAGTATATATTTAAAGCTGCCGTTCAAAAAAAAAAAAAAAAAAAACAATTTTAAAGACATTTTTAATGTATTATAATGTAACAAGCATTTTTTGTTCCTATAGCAGCAATTTAAACATCCCCTTCCTGTTCTGAAACAGGCTCTGGCACACCCCTTTTTGAGCCCTGCCCTCTCTCTAGCAGTGAACCAATTGTATCTAGTCACTGCCTGGTCAGAACTTTGCATCTTGGGTCCTCTTCTGCTGCACTGACAGACATTTATTGAACCCCTGAGCAGAAACTTCACCGATCGATCACAGGATAACGGATCGATCGGCAACTTAGCTAATCGCTTGTCAGTGTGTAGATTGTATTGATGCACATATTGAATGGAAAATGTTTTTTTTTTTTTAATGGCAGCTTGAACAGCTGCTTTAATAACCATTAAACTAAGTTTTCACTGACCTCAAGGGTTTTTCCTTTCTCCTTGCCTTGTACAAAGTCTCATCTATATTTAGGTCTGTGAGCAAGATGCCATTAACACCCTCAAATATTTTCCTTCAGTGCATGAGGTGGACAATCTTTGTGCTTCTCTTTTTTATTTGTCTGTCGCCTGAAATGGAATTTTGCCAGAATATGCTGTGTTGCTTAAATGCACTGTATTTGAAAACAATAGAAGGGTCTAAATAAAGACACACATATTTGTAATTGTATGAAGTGTGACATTTACAGTTTGCTTTAACAAAATAATTCTAGATGTACAATCATATGTTTATTTCCATTCAAACGTTACAAAAGTTGCACATATAGCAGGGATAACCTTCCTTACCTCCTGGGGGCGAATAGCTCTGTAGAAGAGGAGAATACAGCAGCATTGCATTGGCCATGCTATGGTTGGCATGGCCCTTCACACTATGCAATGTGTATGCGCGGTGCCCATCTTGGTAATGGCGCGGCCGGAAGGAAGAGGCAGGAACTTAAAGGATTTCCTCCTTGGTGCAGGGGTGACCTTGCCAGAGTATCCGGAGGCAGGGAGGAGGAAGGTAGATTCTGGGGAGCCTGCTGAGCTCCCGGACTAAGCCCAAAGCCTGGCTCTAGGTCCCTGGTAATTTCCCCTCACATTAGATCGTGTGCAAGGCAAGCCCTAGGCAAAGGTAGTTAGGGAACTGTCATGCCTGTATGCCCGCAGACCTGGCAAGACCCCAATACTGAGGTGGGAATGGTATTACACCACACACCCACAGCAGTGGGAGCAAGCTCGGAGAGTGGTATAGCGTTGCTGGGCCTGTTGGAAAAGTGGTTAGGATACTTGCAACATCTTGTAGGGTTAAATGTACTTTAAGAATGGTCGTGTCCATGTGCCAATGTCCAGGGGTACAGAGAGCAGAGTAGTCGAAGTTCAAAGCCAGGTCAAAGGATTCCAGAGGTCAGCAAAGCAGAGTTCGTAGCAAGGTTCAAGGGTTACAGAGAGCAGGGTAGTCCAGGACAAGCAGGGGTCAAAGCCAGGGAAATCCAAAGAAACACAGGAGCAGGTACAAGCAGGAAACACAGAGGGAGCAAAGCATAAGTCAGCACACAGGGAAACAGGAACTATGCAGAGCAATGATAGAGAGGACAGACAGGGATTATAAATGAAGACACACCAATGGGAGAGAGGGGAGGAGCAGAGAGAGAAGTGGGAGACATCAAGGATAGGTCAGGGAGAGAAGAGGAGGAGACAGAGGGATCAGACAGAGAGATAGGTTGCAGGGAATGGGAGGAGGCATCAGGAGAGCGACAGGCCCTAGAAGAGGAGCATGTGCGCGCGCCCTCTGTAAGCTGAATGCACGCGCACAGGCTGCGTCACAAGACGCGCGGAGCGCCGCGCAGAGGGCACCCCAGCGGAGGGAAGCAGAGGACCGGACGGGATCGCCACCGGAGGTGAGTGACTGGCAGCGGGCATTGAGAGTGTCTGGGAGTGGGGAGCGTTGCCGCAGGGGCTCGGGGACCGCGCAGATGTGCAAGACTTGCGGGGCATGCGCTGAGGCAATGGGGCAGGAAGAGAGGTAGACGGAGCGGGACAGGAGTGGGTAAGCGCAGGGAGATTGGCAAGGAAAGGGATGGGACTGAGGGAGAGAAAGAAGGGGAAGGAATCCCCTGAACGTCACAGTATCCCCCCCTTGAGGGTCGATCTTCGAGCGATCCAACCAAGGCATTAGTGGAAAATTTTGGTGGAACTGTTGGAGTAATCTTGGGGCATGGATATGACGTGCTGGTACCCACGAATGTTCTTCCGGACCATAGCCCTTCCAGTGGACCAGGAACTGGAGTTTGTTTTTAGACCAGCGGGAATCAATGAGGGATTGGACCTCGTACTCCTGTTGTCCAAGGGTGGAGACTGGGTTGTGTTTCCGAGAGGGAACAGGAAAATGAGAACTTTGCACAAAGGGTTTAAGGAGGGAAGCGTGAAACACGGAAGGAATACTCATGGTGGGAGGCAGGTCAAGAAGATAATCTACTGGGTTAATCTTCTCTAAGATTTTGAATGGGCCCAGGAATCTTGGAGATAATTTAGGTGATGGCATTTTAAGCCTGATATTCTTTGAGGATAACCACACCCTGTCACCAGGTTTGAAAGAAGGCCCAGGTTGACGATGACGATACGCCTTGGTCTTTTGTTTGGCAACCGCAGATTGTAGAGTTTTGAGGATTTTTTTCCAAGATTCCTGTAGATTAGCAACATGAGAGTTGGCCGCAGGAACGCCCGAAGGAGAAGGCGAGAGAGGAAGGCTACTGGGGTGGAAACCGAAGTTAATAAAAAAGGGAGAATCTTGAGTAGACTCGTTTTTGAGAGAATTGATAGCAAATTCGGCCCATGGCAAAAGGTCCACCTACTTGTCCTGTGAGTCAGATATGAAGCATCTTAGATATTGTTCTAGAGTTTGATTCATCCTTTCGGTTTGACAATTGGTTTGAGGATGGTATCCTGAGGAAAACAAGAGAGAGATTCTGTGTCTCGGGGAAAATGCCCGCCAGAATTTAGAGATGAATTGAGATCCACGATCAGAGACAATAGAAATGGGAACGCCATGTAACCTGAAAATTTCTTTGGAAAAGACATCAGCCAAAGTGGCAGAATTAGGGAGACCCTTGAGGGGAATAAAGTGTGCTTGTTTAGAGAATCTGTCCA
This sequence comes from Ascaphus truei, assembly GCF_040206685.1. Lineage (NCBI taxonomy): Eukaryota > Metazoa > Chordata > Amphibia > Anura > Ascaphidae > Ascaphus > Ascaphus truei. Next base: position 309,866,452 of record NC_134483.1, on the reverse strand, counting down.
CTACGACCAGAATGGTGTTCATTCCTTTGGAATTAGGCAATTCGACAATGAAATCCATCGATATATGCTTCCAGGGTTGTTCCGGAATGGGAAGAGTAAGAGAAGTCCCGAAGGTTTGTGATGGAGTGTTTTACTCTGGGCACATACAGGACAGGCAGTAGTAAAGTCAAGAATATCTTTGTTCATCTTTGGCCACCAAAATGTCAGTTTAATGAGATCTGCTGTCCTTTTGAAGCCTGGATGACCGACTGCTCTAGAAGAATGACCCCAAAGTAAGATTTTATGGCGAAAGCGTGGGGCTGCGTATAGGTGTCCTTCTGGTACCCTGAACCTGCTGGGAATGTGAGCTTGAGCTTTGTTGATTTCGTCCAACACATCGAAGTTGTTAGTGGAAATTATACATTTGGCAGGAAGAATAGGCTCCGTGGTTTCATTAGCTTCGGTTTCTGTGGCGAACTGACGCGAGAGAGCGTCCGCTTTGACATTTTTGGTGCCAGAAATATATGAAATAGTATAATTAAAGCGGGAAAAGAAGAGCGACCACCGAGCTTGGCGGGATCCCAGGCGACGAGCCCCCTCAATATACAACACATTTTTGTGGTCAGTGAGGATAGCAACTGGTTCCTTGGAACCCTCCAAAAGGTGCCTCTATTCTTGAAGAGCCAGTTTTATGGCCAAAAGTTCACGATTACCAACATCATAATTCATTTCGGCAGATGAAAATTTCCGCGAAAATAAACCACAGGGGTGAAGTTTCTCTTGGGGAGAAGTCCTCTGGTTAAGAACTGCGCCAGCTCCTATGTCCGAGGCGTCGACCTCCAAAGTGAAGGGGAGGGAGGTGTCCGGATGGCGTAGGATGGGTGCGGAAACAAAAGCCTTCTTGAGTACCTCAAAAGCAAGAATAGCCTCCGGGGACTAGGAAGTGGTATCGGCGCCCTTCTTGGTCAATGCGGTGATGGGAAGAGCAATAGAAGAATTTTTTTTGATGAATTTCCTGTAATAGTTGGCAAAGCCGAGAAAACGCTGCACAGCCTTGAGTGAATTAGGCAGCGGCCAATCGAGAACAGCTTTCAGTTTTTCTGGATCCATGGAGAAGCCTTGGCTGGAGATGATATAGCCTAAGAAAGCAGTAGAGGTCTGGTGGAACAAACACTTCTCCATCTTGGCATGTAGGCGATTAGAACGGAGCCTAGAAAGCACTAGTTTGGTATGTTGAATGTGTTCCTCCAGGCTTTTAGAGAAAATAAGAATATCATCCAGATAGACTATGACAAATGTTCCCAATACATCGCGGAAGATGTCGTTCATGAACTCTTGAAAAACGGCAGGAGCGTTGCATAAACCAAACGGCATAACAAGATATTCATAATGTCCTGATCGTGTGTTAAATGCTGTTTTCCACTCATCCCCCTCCCTTATGCGAATAAGATTATAGGCACCTCTTAAGTCGAGCTTTGAGAAGATAGAGGCCCCCTGGTGACGATCGAACAGTTCAGAGATAAGCAAGGGATACCGGTTCTTCACCTTGATCTTACTGAGTCCGCGGAAGTCAATGCACGGACTAAGTGATCCATCCTTTTTATTCACAAAGAAGAAGCCTGCCCCGGAAGGGGAGGTAGAGTTGCGGATGAATCCTTTCTCCAAATTTTCTTGAATGTAGGACGTCATGGCCTCGGTCTCCGGGACGGAGAGGGGATATGACTTAGACTTAGTCAGGATGGTCCCAGGAATCAGATCGATAGGACAATCGTACGGGCGATGGGGAGGCAGAACCTTCGCTTGTACCTTGTTGAACACATCCAAGTACTCATGATACACGGTAGGCAGGATCGATAGATTAGAAGGAACGGAATCCCGGCCAGCAAGCACTGCAACAGGAGACTCCGCAGGAACAGCATCTCCAGACGAAGGCCACTGGAGAGGCAGAGTACCGGTCCAGTCAATGCACGGATTGTGGAGTTGAAGCCAAGGCATTCCTAAAATAAGTTGCACTGTAGGAGATTGAAAAATATCGAAGATTATTACCTCCTTATGACCGTCAGCCAAGGTCAGTGTGAGAGGAATAGACTCCCAAATGATAAACGCCGACTGGAGTGGTCGGCCGTCGATGGCCTCGAGGCCAATGGGAGTTTTCCTTCTGACCTTGGGAATTTGATACTCCGAAGCGCATTCTGGTCCAGGAAGTTACCACCAGATCCCGAATCGATGAAAGCTTCTACCTGCAGGAAAAGGTTTGGACCCTCCAAAGTAGCAGGAAGCAGAAACTTCTTTGGGAAAGCTTTGGGGAGAGAGGGGCAAGGAGAGACAGTACCCAGTAGAAGCCCCTCTACCTTTACTGGGTGTGCCCATTTCCCGGCTTCAGGGGACAATTCTGGAGACGATGTTCCGGAGAAGCACAGTAGAAGCAAAGTCTGATGAGACGACATCGCACTCTCTCCGTGGCCTGAAGTTGCTGACTGCTAACCTGCATCGGCTCCGGAGACTCCAGTGCCAGGAGGGGTGTTGTAGGTGACCTGTGTGAGACAACAGAAGAAGGAGAGCGAGAACATTGCATCTCGTGCCGTTGCTCCTGAGTACGCTGATCCATGCGTATGCTCAGGGTAATCAACTCCTCCAGGGATGAAGGCCGGGTATGAGTAGCTAGATCGTCTTTCAAGGTATCTGAGAGTCCGTGCCAGTACGCGGCGGCGAGTGCCTCATCATTCCATTGTGTTTCAGCGGCTAGCGTACGGAACTCAATGGCGTATTTGGCACCAGATCTTCGGGCCTGTGAAATATGAAAAAGAGAGAAAACGGCTGTCTCGCGCCATGCAGGAGTATCGAATACAAGTTGAAACTCGCATCTGAAGAGAGAGTAATCTTGCGTTAATTCTCTTTTGCGCTCCCATAGGGGGGACGCCCAGGTGAGAGCGTCTCCGGTGAGTAAGGCGTAGATATACGCTACCTTAGCACGACCAGTGGGAAACAGGGAGGGGGACATCTCGAATTGCACCTCGCATTGGTTTAAGAAACCGCGGCAGGTGAGGGGGTCCCCATCATAGCGATTCTGTGAAGGAATACAGGGCCCAGAGCTGGCATACATTGTGGCAACCAGTGGCGTTGGAGCCATGGGACTCTCCTGAGTGGAGAACTTGGCCAATTGCTGGGAGACTGTAGACATCTGGTTACTTACAAATTGTAAGGCCTCTATGGAAATACCTGTACCCACCTCAGGGGGGTCTGCGTTTGTTGGGCTCTGCATAATGTCACGCCTGTATGCCCGCAGACCTGGCAAGACCCCAATACTGAGGTGGGAACGGTATTACACCACACACCCACAGCAGTGGGAGCAAGCCCGGAGTGTGGTATAGCATTGCTGGGCCTGTTGGAAAAGTGGTTAGGATACTTGCAACATCTTGTAGGGTTAAACGTAAGAATGGTCGTGTCCGTGTGGCAATGTCCAGGGGTACAGAGAGCAGAGTAGTCGAAGTTCAAAGCAAGGTCCAACGATTCCAGAGGTCAGTAAAGTAGAGTTCGTAGCAAGGTTCAAGGGTTACAGAGAGCAGGGTAGTCCAGGACAAACAGGGGTCAAAGCCAGGGAGATCCAAAGTAACACAGGAGCAGGTACAAGCAGGAAACACAGAGGCAGCAAAGCATAGGTCAGCACACAGGGAAACAGGAACTATGCAGAGCAATGATAGAGAGGACAGACAGGGATTATAAATGAAGACACACCAATGGGAGAGAGGGGAGGAGCAGAGAGAGAAGTGGGAGACATCAAGGATAGGTCAGGGAGAGAAGAGGAGGAGACAGAGGGATCAGACAGAGAGATAGGTTGCAGGGAATGGGAGGAGGCATCAGGAGAGCGACAGGCCCTAGAAGAGGAGCATGTGCGCGCGCCCTCTGTAAGCTGAGTGCACGCGCACAGGCTGCGTCACAAGACGCGCGGAGCGCCGCGCAGAGGGCACCCCAGCGGAGGGAAGCAGAGGACCGGACGGGATCGCCACCGGAGGTGAGTGACTGGCAGCGGGCATTGAGAGTGGACACACCAATGGGAGAGAGGGGAGGAGCAGAGAGAGAAGTGGGAGATATCAAGGATAGGTCAGGGAGAGAAGAGGAGGAGACAGAGGGATCAGACAGAGAGATAGGTTGCAGGGAATGGGAGGAGGAGTCAGGAGAGCGACAGGCCCTAGAAGAGGAGCGTGTGAATGCGCCCTCTGTAAACTGAGAGTGCGCGTGCACAGGCTGCGTCACAAGACACGCGGAGCGCCGCGGGCACCCCCGCAGAGGGAAGCAGAGAACCGGACGGGATCGCCACCGGAGGTGAGGGACTGGCAGCGGGTATTGAGATTGTCTGGGAGCGGGGAGCATTGCCGCAGGGGCTCGGGTGTGCGAGACTTGCGGGGCATGCACATAGGCAATGGGGCAGGAAGACAGGTATGCGGAGCGGGACAGGAGTGGGCAAGTGCAGGGAGATTGGCAAGTGAACGGACAGAGGGAGAGAAAGAAGGGGAAGGAATCCCCTAAACCGTCACAGGAACACAGCAGAACTGACCGGAGCACAGAGCGAGGCTTCCCCCAGCTGCTTGTGGTACCAGCCACCATCCGGACAATAAGGTGTGAGGGACTTGTTGTTGGAAACGCCGCAACATGGGACCTTGCTGCTATTCTTGCATTGCTGAGAGTGTGGCCTTGCTGGACTATAAGCCAGGAAGGTATTGTGCACCAAAGTCAGCGAGAGGGTAGCGCGGCCCTCACACACACTGGGAGGGGTTACTTGCTGGACACTGGATTACAGGTGCCCGAGCACCATAGGTACTATATTGGGGCTAGATACCCCAAGACTATATTATTTTTATACCTGTTGTTATTGTGTTTTGCATTGTAAGTGTCATTAAGGCATCCTGTGGGACCACAGTAAAGGAGTTATATTATACCTGATTGTAAATGTGTTATTGGGGTTAGGGTTACCAGGTGTCCAGTATTGAACTGGACTGTCCTGTATTTGGACACACTGCCCAGTAAAAAATAAGAGGTAATACTGGACATTTTTGTGTCCGTTATTACCTCTCTGGACATAGTGATCTGACGCCTGGGAGGTAGTGGTAGGGGATAGTTATAGGGGATAGTTTAAAAAAACCTAGCTTGGATTGCTCCTTTACTTTGAGAGTTTGCCAGTGGTTGGGATAGTCCATGGAGATATTATTAGATGTAATCAAACTAGAGTCCAGTATTGAACTGGACTGTCCTGTATTTGGACACTCTGCCCAGTAAAAATAAGAGGTAATACTGGACATGTTTGTGTCCGTTATTACCTCTCTGGACATAGTGACCTGACGCCTGGGGGGGGCAGGATTTCACCAAGCAGGGTGGTTGCTAGGGGGCTTGGCAGCTTCCTCAATCCTGACTGGCTGCTGCTGGGTAAGGCAGCCATTAAGGAGGAGGTGTCAGGAGCCTGGGAGGTGAGGCCAAAGAGAGGAGGAAACAGTATGGAGCGGAGAGAGTGTGTGTGTCTTGAGTGTGTCGCACCATTCACCGTTGTGTCCAGTATTTTTGGAAAAGCAGCCTGGCAACCCTAATTGGGGTATACCCTAAGGCAGGGGTGCGCAAGCGGGGGGCGTGAGATTTTTCTGGGGGGGCGCGGGCGGTTGCAGAAGCCCCGCACTCCTCCCCAAGGCATTAAAATGAAATGCTGCGGGATCACGTGATGCCTCTGGAACCTAAACCTACCTTGCTTCAGCCGGCGTCCAGAAGCATCTCCAAGGCAACGTATGACGGGGTTCATGCGGCATGATGTCACACACATGTTGCCATAGCAACGCAGCATCAAATGATGCGGCGGGTCACGTGACATCACATGACCCCGCACTACATTTAACGACACACAGAGTGAAGGGGGGCAGGGCGTGAGCACCGGAGGACAAGAGGCAGGGGGGCACGGGGGCAAAAGTTTGCGCACCCTTGCCCTAAGGTATACAAGTTTCAATTACCCAGGATCTTCATAGGTGGAGGCGCTGCACAATATAGGGAGATATAGAACACACAGTCACTCCAGGCTCCATATGAGCGGAGGCCCAGGCCTTCTGTACCCCTCACAGGTAGCACCAGTACAGTAATTACCACTGTTTCCTAAGGGATAGGGGAAAGGGTGTTACATTTGGACGCACTGCTGAGATTCTGACCTGGGGTGCCCGTATAACGCAAAACAAATTAAGTTAAGGATGATGTCACTACCGTCCCGGCAGGAGGTCTATGACTGTGCCTTGAAAAGCTACACACCACCCCAGCAAGTGCTCGCCATTGGGCAAGTTCCCGCCCACACCTCCTCATGTGATATGTGCATGGTGCTGGGGCAGTTCCCAGGCCTTACAGATGCTCATATCTTATGCCGCCGAACAGACTCAGAGGAGGCATGGAGTGCAGTTCTAGTCACGGGGGCTGTGACTTGCAGAACAAATGAGGCCCCCCGACCTTGTGGTTCCATGGAGCACTACTGCTGCGGCCGAGTTTATTCGAGCATTTGCCCGTTCTCGGCCACAGCAGTAACCTGGCGCGCGCCGGAGGGTGCCGGGCGCGCGCCGAAGCCTCGGAGGAGAGGCCCGCCGATCGGGGCTTCCCCCTCTCCTTACCGGGTCCGCCGGGTCCCCCGGAACGTCCCGCCGCCGTCGTGACATCCACGCGACACCAGGGCTCCCTCGGGGAGCCCTGGGCACGCGTACAGGCGGCACAGGCACCCGATGATGCGTGACCGCGCATCGGTGATGCGCGGCACGCTGAGGGAGTGCGGCTCGCAAGCCGGGACATTTCCCGGCTTGCGGAATGAGCCGCACTCGGATAAAGTGTGCCGCCTGTGTAGCTAGCGGGTGTCCTATAATATATCCTGAAATACCCATAACAATGGAGGACTCCAGTTTTGCCCCTTACGTGGAGGAGCTTCCGGTAGTTATGTCTTTACCTTCCCCAGGAAGTCCTAGCAGGAGCAAGGCCAGTGCCATGTCCGTCAGCAGCCGACGGTCTGCCCAGAGCAGCTGCAGTTTCTGCAGCTTGGCTGGAGAACAGGTACTCGTGGAAGCAATACAGCAGTTGGCTGCGAACCTACGCCCGTTACTCACGTGGAACCTCAGGCTCATGTAAATGCTGCCACCGTGCTGGAAGCCTCATCTGAATTACCCTTTGACTTCGGAGAATCCCCCTTGCCGCCCGAGTGGAAGACGTGGCTTGGGGACAAATTATCGGAGTGCAAAGAAGTATTCTCCACCAGTGAAATGGATGTGGGGTGTAGCAAAAGCGCACAACACACCATTAGGCTGAATGATGCCACCCCTTTCCTCGAAAGATCCAGACGTATCGGTCCAAGAGATGTGGACGATGTTAGGGACATCCTGAAAGAGATGGAGACTGCTGGCATTGTGAATGATCCCTGCAGACTCTAAACATCAACCATCATAGTGGTGCGGAAGAAGAATGTTTCAGTGCGCCTATGTGTGGACAATCGAACCCTGAACCATCGCACGGTTCCTGACCTATATATACTACCTCGAATCGAGGAGATCCTCAGTGTCCTGTTGGGCAGTCAGTGGTTCAGGGTACTGGATCTGCATTCGGGATACTATCAAATTCCTATGAGCCCAGACAATCAAGAAAAAACTGCGTTCGTCTGCCCGTTAGGATTCTACCAGTTTACCCGGATCCTTCAAGGCATTTGCAGAGCACCTGCTACGTTCCAGGGGCTAATGGAGAAGACCATCGGGGACATAAACCCCAGAGAGTGTCTGGTCTACCTGGACAGCATTATTGTCTTCAGTCGGAATTTGGAGCATGAGGAGTGCCTCCTGAATGTCAAGGACCAGTTGGAGAAAGAAGGCCTGAAGTTGTCCCTAGACAAATGCAAATTCTTCTGGACCTCCGTCACCTATGTGGGTCATATTGTCTTCGCAGACAGAGTGGCAACAGACCCTCCCAAGGTGGAAGCTGTGGTGAATTGACCTCGGCCTGACAATGTGATGTGTGTGTTTTCTCGGCTTCTGCGGCTACTATCGGAGATTTGTGGAAGGCTACTCCTGTATTGCCAAAGTTCTGAATCACTTATTGAAGCTCTGTCCTGATGATCCTTGCCAGAATGCTGCAAATTCAAGAACCCCATTTGGTGAGAAATTGACTTCTGCCTGTGAGGGGGCCTTCGTGGCCCTGAAGAAAAGGCTAACCGAAGCCCCCGTCCTGGCCTATGCTGACCCGGATCAACCGTACGTGTTGCACGTAGATGCCAGCTTTGATGGACTAGGAGCGATACTCCATCAGAAGTATCCAGCAGGCGTTGGCCTGTCGCCTACATGAGTCTCAGTCTAACTTTGAGCAAAAATAATTATCTGGTCCATACACTGGCGACACACTTTATTCGAGCTCGGCTAGTCCCACGAATTCGGGTATACCCGGATGTATTGAGGTTTGTGACTGTTTTCTGCCCGAGTGCATTGGGTTATTTTCCAGGCAGGGATTGAAGCATTTTATTCCCGCTGGCTGCAATACTGCACAGTATATATATATATATACTGCATTACAATTCATGAATTTATGCCATCTGGTAGACACGCGAAGCATTGCAGCCTATTAAATCCTAATCATTATCATTTAACAGATCAGCCGCCCGTCAGCCAGGCATGAACCCAGGCTGGGAAGGCAAATGCAACGGGGCTTGTCAGAGGTGAGGAGCGGCGCATTCCAGGTATCTGCCAGGTACATACTGGGTATTTGCTCGAATAAAGTGTGTCGGTGCAGTACAGTAGAGGCAGCGATTATTCTAACAAAAACCAGTGGCAATTCCCCAAAAGACCCAGGTACACCCAGGTACATTCTGAATACATGCCTTAAACTTTCCTTAAACTATCCCCAGCATTTCTGCATTGATTAATGGCCTATCAGATTAACAGCAGGGGTCCCTGGCAGTCCCATTCAAACTGAATTGGACTGCCAGGGATCCCTGCTGTGTTAATCCTATGGGTCGTTAGTCAATGCAGAAATGCCTTAAACGTGCCTCAAACTAGCCCAGAACATACCCAGCACATACCCTGAATGTAACCCGGCTAGTTTAAGGCAAATGTTAGAATAATCGTTGCCTCTACTGTAAATTGGAGTTTCTAGCCTTGAAGTGGGTTGTCATAGACAAGTTACACGATTACCAATATGGGGTACCTTTCAAGGTAAGGACAGACAACAACCCGCTTACCTACATCCTGACATCCGCCAAATTGGATGCCACCGGCCACAGGTGGTTGGCGGCGTTTTCTAACTACAACTTTACCATAAAATGCAAGCTGTGACCTCGGAACGTGGGACACGACACTCTGTCCAGAAGACCTGGACTGAGTCTATCCCCTGACAAAGGAGAGTGGGAAGAGATTCCTGGTCCCGGAATTCAGGCCATGTGTTCCACAGCTGCGGTAATTGAAGGAAACATAGCCGTCTCTGAATTTCATGTCGCCGATTCACTGGGATGTCAATCAAGGTCCCTCCCCGGTGCGTACTGCCATCCTGAGGCAATGTCTGTCAGTCCAGACACTATAATGAGGTGGAAGGAACTCATCCATGCGCAGATGCAAGACCCGGTGGCTAGGATCGTACGCCGAGCTAGCCAAAAACAAAATCCCTCATTAGTGAAGCGTGCCCCCGCAGCCACGATCGCTATCCTCATGAGAGATTGGGATAAGTTTCAAATAGTCAATGGCCAACTTTATCAGGTGGTTCCATATTACAAACACCCAGATAGAAGACAGCTGGTTCTGCTCCGGAAACTGCAGTGTATGATCCTAAGGTCCCTGCATGATGACCACGGACACTTGGGAGTGGACAAGACCTTTGGATTACTACGAGATTGGTTATTCTGGCCCAAGATGAAGGAATCGTGGAGCATCATTGCCGAAGATGCTTGTGGTGTATCCAGCATAAACACTGCCTATCCGGGCAGCTCCAATGGCCCACCTGAAGAGCTCAGGCCCTATGGACCTAGTATGTATGGGACCCTATGGACATAGTAGGTATGGACTTTGTGTATTGAGCTAGATTCTAGGGTATTGGGAACGTACTCGTGATTTCTGACCACTACACCCGATATGCCCAAGCCTTCCCCACCAAAGACTAAAAGGCCCTCAAGGTGGCTAAGGTATTATGGGAGAAGTACCTTGTCCACTACAGCTACTCAACCAAATGCATTCATACCAAGGTCGGAACTTCGAGAGCAAACTCATCAAAGAGCTGCTGAAATTAATCAACATTGAGAAGTCTTGCACTACTCCTTATCATCCTGAAGGAAATGCCCTACCGGAACGGTTCAATCGGTCCTTGCTAGATATGCTAGGTACCCTGTGGGACACCGAGAAGACCGGATGGAGTAAACATGTGGAACACTTGGTGCATGCCTACAACTGCACTAGGCACGAGTCCACAGGATTTTCTCCATACTTTATGATGTTCAGCAGGGTAGCTCAGTTACCCGTGAATATTCGCATGAGGGTGTCTACCAATGGAGTATCAAACACACCCCCTAACAGTATGTACAGCGACTGAAGGACAATCTCCAGAGGGCGTATTAGTTTGCCGAGGAAGCCACCGACAAACTGAATAGGAACAACAAAAGGCAGTATGATTGAAAAGTGCGCTATCGGGAGCTTCAGCCTGGGGACACGGTTCTCCTGTGAAACCTGGGAGAAGCTAGGAAACAAAAGTTGGCTGACCGATGGTGAGATGCCCCCTTCGAAGTGGAGTCACAGATGCCTGGCCCTCCCATCTACTCTATCAAAGATTTAGAGGGTAGGGTAAAGGAATGGCATCGGAATCATTTGCTACACATCCCTCAAGTGGGCGCTGATAATGAGAGTGATCAGTTGGTGGTGATGCCACAATTAGCACAGAAAAACCCCACAAGGATTCAAGATTTCACAGATGAAGAGACCCAAGGTTCAATGGAGAAAGATTCTTTCATCGCAGAAGAAAGGTCGGAAAATAGTCCTGTCGATCAGGGGTAATCTCCGGTAGCTTCAATCAGTCGGGTTCTTGACCCAAAAAGTCCTAGCTTCATTCCAAAAAGAGACTGTTCAGATAGGCAATGACTGCACTGTTTCTCACAGCTACGGAGCTGATCTCCCCCCAGGAGGTAAGCATATATATATAACTAAGAAAAAGAAAAAGTAGGGTCAAAGAGGTGCACTCAAACACTGAATAATGAAAAATAGAAAAAAATGCACTTTATTAGCAAAAAGTATAAAAAACACATAAAACAGACCCACACAGATCGTATGACAAATCGCTATGTGACACAGCGTAGAAACACCAAAGAGGTACAATAGGTCTGGTAAGAACCAAAACAAGATAACAATATATTATTGCAAATATAACATAACAGAACCAGGGGAAAAAAATATTTTTCCCCCAGTAGTGTGACTAAGATCGGCCGATCCAATGCAATAGATAATGATTAATATGAATGGTAAGTAAATCCAGACCACAGAAAAAAATATATAATGAATATACATACACTGGCGACCAACTTTATTCTTACTTGGCTAGCTCCGCGAATTTCAGAGGACCCCGGTGATGTGCGGTTTTGTGTCGTTTTCTCCCGGGGTATATAGCGTTATATTCGCGGCTGTGATTTAAGCATTTTATTCCCGGTGGCTGCAATACTGCAATGCCGTGTAAAAACGCATGGGGGCGTTTGCGAGCTGTTGTCTTTAAAGCCGTCCCCTATAACCCCTAACATACAGTACTGTACATTTTTATTCATAGTGTACATGTACAGGGGGTCTCCGGAGCTGAACCGCATTGGTTTCAGGTCGGGGGACCCCCTGCTCCCCGAGATACCGCCCCCTTTATGAGGTGCCGGTATCCCTCTGCGTTTAAAAGGTCCCGATCATGTGACCGCGGCCTGTAAACCAAGCAGAGGGATACCGGCACCCCCTAAAGGGGCCTGTATCTCGGGGAGCAGGGGTCCCCGGACCTGAAACCAATGCTGTTCAGCTCCGGAGACCCTCTGCACATGTACAGTATGAATAAAAAACATATATAAATAAACACTCGTTTCTTACCTTAGCGGCTATGTGCTATGGTAATGAAGCAGCATTTCTGTATTTTAATAATATTGTACAGTGAGCAGGGGGTTCCCTGAGCCAGAAATTAATGCTCAGGGACCCCCTGCTCCTGCACAATATTATTAAAAATACAGAAATGCTGCTTCATTACCTTAGCTGATAGCCGCTAAGGCAATGAAGGCAGAATAGCATGTTTATTGGGGACATTTGATTTGCCCCCGATAAACATTGCAATAAACAACATACAGTACACCCCCTGTGTATTTAAAATACATAAACAATAAATACATGATATACATATTTTTATTGTCTGTTTTAAACCTGCCTGCCTTCACTGTAATCTATGTAAAAAACCCTCCCCCTATTGTGTGTTTTAAACCTCCTGCCTTCACTGTAATCTATGTAAAAACCCCTCCCCCTATTGTGTGTGAAGCTTCCCTGCCTTCACTGTAATCTATGTAAAAAACCCTCCCCCTATCTATTGTGTCTGCTAAACTTCCCTGCTTTGACTAATCTGTGTAAGCCCCCCTCCCCCTAGTGTGTCAGTAAAATCTGCCTGGCCTTTGTTTCTGTGAGAGCAGTGTACTGTATGTAAATGTGGGGAGGGGGATCCCATGTAAATAACCACACCCACTACCCACTACCCACTACCCACGGCCCCTCCGCTGCTTGCTGCAAAACAGAGACAAAAATTAAAACATACAAAGTAATGTCCCCTAACCCCTTAATCACCATAGCGGTTATTAACCTCTACAGTCATTAAGGGGTTAACCCACCCTCACCCACCACTCGGGATGCCTACATACCCTCCCACACTAACCCCCCCACCCGTGAGGCCTAACCACCCACCCACTACCCACAAGGGAGGCCTACCCACATACCGTTGGGGAAACACCCCTCCCCCCACCCCCAGTACCCACAATAAAAACAATACACAGCCCCACAATAAACATCATTCTATTTATTAAATACATTACCCACCCCCTGTGCCCCCCTCCATAAATACAAGATTTATTCTTTTACATACAGGGTTCATAATGCAGCCCCACGCGAGTCCCCGGTGGGCTGGCGGGGCACCTGGACAGACCTACAGTTTACCAGCAGCCCTTTTTACACAGGTTCTGGAGGCCTGCTGGTGGATCCCGCCAGCACCATGGCCCCCAGGTGGTCTCCTTGGGTCACAGTGGGCCACAATTGGGTCCACACGGTAGGCCCGCGGATGTCTGGAAGCCCCAGGTCAGACCCACAGGTGTCTGCGGGGCCTCGGGTGGTTCCCTCGGGGGTCTGGGGAACTCACGGGTGCTCACTACGGGTCCGCGGTGCCCCCACAGAAGTGGGACCACACATCATCATCCCCGCACCTACGGGTCGGCGGTGCCCCCACAGAAGTCGGACCACACATCGTCAACCCCGCAGACTACGGGTCCGCGGTGCCCCCACAGAAGTGGGACCACACATCATCATCCCTGCATGTGTCACCCGTGGAACCACCAGCCTGTTACCCTTGGGATACCCAAGGATACCCACAGGTGGTCTCCAGAGGTCCCACGCAGAACCACGGAACCAACCCTGAATGTAAAAAAAATAAACCTGGCCTATACATTCAATACATACACCCTCCCCCCCAACACCTACAGTACAATAATGTGCAAAATAACTATTATCCAGATATGGATAATAGATTAATTGCCCATTATTAAAAACATTAACTAGCATATACAAATATATAAAGTACTACTGACCTCATCAATGCGAAGTGTCCATCGCCAGCAAAATCCTTGTCTTTCCCACAACATACATAGCAAATACAAAGCCAATACATTAAAAGTACATTCAGATATCAATTAACACCTTAAACACCTTATCAGATAATAACCGCAAAGGTGATTAAGGGGTTAAGCCACACAGGCCCGATACCCACCCTTCACCCATGAATTTGTACAGTGGCTTCATCATGCAACTATATATATATATTTATACTGTATATATACTGTATATACAGATATATATATATATATATATATATATATATGTATATATATATATATATATATATACTGCTGCGGCCAAGTTTATTCGAGCATTTGCCCGTTCTTGGCCGCAGCAGTAGCCTGGCGCGCGCCCGAGAGTGACGGACGCGCGCCGAAGCAGCGGAAGAGCGCCCTCCGATCGGGGCGCTCTCCCTACCGCTGCCGGGTCCGCTGGGTCCCCCGGAACCCCCTGCCGCTGTCCCGCGATCGCGGGACACCAGGGCTCCCTCGGGGAGCCCCTGGACGCGCGTGCAGGGGGCGCACGCTCCCGAAGACGCGTGACTGCGCGTCTATGACGCGTGGCACGCCGAGGGGCGGCCACTAGCAAGCCGGGAAATCTCCCGGCTTGCGGTACCGGCCACACTTTAATAAAGTGTGTCGGTAGTGTATATATATATATGTATATATATATATATATATATATATATATATATATATATATATATATATATATACACAGTATATATATATATATATATATATATATATATATATATATATATATATATATATATACACAGTATATATATACACACGATGAACCAATATACAAATAAATGTAGAAGGGTTATCAAAAGCATACTGTCCTACAACCAAACACTTCTCCATACAGTCACTACATTAAAATCAATTTCCTTTAATAATCCTAACTGATTTCACAATCTATATCATCACAAACCAATGAAAAGCCAATGAAACACCTCACATTTCAATATATATGATGTATAAAATCTATGCACCATATACATTCTGCAAATGAATCAACCAAGTAAACAAAAATCAATTAGCAATCATTATTTACATCCCTAAACAATTCACACTCCATCACGAACAATGAAACAATTAACTAATTCACGCCTGGAGCAGAACAATTTAGCCTGTGAAAAAATATAAGTACCAACCAAAATACAACCTTTAAAACCAAGGCTAGCCCTGACCTCCCTCAAACACACAATACAATACCAAGGAATACATCTATGTAATTTTAAAATACTTTAAACAAATTAATTTAAAACACATCAAATCAAGCTTTTAAAACAACATCACTTCTTACCCTGTATGTATATATCTCTCTAGACATATATACATACATACATACAGTGGCAATAAATGCTATACCACAAAAAAAAAATACACATGTTAAAAAAGCTTTTAAAAAAATTAACAAGTTAAGTAAAATACATTTCTTTAGTTCACTTACCCAAGGCTATCGCTGACCTCCCTCAAACACACAATACAATACAGTACCGACACACTTTATTGCAGTGTGGTCGGTACTGCAAGCCGGGAGATTTCCCGGCTTGCTAGTGGCCGCCCCTCGGCGTGCCGCGCGTCATAGACGCGCGGTCACGCGTCTTCGGGAGCCTGCGCCCCCTGCACGCGCGTACAGGGCTCCCCGAGGGAGCCCTGGTGTCCCGCGATCTGCGGGACGGCGGCAGGGGGTTCCGGGGGACCCGGCGGACCCGGCAGCGGTAGGGAGAGCGCCCCGATCGGAGGGCGCTCTTCCGCTGCTTCGGCGTGCGCCCGTCACACTCGGGCGCGCGCCAGGCTACTGCTGCGGCCAAGAACGAGCAAATGCTCGAATAAACTTGGCCGCAGCAGTACCAAGGAATTCATCTATCTAATTTTAAAATACTTTAAACTCACAATAAAGCATAGCAGCATAGACAAATTAATTTAAAACACATCAAATCAAGCTTTTAAAACAACATCACTTCTTACCCTGTATGTATATATCTCTCTAGACATATATACATACATACATACAGTGGCAAGAAATGATATACCACAAAAAAAAAAAAATACACATGTTAAAAAACCTTTTGAAAAAATTAACAAGTTAAATAAAATACATTTCTTTAGTTCACTTACCATTACTTGCCCCCACCGATTCCCGTTGCGCAGCTTACTCACGAACCAATTCACGATCAGGAACCCATAAAATAAAAAACCATAAAATAATAAACATTAAACTAAAAATCCAAATCAATCCACGGGTCTTCTACTTGTAATCCATCTTCATCTGTATTCTTCTTTCTTCTATCTCCTTCCAGCGGGGCGGGGCGGGGTCTTCTCCCCGTCTGCGGCCACGCCCTGGTCTTCTTTCTTGCCCGGAGGTCCTTCCTCCGCGGCGTCTGGCTTCAAAATGAGACGACATAGGCTTTTAAAGGCCTATGACGTCACATTTTTCATCATGGTTCCCACGGTCCTGATTGGGCTGTGAAAACCATGTGTTTTGGCCGACAAAAAAAAAAATAATGACGTCACTTAAAGGCAATGACAGCAGAGCCAATCAGAATGGCTTTGCTTCAATTGCCTTTAAGATGACGTCATGAAAAGACACATGGCCGCCCTCACATGGTATGGTAGCAAATCAGAGCGTGGGAACTCCATCCCTACTCTGATTGGCTCTAGTACCATGTGACAGAGGCTTGGGGGGAAAAAGGATGTGACGTCATTGAAAGCTTGTCACATGGTACTAGAGCCAATCAGAGTAGTCTGCGGGGATGATAATGTGTGGTCCCACTTCTGTGGGGGCACCGCCGACCCGTAGTGAGCATCCGTGAGTTCCCCAGACCCCCGAGGGAACCACCCGAGGCCCCGCAGACACCTGTGGGTCTGACCCGGGGCTCCCAGACATCCGCGGGCCTACCGTGAGGACCCAATTGTGGCCCACGGTAACCCAAGGAGACCACCTGGGGGCCATGGTGCTGGCGGGATCCACCAGCACGCCTCCAGAACCTGTGTAAAAAGGGCTGCTGGTAAACTGTAGGTCTGTCCAGGTGCCCCGCCAGCCCACCGGGGACTTGCGTGGGGCTGCGTTATGAACCCTGTATGTAAAAGAATAAATCTTGTATTTATGGGGGGGGCACAGGGGGTGGGTAATGTATTTAATAAATAGAATGATGTTTATTGTGGGGCTGTGTATGTTTTTATTGTGGGTACTGGGGGGGGGGGTGTTTCCCCAACGGTATGTGGGTAGGCCTCCCTTGTGGGTAGTGGGTGGGTGGTTAGGCCTCACGGGTGGGGGGGGGTAAGTGTGGGAGGGTATGTAGGTGTCCCGAGTGGTGGGTGAGGGTGGGTTAACCCCTTAATGACTGTAGAGGTTAATAACCGCTATGGTGATTAAGGGGTTAGGGGACATTACTTTGTATGTTTTAATTTTTGTCTCTGTTTTGCAGCAAGCAGCGGAGGGGCCGTGGGTAGTGGGTAGTGGGTGTGGGTGTGGTTATTTACACGGGATCCCCCTCCCCACATTTACATACAGTACACTGCACTCACAGAAACACAGGCCAGGCAGATTTTACTGACACACTAGGGGGAGGGGGGCTTATACAGATTAGTCAAAGCAGGGAATCTTAGCAGACACAATAGGGGGAGGGTTTTTTACATAGATTACAGTGAAGGCAGGAGGTTTAAAACACACAATAGGGGGAGGTTTTTTTACATAGATTACAGTGAAGGCAGGCAGGTTTAAAACACACAATAAAAATATGTATATCATGTATTTATTGTTTATGTATTTTAAATACACAGGGGGTGTACTGTATGTTGTTTATTGCAATGTTTATTGGGGGCAAATCAAATGTCCCCAATAAACATGCTATTCTGCCTTCATTGCCTTAGCGGCTATCAGCTAAGGTAATGAAGCAGCATTTCTGTATTTTTAATAATATTGTGCAGGAGCAGGGGGTCCTTGAGCATTAATTTCTGGCTCAGGGAACCCCCTGCTCACTGTACAATATTATTAAAATACAGAAATGCTGCTTCGTTACCATAGCACATAGCCGCAAATGTAAAGAACGAGTGTTTATTTATATATGTTTTTTATTCATACTGTACATGTGCAGAGGGTCTCCGGAGCAGAACCGCTGTGGTTTCAGGTCCGGGGACCCCCTGCTCCCCGAGATACAGGCCCCTTTAGGGGGTGCCGGTATCCCTCTGCTTGGTTTACAGGCCGCGGTCACATGATCGGGACCTTTTAAACGCAGAGGGATACCGGCACCTCATAAAGGGGGCTGTATCTCGGGGAGCAGGGGGTCCCCCGACCTGAAACCAATGCGGTTCAGCTCCGGAGACCCCCTGTACATGTACACTATAAATAAAAATGTATTTCAAATGTATTTATTTATAGTCATTTATTTATTTAGATTTATTTATTTCTTTTTTGGCGGCTGCTGTGTGTGTATTTTTTTTATTGTGGTTAGCGGGGGTGGGTAAAGGGGGTATTAGCCCGAACGGTGGCTGTTTAGGGCTTGCGGGGGGTAGCGGGAGGGCTTAACCCCTTCATGACCGAACCGGTATTAACTGCTACGGTCGTGAAGGGGTTAAGTGCACCCGCAACTCCCCCGCAAGTCCTAAACTCACACCAAGGGCCAAATACCCCCCTCACCCACCCCCGCTACCCACAATAAAGCGGGCACGGTGAGTTAACCCCTTCATTGCCTTAGCGGCTATACGCTATGGTTATGAAGCAGCATTTCTGTATTTTTAATAATATTGTGCAGGACTCGGGGGTACCCTGAGCATTAATTTCTGGCTCAGGGAACCCCCTGCTCACTGTACAATATTATTAAAATACAGAAATGCTGCTTCGTTACCATAGCACATAGCCGCTAAGGTAAGGAACAAGTGTTTAGTTATATATGTTTTTTATTCATACTGTAGATGGGCAGAGGGTCTCCGGAGCAGAACCGCTGTGGTTTCAGGTCCGGGGACCCCCTGCTACCCGAGATACAGGCCCCTTTAGGGGGTGCCGGTATCCCTCTGCTTGGTTTACAGGCCGCGGTCACGTGATCGGGACCTTTAAATGCAGAGGGATACCGGCACCTCATAAAGGGGGCTGTATCTTGGGGAGCAGGGGGTCCCCCGACCTGAAACCAACGCAGTTCAGCTCCGGAGACCCCCTGTACATGTACACTATGAATAAAAATGTACAGTACTGTATGTTAGGGGTTATAGGGGTTGTTGTTATACAGTATATATATATATATATATGTATATATATATATATATATATATATATATATATACTGCATTACAATTCATGAATTTATGCCATCTGGCGGACACGCGAAGCATTGCAGCCTAGTAAATCCTGAACCATTATTAATTAACACATCAACCGCGCGTCAGCCAGGCATGAGCCTGGCTGGGAAGGCAAAAGGAGCCCGGCATGCTCCGGGTGAAAAGTGTCACATTCCAGGAACATGCCAGGTACATGCCAGTTATTAGTAAGAATAAAAGCTGCCGCAGCAGTAAAACTCTTAATAATGGTGAAAGATGGTAAGACGCATAGCAAATGCATAAAGATTAGACCCTATAATGTGCTGCAAGTCAGCTCTGTATACTGATGCCCGGACTAAGCTGCACATATGGAATAAGCAGCAAGAGAGAAAAATCCAAATATTGCACTAATAGCACTCATGTAAAATCCCCAGAGATGCAAAGCTCAAAGGTAATGAGCAAAAGTTCTATGAGAATAGCCCAAGGACATAGAGCACTTCAGATAGATAGTGTACAGGGCACTGAGGGAGACCTGTGATAAGTCCCTTCCCTCCCGGAAGAAGCCTTTTTGGCGAAACGGCCGTAGGAGCAGAGCTTTGACAGCACCCCCACCACCCTGTGACCTGTGTGCAACACCAGACTGCCTGAGATCGTCCTCTGTGATGTCGCTGATGCCATAACATGAGACTTTGGTCTGTATTACAGGACTTTCCTGCTGCCTTACTGTGAGATGCTGGGACTTATCACAGGACTCCCTCAGTGCCCTGTACACTATCTATCTGAAGTGCTCTATGTCCTTGGGCTATTCTCATAGAACTTTTGCTCATTACCTTTGAGCTTTGCATCTCTGGGGATTTTACATGGGTGCTAATAGTGCAATATTTGGATTTTTCTCTCCTGCTGCTTATTCCATATGTGCAGCTTAGTCCGGGCATCAGTATATAGAGCTGACTTGCAGCACATTATAGGGTCTAATCTTTATGCATTTGCTATGTGTCTTACCATCTTTCACCATTATTAAGAGTTTTATGTATATTCATTATATATTTTTTCTGTGGTCTGGATTTACTTATCATTCATATTAATCATTATCTATTGCATTGGATCGGCCGATCTTAGTCACACTACTGGGGGGAAAATAATTTTTTCCCCTGGTTCTGTTATGTTATATTTGCAATAATATATTGTTATCTTGTTTTGGTTCTTACCAGACCTATTGTACCTCTTTGGTGTTTCTACGCTGTGTCACATAGCAATTTGTCATACGATCTGTGTGGGTCTGTTTTATGTGTTTTTTTATACTTTTTGCTAATAAAGTCCATTTTTTTCTATTTTTCATTATTCAGTGTTTGAGTGCACCTCTTTGACCCTACTTTTTCTTTTTCTTAGTTATATATTTCCCTTGGGTCGGTAGCACCACCAGAGGGTCACTTTTTACCCTGACCTTTGGTTAACTGATTACTTAGTCAAATAGGGGTGATTTGACTGCGGCATCTCTTGTGTGTCTTATATATATATATATATGTAGCCCTGATTGTTTTTTGGGCTATATGTCTGCTCTCCTCCTGGTAGTAAAGTCTAGTAAGGGTAGGTTTGCCAGGAGTAATCATGGGTTTTCCCCACACATGCAGCTCAGTGAGTCAGAGAAGGTGGGCAATCAGCCCTGCTGTCCAATCAGTGACAGAGGGCTGGTTCTCACTGGAACTGACTTAAGGAGTTGCACTTCCTGTATTTAGCCAGTCTGCCTCTACCGTGATAGAGTCTGGTTTAACCAAACTTAATCTGTCAGGGCTCTGGAAGTTTGAGGCCCTCCCTTAGGGGAGCGGTGGAAACCATTACCTCTTATCCCACCAGGGGATAAGGGAAGAGCAAGGACCACTCTTGGTGCCCTTTGGCTGGGAGTGGATCCAGGGACATCCTTAGGGTGAATACCCTTTCAGCTGCTATCAACTGCAGCTGAATACAGAAAGACCAATAAAGCATCCTGTGATTTTATTATACCTCCTGCCTGAGAGTGAAGTCTATTGGGAGGAGGGGGAAGAGATTCTTCTGCAGAGACTTCACCCCATACATCTGGGGGCTGAACGAGATGGAGGCGCCGCACCTGTGAGTACTATTCGAGCAAGACCCCAGAAGCCTGTCCTGTTATTCCCCTATATCATCATGCAGGAGACCCAGGACCCCATGTTACCAGCAGTATGCACCACACTATACCATGTCACCAGAGCGAGTTTCCCAGAGATAGGCCCTATGTGAGATTGGGTGGGGGAAACAGGGTTACATATATAACATCATTTTGTATGATACAACCTTGTCATAAAATAAGCTGATTAAAAAGGAAAGATTTAGGGAACATTAAATGTTCATGTGACATTTACAGTAAAAACATCATATAACTTTAAATCAAGAAGCCTGAGCAGGTGCCAGGTTTTATCATTCCCTTCTGCACTGCCCATAACGATAACTATCATTCATTTCTTCCTAGTGAGAAAAGCTTTAAGTCAGGAAAACACTAAAAACTGCATACACCAATACATCATGGCACTCCGTGTATTTATTTGGCCCATTCTCTCATGCATTTTTTCTATGTTACACTTATCTTTTGGTGTAAATGTAGAGCTTTACAATTACAGCTGAGAACCAGAATTCCAAACATGTATTTAAGTTACAGTTTTTGCGATGTGTAGCATGGAACATTTTGCAATAAAGACATGAATCCTTCTGAAAAAAGTGAAGCACAGATGGTCCAAGAAGAAAACAATCCGGGGCAAAGCAAATGAATTAAAAATATTCTTTATTGAGGGTGCACAGCATGGTGGTGCAGGGGATATGCCTGTGATATGTTTCGTGCTAAGATAGCGCTTCCTCAAAGAGTATCCTATCAAAGGTAATGGTGTTATGCTTTAAATACCTTGCAACAACCGGATACATAATTGTGTAGATGGCATTGTGCTCTATGGTACAAACAAAGCCTTCCAGTCCTCCACAAAGGAGGTCGACTCAGTAGTAACCCCTAGTGGATGGCCAAAAATGTGTATATACATGTAAACAAATAAACTGCAAAAAACATTGTTTAAACAAACATAATAAATACAAAAAATACATATTACTGAACGGTAAGAGAAAATTAAAAAACCACAGTGCAAAAAGACATTGGTATAGTTGTAGTATACTAATACTTATGGTTGTGAGAACAAGTACATTTGGCAGTAAAAGGTAAAATGGATATAAGTATCATAATAAAAAATTTGTTGATACTTGGACAGAAAAATAAAGGGAGTGTAAATAATAATACTAAAGTTATAAATATGAAGTCACAATCAAGGTAACATAAATATTAAGGTCACATGTTTACAAATCTAAAAATGGTTTGAATATACATTAACTATGTATGAAGAGCAAATATCAATAGTTGTATAGTCAATAATGAGCTTATTAGAGTATACTACAGTAATTCATGTCATAATTGATACATCTATATATATATTATGTAGCCCTTTTTCTGACGCCTTTCCAAAGGGACTACTGGTACTGTTCGCAACCTGCGGCTCCAGGAGATCTGAGCCTCCGCTAGCTGGGAGCCTGGGGTAATACTCACACATTTACACAGCGCAGCGCCTCCACTTACCCAGGATCCCCATGACGTAAGATTCCCCTGGGCAAGAAACACAACAACACACATACACCATATAGATAATAACTAATACTTTACTAACATACATAGAAACATAACACATGCATAATAACCTGTGTCCCTCTCACGAGGAGACACCAACCATGACGTCCCGCCGTACGCTTTCCCAACACCAGGTGAATCCCACCCAGTGTCCCAAAGAACCCCTTAGAATGTCCCGTACTCCTACAGAGAGTCAATGGGTGACTGCGCAGTCACTAATTACGCTAAGGGCCCGGTGGTGCACTTATATATTTCATACCTGCCGAGCACTCCGATGCTCGGGTCAGCAGTCTTCGCAAAGGCTCAGTCGGCGATGACTCCTTCAACCGAACTCCTGCACGTGTGGACCGCTAGGGCGATCCCACTCTGGAACACAGTCTCTGTGGACCCCAACGTGGGTCCAACCGCTTCACGGGAACAGCAACCGCCTTACGGGAACAGCAACCGCCGCTGTGTCCCTATCTATCTAAGGGGCAATGACGTGACAGGAACCCTAACCTAGGGCCTGTCCCTGTAGTACCGCAACCTGTAGTGGCTTGGGGAACTCCTATGGGCCTGCAGGGGTAATGACCTGTCCCACTCCCCTAACTACCCAAGTCCCTAACTGTACTGACAACTAGCAGCACCTGCCGCAACAGCACACTGCACATGGAACCCGCAGCAATAACACACTGCACACACTCAGTCAGCCGGCAGCAACTCACGGCACACGCTACATACACTGTCTCTGCAATCACCCGGCACATGCAGCAACAACATGCAGCCACAACCTTCAGCAACCGCTGCACACACTGTGCCTACTTGTCAGTGCTCACAGCACTACCAGCTGTGGCACTGCCAAACCGGCACTCTCACACACCTAAGGGCAGAGTCCCTAACCTATGGGCTCCCCCTCAGAACCTACCCTCTACCCTGGTGGGGATTGGGGCCTGCCTGGGACTTGGGGATCCTTACCTGGTGCAGGAGCCACTTGCTCCCTGCACCCTTCTTTCCCCTTCCTGCTCCCAGGTCCAACTCCTGCTGCAAAGCCCGCGAAATGTATCTATATCTCTTCCAGAGAATCCTGAGCCCTCATTGGCCGCTATGAAGCACCTGGTGCCTGTCTCCCTATGCCTCCTGGGAGTTGTAGTTCCCAGGAGGCTGCTACAGCATTGGGGCCACGTGCGCGCTTCTCCTGCGCATGCGCGAACGCCTAATGGCCGCCGCAACCTCTCTCTCCACTTTCCTGCCCTCGCGCGACTTCCTAAGGGCCGCCTTAACTCCCGGCTCCTATCTGCACATGCGCGATCTATCTGGGGCCTTCCCTGCGCCTGCCTGTCACTGCGCATGCGCGAACTAACGCGCAATGGCGGCGCCCTGTTCTCTGAGCCGCCCGGACCTCGGCAACATGATCGCGGCCCTAACAACGGGCCGCTCGCGTCCCCGGCAACCGGCCGCATCAGGGAACAGCGCACGGCTCCCTGCACTAGCCCCCACCCTCGCGTTGAGCCAGCGGGTCCGTCAGAGGCGTCGGTGGCACCCGCGTTCGCTCGGTACGCTACAGAGGGTGTCTCTGGAGCAGATTTAAGACCGGGGTTACAATTAGATAGTAGGTTATAAGTTGTAAATCTCCACGAGTCTATACACGAAATGGAATATAAAATACATCAGCATTTAGCAGCGATCATACTGTATATAATCATATGTTACAGTTATTGCAATGAGTAACATGGAACATTTTGCAATAAAGCTAATACTATCGTCTGTCACAGGAGACCAGGGTAATAACACTTTTTCATGTGGATCATACATTGAGCAAAACAAGGTAATGAAATAAATTGCAGTTTATTTGCATAAATTCGCTTACACACAATGATAAACAAAATACAGACAAAAAGACATATATTCTTTGGGACTAGGAGTGAAACCTAGACTTTTCTAGGTGCAGGGAACTCTATAGAAGAGTTTTCCCCTGTCCGGGACTTAACCCGGAATCTCCTGGAACCCAAATCGGCATAAAGTTCCACACGCCACCGCTATGTTCTCTTATGAGAACTTAGTCCCTCCTGACCGCGAGTTAGGCTGCGGCCTTGCTGCCGCTGAGCTCGCTCATGCTTGAGAATGGTGACATCACCAGCTCTCCAAGCATGAGCGATCGGTGTCCTGCAACATTTTTTAGAGCAGGAGTGGGGGTGCCTGGCTGTTACGGGAGGGGCGTGTCATTGGCTGTATAGGGGCTGTCTCTGTGTCTGTATGTGTGTCTGTCTCTGTGTGTCTGTGTGCCTGTGTGTCTCTCTGTGTGTGTGTGTCTCTCTCTCTGTGTCGCTGTGTGTATCTCTTTGTGTGTGTGTGTGTGTCTCTGTCTGTGTGTATCTCTCTGTGTCTCTTTGTGTGTGTGTCTCTCTGTGTGTGTCTCTCTGTGTCTGTCTCCATTTTCTCTCCCCCCTTCCTCCCTTCCCTCCCTCCATTACTCTCTCTCTCTCCCCCCATTGCTCTCTCTCTCCCCCCATTGCTCTCTCTCTGCCCCCCCCACATTGCTCTCTCTCTCCCCATTGCTCTCTCTCCCCCCTTGCTCTTTCCCACCGATTGCTCTCTTGCACCCCCCATTGCTCTCTCATGCCCCCCCTGCGCCCTCTCTCTCCCGGCTCCCCCATCTCTCTCTCCCCTTCTCTCCTCTCCGCCCTCTCTCCCCCTTCTGTCCTGTCTCCCCCATTTTCTCCTCTCTCCCCCTTTCCCTCCTCTCCGTCCTCTCTCCCCCCTTTTCTCCTCTCTCCCCTTCCCTCCTCTCCCCCCCGCTCTCTCCCCCCTTCCTTCCTCTCTCCCCGCCACTCTCTCCCCCCTTCCCTCCACTCTCCCTACCGCTCTCTCCCCCCTTTCCCTTCCCCCGCTCTCTCCCCCCTTCTCTCCTCTCCCCTCCCCTTCCCTCCTCTTTGCCCCCTTCCCTCCTCTCCCCCTGCTCTCTCCCCCCTTTCCTCCTCTCCCCCCCCATTCCTCCTCTCTCTCCCCCCTTCCCTCAACTCTCTCCCCCTTTCCTCCTCTCTCTTCCCCTTCCCTCCTCTCTCCCCCCCACTCTCTCTCCCCCACTCTCTCCCCCCTTCCCTCCTCTGTCTCCCCCGCTCTCTCCCCCCTTCCCTTCTCTCTCCCCCGCGCTCTCCCCACATTGACTCCTCTCTCCCCGCCGCTCTCTCCCTCCTTCCCTCCTCTCTCCCCCTCGCTCTCTCACCCCTTCCCTCCTCTCTCTCCCCCATTTGCTCTCTCTTTCCCCTCCTTCTCCCCTTCCCTCCTCTCTCCCCCCTTCGCTCTCTCCCCCCACTTTCTCACCCCCTTCCCACCTCTCCCCTCTTTCACTCCTCTCTCCCCCCTGCTCTCTCTCTCCCCCTTCCCTCCTCTCCCCCCTTCGCTTTCTCACCCCCTTCCCACCTCTATCTCCCCCCTTCGCTCTCTCTCTTCCCCATCGCTCTCTCTCCCCCCCTTCGCTCTCTCTCTCCCCCTCTTTGCTCTCTCTCTCTCCCCATTGCTCTCTCTCCCCCTATTGCTCTCTCCACCCATTGCTCTCACTCCCCCCATTGCTCTCTCCCCCTTTGTTCTCCCTCTCCCCCCATTGCTCTCTCTCTCCCCCATTGCTCTATCTCTCCCCCTCATTGCTCTCTCCCTCCATTGCTCTCTCTCCCCCATTGCTCTCTATCTCTCCCCCATTGCTCTCTCTCTCCCCCCCATTGCTCTCTCTCCTGCCCCCCCTCCACACTCACTCCGATTGCCCCCTCACTCTGTTTGCCCCCCTCACTCTGTTTGCCCCCCTCAGTCCATTTGCCCCCCCTCTCAGTCTGTTTGCCCCCCTCTCAGTCCGTTTGCCCGCCCCCCCAGTCTGTTTGCCCCCCATCAGTCTGTTTCCCCCCCCTCAGTCTGTTTGCCCCCCCTCTCAGTCCATTTTCTCCCCCCTCAGTCCGTTTGCCCCCCCTCAGTCCGTTTGCCCCCCCTCTCAGGCCGTTTGCCCCCACTTTCTCAGTCCGTTTGCCCCCCCTTCTCAGTTCGTTTGCCCCACTCAGTCCATTTCCCCCCTCTCAGTCTGTTTGCCCCCCCTCTCAGTCTGTTTGCCCCCCCTCTCAGTCCATTTGCCCCCCCCTCTCAGTTAGTTTGCCCCCCCTCCCAGTCCATTTGCCCCCCCTCCCAATCCGTTTGTCCCCCTCCCAGTCCGTTTGCCCCCCCCTCTCAGTTCATTTGCCCCCCCTCTCATTCCGTTTGCGCCCCCTCTCACTCCGTTTGTCCCCCAGTCCGTTTGCCCCCTCTCAGTTCGTTTGCCCCCTCTCAGTCCGTTTGCCCCCTCTCAGTCCGTTTGCCCCCTCTCAGTCCGTTTACCACCCCTCTTAGTTGATTTCCCCCCTCACTCAGTCTGTTTGCCCCCCCCTCCCAGTCCGTTTGCCCCCCAACCCCTCAGTCCATTTGACACCCCCTCTCAGTCCATTTGCCACCCGCCCTTTCCACTTCTCTCTGCTAAATTCAGTGTTTGTGTTTGGTATATAGTGACAGGACACTAGAACACACCCTCTCTTCACATTGGTCAGAGCAGGGTCATGTGACCCTGCTCACCGCCCGAAAGTATATCTCCCTTGTCTCCCAAAGCACAACGCTTGTGATAGCGTGTGTGCACATTACATAAGGTAACCGAGCCAAGCGCAAAGTGCGGACCTCTCCTATAGAGACTCAGCCTTACTCCAAATCTCCTAGAACTCAAATCGGCATAAAATCCAAGCCACATCCGCTGCGATCGTTTCTGAGAACTTGGGCGCTAAAGTCGGGACTTAAACTCTGGCAGGTAGGCTTTTATGGCTTGAAATTGGAGTCGGTTGCTCTGCTATTCGCGCAGTAGCAGCTTTGAAAAGCCCGCCCGCGCTCTTACTACGGAGGACTACAATCTGGCTCACAGATTCTCACAGATTCTTATAGTATTCTGAGTTTCATTCACAAAACTCAGCAGCCAATCAACACGTGGGAAAATTCCAAAGCAACCAATCAGATCCAAGCCAGCTAGAAAAGCCGGGTCAACGGGAAATCTGAAATAGCCAAGGGACATGCGCAAGGTTGCCATCTTTCTCCCTGGCTAACTCAATGCCACCCGCTGGGACAGGCTCCACCAGGTCTGGCAGAGAAAGTGCAGCCTGGAGGACTGCCATTGATCTCCAGACCTGGTACTCCGCCTTTCCCCGCTGGCCAAATGCTATTCTCACCTGTAACATCCTCTGACTGCTTTGAACTCCAATGTCCAGCAGACTTACCGGCGCTTATGTGTTAGCTCGGGCAGACTGTTTGGATATTGGTTCCTAATGTAAAAACACATTACATTTGAATAAAGTATATTTTCACTATACTCTTGAGTCTTGGGGAACATGGGACAGAAAGGGAAATTTGTTGTAGTTTTATTTCTATCTGCCTTATTTCCCACACACTATCTTTTGGACTCAGTCTGGACTCTCAGAGTGCCCCCTCAACCTCATATATGGTTGGGTTACCCACAAACCCTATACTGGTTGTGGGTCACCTGGGCACTACCTGGGGTACCCCCCTTAACCTGGGGATTCCCTCAGCTACAGGAATAGATGTTTTTATCCCTGTGCCCCATTCACCTTTTTGGGCTGTGCTGAAGCAGGGTACCCTAGTGGTGAGTCGCACTTGCGTTTTCAGGGGAGATATTGCCGGGACAATGTGCCTACGTGTATCTGAGAATCAGACATGATTCCCGGGTACAATTATGGGGGAAACGGCAACTCACCCCAACCTCCTAGGTACATTCTGTCAACGGTTCCTCCGCAAAACCCCCCTTGAAACTCATACCCTGCTTGATAGCATACACTGGCGACACACTTTATTCGAGCTCGGCTAGTCCCACGAATTCGGGTATACTCGGGTGTATTGAGGTTTGTGACTGTTTTCTGCCCGAGTGCATTGCGTTATTTTCCAGGCAGGGATTGAAGCATTTTATTCCCGCTGGCTGCAATACTGCACAGTATATATATATATATATATATATATATATATATATATACTGCATTACAATTCATGAATTTATGCCATCTGGTAGACACGCGAAGCATTGCAGCCTATTAAATCCTAATCATTATCATTTAACAGATCAGCCGCCCGTCAGCCAGGCATGAACCATGGCTGGGAAGGCAAACGCAACGGGGCTTGTCTGAGGTGAGGAGCGGCGCATTCCAGGTATCTGCCAGGTACATACTGGGTATTTGCTCGAATAAAGTGTGGCGCAGCAGTACCCGGAAAGGGAAAAATACAAAAAATACTTTTATTGCATACAGTACAACAGAATGGTACAAGATTACTGAGTCAAAGAGCTAACTCTCTTGGACTCTTATACATGGATCAGTGGTAACCAAAATAGGCTTAACCCTTATTTGAGAGCGTGGTTACACCCCACCGTCACAATAACATGCTTATGTTTGGTTTTGAGATGATAGTTTATGCTAAGCCAAATCGCTAGCATCTAGAAGCTCATTAGAAAATGTAATAACCAAGTTACTTATCAAATATAAATGAATTTACCCTTTGTTGACAGACACCTAATGTTGGCATCCTGCAGCAATTTGATGTAACACTCCCAAGAAAAAATAATTAAATGTTTTATGTTAAATCGGTTCTGCTGAAACATATTTCTATACAAAGCAGCATCGCTGCTAAGCCAAGGACACCTAGCGCTGGTAAAACCTAAAGACAAAATAAAGATACGTGTAGATAAATAATAAAACTTTGGTCTTTTAGTTTCACTCTGCCGTATTAGGAGAGGATCAGACAGAAAGATACAAAGCACAAAAATATCGTGTCTGATTCTGGTTTGTTTTCATATAACACTGTACTGTATGCGCTATTAAATTGAGACAGCACTTAAACTAAGACATAACTCAAACCACAATCAGTGCATTTTGTGTTATGTCATTATAATAGGTATTTTGACTTGAAAAAAAAAAGCGAATTTTAATAGCATGTGGCTTCCAAATGAATCAATATTCTTGTTTTACAAGAGCAGGCTATGTCCCCACTAGCAACATGCAGCTGAAGTAGAATGCAGTAAATTGTTCATGGCTCCTCTACGTTAATCCTCTGTGGATCAATTGTTCTCAATTCATATTGGGATGTTGACAACTTTCTACAATGAGATGAACTGGATACGATTAACATTAGTAAAATGTATGTGCCTGTTAGGTAGCACTCCATGTCAGTGATAAATAAACAAGTAAAGTGAATTGGTGCATGGAAGCAGGGTGAAAATCTATCACCCCAAGGTGAATAAAGATATATACATAGGCCAGAGCACGCAACAATAGAAGCAATAGACAATAGTCAATTGGAATAAGTCAAAAGTGTATTTGAAAAATTATCTGAACAGCTATACATTGAACCCAATAGCAGGGGGCCCTCTATTAATGTATTACCCTCATCCATTACTGTATTGTACGTATATATTGTTTTCTCCCCTTCTGTGTTTTTTATTCTTTTCCCCTTGTCTTCCCCCTCCACCCCTCTCTCTCCTTATTGTGGTTGTCTCTACAGGAGAGGTTGGCTCCATACCCTGCTATTGGGTTCAATGTATAGCTGCTTAAATATTTTTCAAATACCAGTACACTTTTGACTTACTCTAATTGACTATTGTCTATTGTTGCGTGCTAGGGCCATATGTATAAATCAATACACTTGTAATATAAAAATAACTCACAACTGAGTAACTTGATAACAAGCACGGCTCTAATGTTCAACGAGACAATCTCAGCATTAATGCATAGAAAAATAAAAACATAGCACAGAACTGCTAATAACTAAAATGTAATAAAACACATGTAAAAACAAACAACTGGAATGCCACTCACAAACTCCTCGTCCTTTAAACGCCTTCCAACCCATTAAGCCTGGTTGTGGGGGCCCTTAAAGGTCTCCTCCTGCTGGATCTGTTTAGATCGCCGCTCTCACCTGCTGCGTGTGTTTCTCTTGCTCGGTCTCTCAGCCTCCACACTCGTGATCCTTCCAGGTGTTAATTCCCGGTCCTCCTCGACTACTACAATGACGTCACACGTTCTATCACGTGATGACATGACGACGTGATGACACAGCAGTACGACTCGTTCCGTGACTACGTCTTACATCCTCTAAGCTCCTATGTCTCACCGGTACTATGTCCTCCACTAAGACCAACTGGAGCTCCCATATGAAAATTGACATTGAAGGCAGGATATTCGTAGAGTGTAAGAAGTGGCTGACCTCACCCTACGCGTTTCGTGAGAATGTCTCACTTCATCAGGGGCATATTGACAACAAGAGGGAGCAAACCCCCTTATCTAGTCACTTCAATCCAATTCATCACAAACAATGAAGATACATTAACCCAGGGGCGAGCAAACATTTTATGACAAGACCCCTTTTTTATCCATAAAATTTCTCAGGCCCCCCCTGCCTGATGTAATCAAAATCACATGACTTCAGCGCACGTGAGCTGGTTCAGCCAATAAAGGCGAACCAGCTTTGTGATGTATCCGCCACGTGTCTACAATCTCCTGCAGCCAAGTTCACAAATCGCTTGGGCTGCGGGCGTGCTCGAAGGAAGTATACTAGTATTGGATCACTGTTTATTTTGTTGTTTGCTGGCATCTGGCAATATTTTTGTTCTGGTGCACAAAGGCAATCCATTTGAGGGGGCATTCATATACCTCTTTGCTACCTCCCTTCCCCCCTTTTTTTCCCAGTACCCCTACCTCTTTTCCTTCTCCCATTTGCTTTCCCCAGTGTCATCCACTCCTCCCTACCAGTTTTATGTATTATTTATTTATTCCCGTTTTAAATGTTGCCCAGGGATCCCTATAACCAAACTCAAAGGGGTACTGATGAATCTCCCCTGTTGATCAATACTCACAAGTGACCCCCCTTACCCAAAGAATAACCATCAGCCCCCCAAAACTCATCCTCCTCCCAAGTCACTCAATTCTGCCATCTCTGCCTGACCTTCATCCCTCCGTTTAGCTGGGGGGGTGGGGGGAGCGCTCAGTTGATCTCTTCCTGGTTCTGCTGGAGCTCCCTAGCGATTGGCGATCATGAGGCGGGGGCATGCTCCGGCTCCTCCAGGTGCTGGAAGGCCCTGCTACTAGTGGGTGTGCAGCTCATTGGTCTGAAAAGGGAACCACACACTCTAACACTCTCTCTCACCATTGTGTCTTTCTCTCTCACCTTCCCCCTGTGTCTCTCTCTCACTTTCCCCCAGTGTCTCTCTCACCTTCCCCAGTGTCTCTCTAACCTTCCCCCAGTGTCTCTCTCACCTTCCCCCCAGTGTCTCTCTGTTAACTTCCCCCCAGTGCCTCTCTCTCACCTTCCCCAGTGTCTCCCTCACCTTCCCCAGTGTCTCCCTCTCACCTTCCCCCAGTGTCTCTCTCTCACCTTCCTCCAGTGTCTCTTTCTCACCTTCCCCCAGTGTCTCTCTCTCACCTTCCCCCAGTGTCTCTTTCTCACCTTCCCCCAGTGTCTCTTTCTCAACTTCCCCCAGTGTCTCTCTCTCACCTTCCCCCAGTGTCACTCTCTCTCACCTTCCCCCAGTGTCTCTCTCTCACCTTCCCACAGTGTCTCTCTCTCACCTTCCCACAGTGTCTCTCTAACCTTCCCCAGTGTCTCTCTAACCTTCTCCCAGTGTCTCTCTCTCACCTTCCCCCCAGTATCTCTCACCTTCCTCCAGTGTCTCTCTCACCTTCCCCCCAGTGTCTTTCTCTCACCTTCCCCCCAGTGTCTCTCTCTCACCTTCCCCCAGTGTCTCTCTCACCTTCCCCAGTGTCTCTCTCGCCTTCCCCCAGTGTCTCTTTCTCACCTTCCCCCAGTGTCTCTCTCACCTTCCCCCAGTGTCTCTCTCTTTCTCTCTCTCACCTTCCCCCAGTGTCTCTCCCTCTCACCTACCCCCACTGTCTCTCTGTCTCACCTTCCCCAGTGTCTCTCTCCCCCTCCCCCAATATGTCTCCCACCTCTCCATATCTCTCTCTCCCCTCCCCCCAATATGTCTCCCACCTCTCCATGTCTCTATCCCCTCTCCCCCCAATATGTCTCCCACCTCTCCTTGTCTCTCTCCCCTCCTCCCCCTAATATGTCTCTCACCTCTGAGAATTCAAAGTAGTGTATTGCAACACAAAAAACAATGTTTCAGTTCCAATTTGGTTCAAAGTTCAATTGGCACAATTGTGGTCTCCCTGATGAGGAGACTCAGCTGACAGATGAACTGCTGCTGTCCCTCCTGAGCACGATTTGGCCAATCATCTCTCTGCTCTGCTCCCCAACACCGGCATCTGCTACTGCTATGCCAATCAGTTGCTCTTCTCCCCACCGGCATCCCCTGCTCTGTGAGACCCGGGACACTCAGCAAAAAACGGGACATTTCTGGGTATGTCAACCCGCCGGGACACATCACAAAAAAAACAGTACTGTCCCGGCTAAACCAGGACATCTGGTCACCCCATCTCGTCTTTAAATGAGGACAGTTTCTACTGGATTCGTTCCTGCTGGATTGAACTTTGAACCAAATTTGAACCGAAACATTGGTTTTTGTGTTGCAATACACTACTTTGAATTCTCATTCTGTGTGTGCTGTCTCTCCTTACTGGACCATCAGCTGGAAGTTTCATCTGATCATCCGATGATTGAGGAACTGAAAAATTACTCCTTTTCATCCCTACATTTGGGACTTCCAGGACAATCACTCATTTGGACTTTCAAGACGCCGGTATCTCTTTTGTTTTCATGTCCTATTCTGATTGTACTATCAGGTTCCACCAGGCAGCCTAGTACCCCATTAGTGGGTTTATCCTAATAGAGGGCACACTATTCACTTGTTCTTTTTAGCGCTATTTATACATCACCTTTTTTCTTTTCTCACCTCTCCATGTCTCTCTCGCTCCCTCCCCCCAATATGTCTCCCACCTTTCCATGACTCTGTGCCCAGGACATACTTGAAAACGAGAGGTAACTCTCAATGTATTACTTCCTGGTAAAATATTTTATAAATAAATAAATAAATAAATAAATAAATGTCTCTCCCCCTTCCCCCAATATGTCTCACACCTTTCCATGTCTCTTTCTCCCACCTCTCCATGTCTTTCATTGTCACACACACTCACACTCACACACACACTCTCACACACTCTCACACACTCTCTCACACACTCACCTCATCACGCGACATTCAGTAAGTCAAAGCCGGTGCTGCATGAGCTGTGCAGCACAGCGTCACCTAATAGCTGCAGGAGAAATTGCAACTACAGACTGCCTTTCTCTCTGCTTCTCTGCAAAATCGCCCCCGCTGCCTGCCCCCCTAAACAATCTTGCGCCCCCCCAGTAGGGGGCGCCCCCCTGTTTGCGCATCTCTTCTCTAAGGTATGCTGGCAATTTGGAGACATATTTATGTAGAAAATTATCAATGTACTGTGAGAGATTTGAAGTCAAGGACTTTAATCCCTGAGACTATGGGCCTGCCTGGGAGGTGAGTTACACTTTTGTGCACCCTGGGTATAAAATAAAACACAGGAATAATTTGATCCTTAGAATCCAGAAATCCATATTCTTTATCAGTAACTGTTTTATTATCAAGCCCCCCCCCCCCCCCTTCAATAGTTCTCTCAATTCTATCAAGAAATCTATTGTCGGATTTTTTCTCAATTTACGGTAAGTAGTTTTATCACCTAATGGTCTTGCAGCTTCAACTATATAGTAGGACCGATCCATTACAACGATCCCACCGCCCTTGTCTGCTGATTTAATTAT
This sequence comes from Ascaphus truei, assembly GCF_040206685.1. Classification (NCBI taxonomy): domain Eukaryota; kingdom Metazoa; phylum Chordata; class Amphibia; order Anura; family Ascaphidae; genus Ascaphus; species Ascaphus truei. The sequence continues at coordinate 309,831,911 of NC_134483.1, read as the reverse complement.
GATGTCGTTATTAGACTCTAATTTCCTAATGCACTCTTTCTTGTTTTGAAAGATTATTGTTTTTGCTTGAAAAATTGGCAGCAGTAGATTCTAGATCCTCAATAACCATGTTTGAAAAGGTTTCTATGAAATTCCCTCTACAAAAACTGGGGTAGAAAGTTGAGGGTGTTCTGAATGGTGAGTGTGATGTTTGTACATTATGTTCATTCTGCTCATTATCTATCACAGTTATAGTTACAGGCGCTGTGGCTGAACTCCCTATGTCCAATACTGCTCTGCTTACCGAATCTTTCATGAAAAAAGTTTTTAAAGTAAGCTTCCTGACAAATTTATGAACATCAATATATTGATTGAATGAGTTGGGCCCTTTTGATGGAGCAAAAGAAAGACCTTTATTTAACACTCCCTATTCAGCCCCCGTTAATGTATATTTGCTAATATTAAAAATATTATTATTAGCTACACTTTGTGATGGTTCTCTAATGCTTGTTTTTTCCTTTCTTTCCCCACCTCTTTTTCCTCTGAGTCGTCTTTTCTTTTTCTTCTTGCTGTTGCACCCATATTCTCTGTTTTTCTTTAAATCCCTGTTGGCCTCTAATTTTCTGTCTTTTCTGCTGTCCACCCCCTCCTTCTCCCCTAAAAAAGGTGAATACCTTCTTCTAATAACGGGTTCTGGTGATCGATATCTATCCCTCCTCTATTGATTGGACGATTGATATCTATAATATTCTGGGGTGCAATATCTCTCTCTAATTTGTTCTCTTTCCCAAGGTCTATGATTCTCCTGGGTTTTGGTATTCTTCTCATAATGTACCCGAAATCTATCAACAGGACCTTTTTTATGGTAACGATCATCTCTCTGTTTCTTAAAATCTTGATTCATATGTTTTTTAGCACCCTTTTTGTGTCATTTGATATTTACCCTTTGCTGTCCCTACCAACAGTTCACACGGAGCCTATTTACTCCCTCCTTAATCGGTCCATCACTCTACCTATGATTACCATTCACTGCTGTTTCATTACACTGCCAGGACCACGCTATACCCACACTCAATGTTGCTGAGTTGCCTAATGGAGAAAAAGAATGGTGCAAATAGAGCTACAACTAAACAATATATATATATATATATATATATATATATATATATATATATATATATATATGGTGAAAACTAGTAATAAACACTCAAATGTACCCAGCACTTTCTGGGCAAGGCTGCCAGGGATAATTGACCCAAAACTAAGTCAAACAAGAATACAACAAAAACAATACAAACCGGCGCCTAAACAATTGTGTCCCAAATCAGTCTGATTAAAGTCCAAGTGAAGGAAAAACTTCAAAGATACGCTTGAACTTCTGTGTTTCCAAACTTGGATGAGTCCATTGCCAATTGACTCGTGATATGTGGAATAAAGAAAGAAATAATAGTGTAATACCGTAGATCAAACAGACATGTAACACAAACACAGGACAAACACCACTTACAACAATAGATGTGGATAAAGAAGTTATCCTATCAGGTGCATCAGAATGATAAAAGCAATCGCTGCAGATTGAATATCACAAGCATATGAATTGTAAGCATCAGATGGCAACTGGCCCAGCTCTAGGCACCAGTAGTTGCAAAAAACTCACGGTTAAGGAGAGCGGCAATGCCGTGTTGAATCCTCAGTAGTAGTGATGTAGTGTTGCACCGCCAACCCTATCGTGACTGTGACGTCACGTGGGGCGGTCAAGTGACCGGAGGTGATCTCCTCCGGTGTCGATGGGGTAGGGAAATACCCGGTGCCGTGCCTCAGGTAGGCAGCTTGAAATGATGTGGCACCGCTAACTCCAGCGTGATAGCAGCATCGCATGGGGCTGTCACCTGACCGGCGGTGTTCTCCTCCGTGTCTCCTCCGTGTGCAGCGGCTACTCGGTGTGCATATCAGCAGTATGTAATAGTGGAATTCCTCCAGCAGCAGCGGGAAGATAGCGAAGCACAGCCGTAAGAAAAACCAGTGTCTAACATAGGTGGTGACTAAAAAAGAATTTATTGCACAAACATGTGTAGCTGGTGGATCCTTTTTTAGTCACCACCTATGTTAGACCCTGGTTTTTCTTACGGCTGTGCTTCGCTATCTTCCCGCTGCTGCTGGAGGAATTCCACTTACAACAATAGACAATAAAAAGCAAGGCTGAAAAGGAAGAGCTAATTTAATACAAAATAAAACACATAATTGACAAATAAAAACAATAAGCAGGCAACTGGTCCAGTTGGTGTAAAGCTGGAATCCTACTCACAAGAAGCTGTGAGAAAAATCACAGTGAATTGCAGTCTTAGGAACAGCTTGTCCTCCGGTGGTGTCTGGCTGCTTTCTCAAACACTCCCAAGCTCTCCTGGATCCTAAAGTCCTTTACTGGAGGTGTGCCGGGGTCCTTGCTCCTACTGCTGCCAAACACTGCGCACTACTGCATCGCCTGCGACTGTTGTGGATAACAAACTCTTACACTCTGACCCTACACGTTTCGTGCGCATGCACACTTCATCAGGAATACGCCCAGGGGAACCCCAGGGGAATTCATCAGCAGCCCCCCCAGGCCATTCCATGTCAGCATCCCCCCCCCAAGTCAGCATCACCCCCCAAGTAATTTCAGCATCCCCCCAGCCCATTTCATTTCAGCAGCCCCCCAGCCCATTTCATTTCAGCAGCCCCCCAGCTCATCCCATGTGAGCAGCCCCCCCCCCAAGTCAGCATCACCCCCCCAGGTCAGCACCCCCCCAAGTCAGCACCCCCCCCAAGTCAGCATTCCCCCCCCCCAAGTCAGCATCCCCCTCCCAAGTCATTTCAGCAGCCCCCCCAGCCCATTCCATGTCAGCAGCCCCCCCAACCAAGTCAGCATCCCCCCCAAGTCATTTCAGCAGCCCCCCCAGCCCATTTCATTTCAGAAGCCCCCCCCCCATATATACGAATATACAGCCATAAAAATATATATTAAAAAATTTAATCATTTAAAGTGTATTTCCACAACAATAAACATGCAATATTAAGTGTACACCTTTGCAATAAAATATGTGGGTGTACAACATTAAAAACCTCATAATTAGAGAACAGCAAGAAAAATCAAAAATAGAAAAATAAGGCATCAATTTAACAATATTACATAATATACAAAACTTAATAACACAATCAATATATGTCCCAAGTGTAGTCTAACATGGCTAAACAATGCTAGACCACCATGGGGAGATACTAGTAGCTAATCTACGCTTTCTAATTTATTGCACAGCAAATTGTGTGTAAATCATTTCTAATTTATGGAGAGAGGGAGAAATAGAAACAAGGAATTATAATCAAACATGGTATGATATATTAATATCCATAGATTAAAGTGCTCACCACCACCAGTGTTGGTAGTCTATATATATTACATATTTATTGGTTAATGGTGGTTATTCGATAGAGACATTATCCAAATTAGTATATAGAATTATTTTCTCTAATTGCTGACATTTTTATGTATATGTCCTACTTAGACCTTGATTATTAAATCCTGGAGTGTAACGGATTTTCCACGTTGTGAATTTTTATATATGTTATATTACATCAGACCCTGTCCCATAAGTATCAAAACCCAGAGACTACCAATCTTTTTTAATAATAGATCTCTTGCGGTTAATAATTTCACTATTGTTGAATCTTAAAAAATACACATACTGTATAATGAATCCAATTATATCCGTAAAGGAGTCTAGAAATATAAAACAGGAATTTATAGCTTATAGCTATAGATGAAGGACAACATTAATATATAAGACAATTGGTCAATCTTATTATAGAACATCTACTTAAAGTGATATATGTAAGGGCGCCGCGTCTCCTACCTGCCCCAGCGTCCCGTCCCTCGGCTCCGACGCCCGCCTCCTCTACTGCCGGGGCGCGCAGGATCCGGCCCCGCGTCACCTCCTCCCTCTGCCCGTCACCTGCTGGATGTGCGCGCCGCCGGGGCAGACCCCCGTGCGCCGACGTCTCCCAACTGCCTTCGCGGCGTTGTCCCGCTCCCCCTTCCTCCACGGGTGTCGCGCGCGCGCGCACGCTCGCATGTATGTTCACCTCCATTGCTTCTTATGATTTTGATCCTCCCACACCTGCCCTACATCCAGCCACAGCCTACAAGCGCTCTACCTACGTCTGACCTTACTGCTGGTAGTTTCCTATTGGCTCCTCTCTGTATATAGAGCAACCAGCCCTCAGCTGGTTGCTGGGCATAGTCAGTCTTTGGTTGTGCTTGCTACAAGCCACTTCGCAGTCTGTTCCTGTCTCCTTGTTATAGATCCTGCTCTGTATCCGGACTCCTTGAACCCTGGCTCGCTTATCAAACTTCTACCTTCTCCTCTCCTCGTCCTCTGGCATTGGACTTTGACTACTCTTGACCTCTCAAACCCTGATTTCGGCAAATACCTCTACGATCCGACACTCTCCTACCCTGACCCAGGCTATCCACAACTTCTCTGCTTACCGGACCCGCCCTCGTGGCTGTAGGGCGGTGGCTTACCTGTATCCCCACCTCGGCCCCACGGTACAGTCTGGTTTGTGGTGAGCACCTGTGACATTCCTGTGACATTCCTGTGACAATATACTGGTGACATATTAAAACAGAAACAAGAGAAAGGGGGAGAGACCACAAAGGGTCTTAAAGAAGACTACGCTATTTGAACCAAAGACCTCTGGCGTTATGACAGAAATACCCCCAGCTTTAAACAAGTTATTAGGTGGCATGGGTGACCATCTAGTCACTCTTTTGTGTGTTTTTATACATCTGGTTAACATAAGGCGAAAAATTATGAGCCATAATGTTGCAAAACATTTTTCGATGTTTCATCAAGCCGACCCTAGTGGGTTAAAATTTACGGCTATGGAACATGTGATGCCCCACTGTAGAGGTGGTGACAGGGAGAATGACCTGACTAGGCGCAAATCTTTTTGGATCCACCAGATCAAAGCTTTAGTCCCAAATGGACACAATGTGGAACAAGTGCGCCGAGACGTGCGAAACAGCTATCGCGTAGAGTGACGTCAGTCCTCCTGACTGTCACGGTGACGAGTGGAGTGCTGTGAATGTAGTAGAGTATGGATACTTAGCACACAGATTACTTTTCTGAAACAGCACACTAGAAACACACCACGGTCTGCAGTGACTCTACATGTCAGGTTGTATTGCTCTATACTATTTGTGGCAGCAACTTATGAGGATCCCATTTATTCCTTTGTGATGTGTTTTCAATCTGCTATTGTGGCATTGAATGCAGTAACGGATCATTAGTGATTTCCCCTATGACAACTGAGTCTGGCAGCACTATGCTTCATACCTATAGTTGAGTACTTAACTATGACTTAAAGGGCAGTATCACTACTTGTTGGGATTGTGTGTGTGTTCAATCTGTTGCTGCATGGACATCTGTTCAATCTGTTGTGAGCATGGACATTGTTCTGTTTCTCCAGTGAATATCTACTTGGGGTATATATAGTTCTATCAGACCCTATATCAACAGGACCTGTTTAAGTGTGGTTACTATACCTTTCAACTATACTTCTCACTGGACCTGTAGCCCTTACATTTATTCACTAGCTGCTCTGTCTCATCCGTGGGGTGTTTTAACTACACTGTATATATTTTGTCATGTATTTTCGTCGTGTTTTACAGTTTGTTAAAGTTTATTATTTTGCGTTTTGTGTTCAATGGTGTTGCGATACCATTGGTGGTCTGTTCCCATTTTTTGGTAGTAGATTATTAAACTACTACTTGTAGTATACCTTGTTCACTACTTTCACATCATGAGTGCAATTATTAGGTGACATGGGTGACCATCTAGTCACTCTTTTGTGTTTTTCTGTATCCATTTCCCCTATACACCAGATATTTCATTGTCTGTTTGGTGAGTGTAGTGTCTCTGTGTGTCTGTGTTACCCAGATGTAGTAGGACTCTAACTTTTACAGGCCTACTTGTCTTGCCCACATATTGGAGGCCGCAAGGGCACTCCAGGAGATATACGACAAAGTCTGTATTACAATTTATGTATCTTTCAATATTGTAACTCTTTTTGGTGACAGAAGAGTAGTGAATTTAAATTTGTCTTCCTTTCTATACTTACATGCCTTGCATGATGCACAACAAAAAAAGCCTTTGACCTTAGCTAACCAGTTATTACTTGGTTCTTTGAATGTTTGTAACGCGCTTGGAGCTAGTCTTCTTTCAAGGTTATTCACCTTCCTAAAAATTACACTTGGTCTATCCGGAACTACATCTCTAAGTATAGGGTCATTCTTTACCACATGCCAGTACTTGTTAAGGATTCTCCTTATTTTGTCAGCATCCTTATTGTAGTTGGTCATAAAGGACATATTAAACCATATCCCCCTCCAGGTATTTGATTCTTCTCCTTCGTTTTTATTAATTCTTTTCTATCAAGGTTACGTACTTTCTCCAGTTCTTCTTCTACCTTGGTGGATTGATAGTCTCTTACCAAGAATCTATTTATTAGGAACTTAGATTGTTCTTCAAATTCTTGATTTCCAGTAAGTTACGTTTAACTTGCCTGAATTGACCGTACGGTACATTATTTATCCACATTGGGTGGTGACCGCTATTTTGTAAGTTGAAATTGTTGCTGTCTATTGGTTTGAAGTATGTTCTTGTTTAACTAGATTATCCTGAATGTATACAGTATGGTTAACAGGAAATTATTTTTTTCCTTACTGTACAGTACATCCACTAATCAATAACATTAACTTAGATGTCTAAAAAAAAAACAATCATCCACAATAGTTGCTATGTCTCCGTACTGCTCTCCAACAAAATGTCTTAATTAATATAAAACATAACATAAATATGGTGATAAAATGCAAATGGGATCTTAATGTCACATTGCTGTAGATCAGGAGTACGCACATTTTTCAGTCTGTGACCCCCTGCTCATGACCCCTTCCTTACCTTGTCTCAAGTGTCAAATGACACTGCGGGTCACATGACGTCATGTTACTATGGTGATGCATCGCCGAAGACAAGGTAAGGGAAGTTGCAGAGGCCTCACTCAATCCCCCAGCATTTCATTTATATGCCTTGAGGGACAACGCGGGGCCTCTGTAATCGCTGCGCCCACCCTGGTAAATCTTGCGCTCCCCAGTTTGTGCACCCCTGCTGTAGATAGTTCTATTAAATTGTATTTTTAGGAATAGTTTGAATTATAACCAAGGTCATATTTTAGTTGTATTTTATATGTAAAATAAATTAAGATACATATATCATGCAAATGGAACAGTGCATTCTTGTATTGTTGCCTTTTAATATAAATATATAATATAAATACCAAGAATAGCACCAACCTGCAGTTCAGCTATTTAACATACATGAAATGTGCCTGCTGCTTCTCTTTACTACTGAATATATAAAAGTAATGGATTAAATATTATTAAGTATACTATCATTAGCACAAGAAAAATTGCCGCAAAAGTCCATTTGTGCAAAACATTTTTGGTGAATAAGGCATACATTTTAAAATATACAACTGAATGATAACACAAGCTAAGGCAGTAAATCGAGCCTTTATTGTATTATACAGTATACAGTATTATAATGGTTGCAAGAAAGAAAGAAAACTAAGGTTCCAAGTAACTCATCATCTCATTGAGTAACTATTAATTGGTTTGGACTAAAGAAATCCCTGCATGCCTTCTTTATCAGCCTGTCCTTCTTTGCTAAGTACAGTAACTGGATTGTTAAGCAATCATCACACAACAGGAGTGATATAACAGTGCCAGAAATATCTTTGTGACCAATTATTGTGAAAACGCACAGTAAATTCCATCTGAATAGAGAAAGCCTTCCCTAGTGTTACAGCACCAGCTCGTGGTGAGTTGGGGAAGGTTTGTTAAACTATATGGTGCTGTTGATTTCACAGGCAATGAATAACACTTGCCTAAGCAAGTGGAAAAGACCCCTATGTGACTAGCACTCAAAGACGGGATAGTATAGTCAGATTAAAATGTAACCTTTATTGATATATGCAACAATGAGTGAACAACACTCTGTAATAAACACACAACACTAATAATTAATTAGTTAAAAAATGTATTAAATAAATTGAATAAAATAAACCACCTCCAATATGATACCAGGCTAATGGGGGTGGTAAATAGAGGGACTATAAGGCACTGGCACCATGCAATGAATGGTTCTAATACAGGTGGTGCCTCAGGGTGGTAGGTATGTATGAATCTCGGTCCAGGGTGGGAAGGGAGCGATATTCACAGGAACACACCGGAAAAAATAGAAAAACAATAATAGGGTAGTATATCAACACACTAAATGGTCAGGTGAAGTCTTGGCTCTCTAGAAGTGCCTACTTACAACAGATCAGAATAAAAACCGCAGTGGTCTATTAAGCCAATAGAAGGCGGACTGGATCCCCAGCAAAAATGAGTATTCAAAACGGGAGATGCAGCAGGAGAAAACTTCTCAGCCAGGTGTGGTGCAGAAGAGATATCAGGATCACTCCAATTCGTAATGAGACCATGAAAGACAGAGGCGGACTATAGTGTAGATCGTCATATAAAATTTATAAAAGAAGCAAGGTAAGAAATGTACTTACAGTAAGTACACCACGCATGTACACATAATGTTATCTTGAGACAGTAGAGTGCCGGGCCCGTGTGGAACAGCTTGCTGTGCCATCTCTGACTCCCGTCGTGCTGCCGAAGGATGGCGTCTGACGTCACGTCCGGTGAGGGAGTGAAAATGTCAGTTCGGGAACCAGGTAGGCAAACAGCGAGGAAAAAACCACAGCAGACTCTACCGTCTTCACTTCTGGAGCAGCTGCAGCAAACCAACGGATAGCTCTATGCGTTTCGCTGTATCAAGACAGCTTCCTCAGGAGCAAGTGACCACCCCTAATGGGTGCATGGTATATATAGGCTGTCTGATTGATAACAATTATTCAATCAATGAAACAGTGAATACAATTACACACAGGTTCTCCTATTCAAGGTATAAAACTCTGTGGTCAAATATACGACGCATTTATAAAACACAATTATACTAACAATCAATCTAACTTTAATATATATGATCTAATTTAAAACAATGTTTTTAAAACGAACTAATATTGATTTGTAAAATACATAAGAACTCACAGTCATAGTGGGGGAGAGAGAGAGATAGTCCGCCTCTGTCTTTCATGATCTCATTACGAATTGGAGTGATCCTGATATCTCTTCTGCACCACACCTGGCTGAGAAGTTTTCTCCTGCTGCATCTCCCGTTTTGAATACCCATTTCTGCTGGGGATCCAGTCCGCCTTCTATTGGCTTAATAGACCACTGCTGTTTTTATTCTGATCTGTTGTAAGTAGGCACTTCTACAGAGCCAAGACTTCACCTGACAATTTAGTGTGTTGATATACTACCCTATTATTGCTTTTCTATTTTTTCCGGTGTGTTCCTGTGAATATCGCTCCCTTCCCACCCTGGACCGAGATACTGCTGTAAGGAACCTTACAAATTCCTTGGAAGGTTGAGAATCTTTTCGGGTTCACTATCTAATACATTTTGTTTTTTGTTTTTTGCTTTTATTCACTTGTATTCACATTATATGCACAACTATCACATTGTGGTGTTTTAGCGCCGTTTCAAATCACTTTGGTTTACAGGTATGTATGAATAAAATTATCCACGGAAGGTGTGGTGTGTGAAGATATGGTAGGTATATACAGTCCTCACACCTCCCAACTGCCCCTGATAAAAATGGTCACTCAAAGGTGTATAAACCAGGCTGCAAAGATCAACAGCAAGGGAAAAGGTTGGAAATGCCCTTTGCTGATAGGTAATGATGTAAAAACCATAAGTAAAGCAAATATGCTGATTCTAGCCTGATAAAGTGGATACTATGAGCTAATACTAGCTAGGCTCACAGTAATTCCACTAAATAGGGAGTGACACAGGCCAAATGATCCTGGTAAGCAACGAAAGTAAAATACAGATAGTTTACAAAAACTAGACTACTATGTAGCTGGATGAAGTAACTGGTGATTGGGGACCCTGGATACATTATATAAATTTATCACAAACCAGAGTGTCCAGTCAAACAGAGTGACAATGGTACTGCACCGACACACTTTATTCGAGCAAATGCCCAGTTTGTACCTGGCAGATACCTGGAATGCGCCGCTCCTCACCTCTGACAAACCCCGTTGCGTTTGCCTTCCCAGCCTGGGTTCATGCCTGGCTGATGGGCGGCTGATCTGTTAAATGATAATGATTAGAATTTAATAGGCTGCAATGCTTCGCGTGTCTACCAGATGGCATAAATTCATGAATTGTAATGCAGTATATATATATATACTGTGCAGTATTGCAGCCAGCGGGAATAAAATGCTACAATCCCTGCCTGGAAAATACCTCAATGCACTCGGGCAGAAAACAGTCACAAACCTCAATACACCCGGGTATACCCGAATTCGTGGGACTAGCCGAGCTCGAATAAAATGTGTCGCCAGTGTATACGTTAGTATCTAAATACCAGAGTCAAATGAGCGCAGTGTGTAATACAAGGCACTGCTGCTCGGTTACTCTGTAGAGGCAGCGGTAACATAGTAATGGTAACTATTTCGTTATTGTATAGTATATAAGATCAATGTACACTAAATATAATACAAACGAAAAACGTGTGCAGGTTTACAAACTTATGTTAATATTGTGTAGTTGGTAGCTGGTCTGTTATAGGGCTAAAAATCGTATGCAGCAGTTATATCTTGTAACAGAGGTCTGTGATGTAGCCTGCATAAATAGCTGCTGCAAAGTATAAACAGATAATGGCTCCGATATACACTACAGACCCCCACCCGGCGTGGTGTATTCATGAACACCACAGACCGTGAACTGCCGGATGGGGTAGACTAACCAGATGCTAAACATATGAGAACGGCAGTTCTCCTCACTGAAAGGACTGAGGGAGACTGCCGAGATCGTGTCTGCACACCGCCACGCTGACAGGTGACGTCACAGAGTAGCGCCCACCACCACCAAACTATATGGTGCTGTTGATTTCACAGGCAATAAACAATACAGTAGGTATCTGTACAAAGGAATTCTGAAGATGCACATACAGATGTGTGAAAAATTCGCCCAAGTAAAGGCAACATTTTTCCTTTGTCATCCATGTAAAAATCTTGATCGTGTCAGAGTTTGCAAGCAATGTGCCTAGTTTTTGTAATCCAGACCCTCAAATAAAGTAAGACTTTTGCTGTTGAGGTGAGATACCTATGAATGCAGCTAATATGAGTATGCAAATTAGCTGGTTTCAATATGCAACATGCATCGCTGCATATCTCTCTCTCTCGCCTTATTTCAGGGTCTGTCCTTCTCTGAAAATTTTGGGTTTTTGGCAACATTTTTGCGAAATTGAAAGCGACATCACTGGCTATTTGCTACACCAAGATATCTAACTTTGCCGGTTTACTATAAACCTTATACATCTAACTTTTATTCCAATTGTCACCACATTTTAAATGTCCAGCTCTATTTAATATTGTCTTATCTTTCCTTATAAAAATAATTATTCTAGATTTGCAGGACGTTGTAAGTGCAGAATGATAAAATGATACAGAAGGTAATGCATGTAATTGCAACTCCAGCACCGTACTGTATGTCTCACTGAGCTTTATGATATTTTAAAAATGTTGTATTGTGTACAGGCATACCCCGGTTTTAGGACACTCACTTTAAGTACACTCGCGAGTAAGGACATATCGCCCAATAGGCAAACAGCAGCTCACGCATGCGCCTGTCAGCACGTCCTGAACAGCAATACCGGCTCCCTACCTGTACCGAAGCTGTGCGCAAGCGGGGAGACTATAGATCCTGTTACACATGTGTTATTTACATCAGTTATGCACGTATAGGATGATTGCAGTACAGTACATGCATCGATAAGTGGGGAAAAGGTAGTGCTTCACTTTAAGTACATTTTCGCTTTACATACATGCTCCGGTCCCTTTGCGTACGTTAGTGCGGGGTATGCCTGTACTGTATTTCCACAGCTAACTCTGAGAGAAAGCTACTCTGTTATTCTTTCTACATAATACTCAGAATTCAGCATCTTTTAAAAGGCCTTAAAATCACAGCACTGAATATTCAATATTTGACATACAGAACGTTATTGATAAATTAATGGATTGATTAATCATTAAAACAGAGTTGCCAGTCAAATGTAAGTAACACAATAACCGAGTAGAGTATGGCCAAATTTATGTCAATTGAGTTTGACCTTTGTTAATTTCTCATTGGGAAAGATGCTCATACCATATTTTATGTTGAATCCATGAATCCATAGGAAGGCAAATAAAACAAACCATTGAATTATTTCTCATAGGGAAATGTTTATGGCTGAGTCCAGATTTCTCACTGAATCAATGCTTTTCATAAATATTTACGTATATCCCCATGCAATGTTTAAATGTCCCGCATCACTTGACTGACATTTAAACGCATAGGAGATACCGACACCCCATACCGGGGCCTGTATCTCGGGAAGCAAGGGATCCCCAGACTTGAAATCAATGCAGTTCTGCGTCAGAGAACCCCTGCTCCCATACACTAGTATTCAAATTTGACTAAAAACTGCGTTCGCCTGCAAGAGCTGTGCAGGAAGAGGTGGCTCTCTCTGCAGATCATACGGGGGAGAACTTAGAAAAAGCTGAGGTGAATTTTCTGCTATGCCGAGCAGTTTTGGCATTTTATTACCTCATGGTTTGAGGGTTTCAGATGGTTTCTGAATACCGTGATAACACAAATGACAACCTGTTTGGCGAGAACATGCTGAACCTTGCGATGTAGCAGCAAAGTTATCGAAGCTACTAGAATAGGTCCCCATGTCTTTTGAAACATAATGATGCATGAATTAGACAAACAATGAGTAATTAAGAGTCAGGGTATGTGTAAAAGTAAGTGAAACCATGGTTTTATTAGCTAAATTAAAGGGGATAATTAGAATCAGGTGTTTAAATAATTAAGTAGATCTTCAGGTGCGAGTTTGGGAGGCCCCACCCTATATAAAGATCAGAAACTTTGTGAGTTTGGTCTTCACCATATAGGTAGGTGTGTGGAAACACGTCATGCCATGTTAAAAAAGAAATCTCTTAGGAACTCAGAAAAGCGGTTATTGATGCTCGTCAGTCTAGAAAGGGTTACAAAACCATGTCTAAGAATGTGGGTCTCCACCAATCCACAGTCTACAAATGGAGAAAGTTCAAGACCACAGTCACTCTACCCATGAGAGTCATCCTACCAAAATCTCTCTAAGAACAAACAAGCAAATCATGAGGAAGACACAAAGAACTCCAGATGTTAGGATGGAAGGGTTCATGTGAGGGTTCATGACTCAACTATCAGAAAATAGAAAAAGCACCAAAGAGCACATAAACGATTCGCAAGACTTCTGGAACACTGTTCTTTGGACAGACGGGCCAAAGATAGAACTTTTTGGCCTCAATGAGAAACAATTATGTTTGGCGAAAATCAAACACTTAATTTGAACAGAAGAACCTCATCCCAACCGTCAAGGATGGTGGTGAGAGTGCAATGGGTTGAGGCTGCTTTGCTGCCTCGGGACCTTGATGGCTTGCCATCATTGACACAACCATACATTCTGCATTGTATCAGAAGATTCTAGAAGAGAATGTCAGGCCATCTGTCTGTGAGTGGAAGCTGAAGCGAAAGTGGGTCATGCAGCAAGACAATGATCCTAAACATACAACCTGATCTACAAAAGAATGGCTGCAGAAGAAGAAATTCCATGTTTTCGAATGGCCTAGTCAAATGTTGTGTCCATGCAAAGAAGCCCTCAAATGTCACTGAATTGAAGCAGTTCTGTAAGGAGGAATGTAGAAGGCAAAGAAGAGAGAAAAAACGGAGCACTAATCCACACCTGGCAATGCCAGAAGAAGTTCAAGGATGCGTTCCCGTCAATAAAAGCTTACTTTAATGGATCATATACCAGAAAAAACCACACCAACGCTTTTCAGACTATCTCTAGTCCTTCTTCAGGGCTCTTCTTCAGGGCACGAAACGCGTTAGGCAGTTTGAGAGAGAGTTTGCAGTGAGCAGAGCAGATTAATACAAGAGCGCTACGGAATACAGGAATAGGAGAAGGGAGTTCCGGTGACTTGTCCCGCCCTCAGTGACGTGTTTCCGGTCACAGAGCAACAGACGGCATCAGGAGAACGAGCCCACGGTGACGCACAGTATGATGCAGAACTAAGGAAGTGTTTGCAGTCTCCCCCGATCGCCACGTGTCTATCAGCAGCCGCCGCCGGATTACACACACTGTTTATCCCTGCCTGTACCTTTTGGACGTCTTTTAAGTAGGATTCCGGTTTTACACACCGGATCCGACATCTGCTCTAGGCATATTCATTGCATTTTATTGTGTTCTATTAAATACTCCTTAACTATTTGTCAGCCTATCTGTCATTGTCATATGCCTGTCTTGTCTTATGTGTTAAATGTTTAGTCCATACTTTGTTGCACTATGATTTTTCCTCTTGTCTCCCTTGCATTGCATATGATTTTTGTTGCTGTGGAGCCTGCTGTCTAAAGATTGGATCATCTTCCATTGGACACTGTCGCTATTCTTTGGACTATACCATTGTTCCCCCAATCGGACTTTGAGGTGCCGGTCTGTATTGTTCATTTGTTTTTCTTTTCCAATTTACCCACAGTTTGTCATGGACTTTCATAGTGTTTTCCATTTTAAAAGTTGCTTATACTACTGGTCACCGGAAGGTGTATTGCTATAATTATATCCTTACTGCTTTGCCTTGTGGGATTATAGTGTATCAGTTTGCAGCTCTTGGAAACATCACACACATGTCTTTATTTGGTTAATTCCACTCTACAGGACTTTATTCATACCCAACACTGTTGTTTTATTTAGAGCATCATACAACACTTTTTTCTTCTCTAAGGAGGAATGGGCTAAAATTCCTCAAAACAGATGTGAGAGCCTGCAGGAAACGCTGCTCAAGGGGGTGCCACCAGGTACTGAATCTAAGGATTCAAATACTTTTTCACACATGGATATTGAATGTTGAATCATTTGTAGATAAATAAATATGGAAAAAGTATAATGTTTTGCTGTAATTTTTTGATCGGGTTATCTTTATCTATTGTTAGGACTTAGATTACAATCTAATAACATTTTAGATTTGAAATATGTGAAAATCGTCGTCTCCAGCCGGACAGTTTGGATTAAAAAATAATGGTTGAAGAAGGGGGGGAGACCATGTCAGCCCTACCTTAATGGTCGATTTATCCCAATAGAACATGGAGTGATGCGTAAAAAGGAACATCGCAGGCCTCCCTGGGGTGTACAGATTTGGGATCTAAAGTAAGTTAGCAAGAGGAAGTTGGCGTTTAGGGTCGGTAGTTGTATGCCAGTGACTGAGGGTGGTGATCTGAGCCTCTACTAGACATAGTGTAAAGTTGGGAAGGATTAGGCCTCCCCTGCTTGTAGGCCTTTGCAAAATAGATGTGGCTGTTCTAGTTTTGTTACCGAGCCAAATTAAATTATTTATTTTTGACTGAAGGATGTTCAGATCCCTTTGGGGAATTGTAATCGGAGGGGCCTGGAACATATATAGCAACCTTGATAGTATATTCATTTTAACTGTAGAAATTCTGCCCAACCAAGATATCTCTGATCTATCCAAAAAGTTTAAATCTCTTGCAAGTGTTTTAAACAAAGGGGGTAGTTTTCCTGAAAAGGTCAGATGGGTCCTTAGTAATATGGATACCCAGATATTTTATGGAATGTTTATCCAGTGGAAGGAAAATTAAGAATCCAATGCCTCCACCAATTTTTGCTGCACCCCAATTGAAAAGGCCTCACACTTATTTTCATTAATTTTATAATCTGAGATTTTGCTAAAGTTAGGGAATACTTTTTGTAAAATTGGTAGAGAAATAATTGGTTCTTTAATGTTAATAAAATCTAATCTGCATATAAACTCAGTTTATATTAATTGTGGCCTAAGGTGTATCCTGAGGTGTCTGGGCTATTCCTTATACTAATAGCTAAAGGCTTAATAGCCAATGCAACAATCATTGAGGAGAGAGGGCACCCCTGGCATGCACCTCGCAGATTGGGATCCATAGAGAGCCGAAATAGCTCCCAAAAAGCTCCCATCAATACCAAATACCCTTAATATTTTGAACATGTACTACCAATTTAACCAGTTGAAGGCCTTCTCTGCATCCAAATAAAGAAGAACTAAGGGAATTTTCTTAGACTGCACATAATGTATAAGATCTAGATTTCTTCTAGTATTGTCTGTGGATTGGGATGTACAGTATCAGAGGAGGGGGAACTGTTCCCAATCGATTTGCAAGAATGTTAGCGTATAGTTTTGTTTCAGTATTAAGTAAAGATATGTGTCAATAGTTTGAGCAAATATTAGGAGCTTTACCTTCCTTAGGGATAGTGACTATGGTCACCTACAGCATCTCAGAGAGAAGCTTACAAATAGAAATACATTTATTAAACACACTTGCAAGCTGAGAGGATAATATATCTACAAAAGTCTTATAATATTTATTGGAGAAATCGTCGGGACTTAGAGATTTTGAGATTTTAAGATCATTAATGGCAGACTTGAGTTCTTCCTGCACTATAGAAGAATATAATGTTGCCAATTTTATGCCTGTTTATTTGCCATTAATTCATTCTCAAAAGGTAGGGGAGCGCAGATATCAGTGTTGTATAGGAAAAATAATGATAAAGAGAAACATAGTGCAAATAAAGTTTGTAAATCAAGTAAAATGTGCTGGAAGAAGCTCTCTCAAATGGAGAATCACATCAGAAATAAAAAGGCATCTCCAAAACTGTGGCAAATGCAGGACTCCGTGTAAATGGATGCAGTTCTCCACTTGAATGCGATTCTAGTTTGGCGTAGTCTCACTCAGATGGCAACATCAGTGGCAGTATTGGTATAGGTAAACAAGAAAGCCAACAATAGTGTAATACAGTAAGATATAAAACAACCTTTTAAATGAGTAAAATCAACACATAGTGTCATGATTTATAGGGCGCATAAAACTTTGGTGTGCGTTCAGCTCAGGTACTCTCCGCTGCCTCCGTCTCTGACCTCTCGATCGCGTCGTGTCACTTCCAGTCTGTGACACGTATCGGACTCCGGGTATTCCTGGATGTAGGAGGGTCTCAGCTGAAAGCTCTGCTCAGATGGGGCAGATAGGAGTCCTCTGGGTACGTCACGATAACGACTCGGTGTTTCGCTTGTAAAAAGCTTTGTCAGGAGCCTGTCTGCTTTATTCCCTTTAGTATAGAATTTTTGCTTTGTCCACTTTAGTGATTTTACCACTCTCTCCAGAAGAAGAGAAGTTTAGTTTAAGAGAACCTTATAGAGGTTATTGAATTTACTAATATCCTTGCAGCAGTACACGTATTTAATGATGCTAGTCTGGTAAACTCCTTTTGTAAATTGCAGATTTCTGCCTCCCATTTTGTCTTAAGAAAAGAGGCAAGGCAAATTATATGTCCACACATAACAGATTTATGTGCAAACCAAAGGGAAGATGCGCTAATCTCTTCAAAAAGTCTCAGGGTGCCTGACTGAAGTACGTAAGGGCTTGTTACCACTCTGCGGGGACTTTCACCTAATATTGAAGCCATCCCTAGACAAATCTAGCAACCTATCCAAAAATGGCAATAAATTAGACAAATCTACAATATATCAAAAGATTTCGAGAATATCATTTAAAAACTTGTCTGTAATAGATGCCTGGAGGTACCTAAATTCCAACTTGAAAGATTACACTTTCTATTCTGCCCCCACTTGTCCTATTCTAGGATTGAGCACATTTTTAGTGACATTAGGTTAATTCATTCTATAATATCCTCTAAAATTGGTATAATCTCATGGTCGGACCATGCCCCATATAATTTACCTTACAAGATCCTGTTAACAGACTTCTTTGGAAATTAAACGACTCCATTCTAGACTTTCCTGGCAATGTAAAACATTTGAAAAAATGTTCAGGAGACTCATTAAGTGAGGTCTCTTTTTAAGAGCATTGAGGTTCCTTTCCTTGGACTCGAAATAGTGCATCCGCACCATTGCATCCCTTGGTGTCTCCCAAGGGGCGCTGTGACAAGACCTTAACCTGTGTCTGAAAGGGCTTCAATAGAAAGCCTGTATTGGTCTTTTGCAATGCTGCAGGAAATTGGTTAATTGCAGCTACAGACAATTAACCTGTCCCCACCTGGCTCATCAGAAAGGTAGAAAGCCGTCTGCATTAACTGCAGGTGATTTCTTGAGCACAGAGGGACTGTGGTGCCAGAAAGAAACTCACAGGAACCATTGTCTTGAGCACAGAAGAACTGCGCTGCCAGCATAGATTGCTGTCAAAGGTTGGCAAGAGGCCTATCCTCCCAGGCCTGCGATTAGGGACTGGGAAAGTGAGTTAGTCCTCACAAAAATGATAGACTGTTTATTTGTATGCTTCCTTAAACTGTATTGCTTAAAGATACAGGTTGAAAAAAAGCCATGGTTTATTTTCCCCAAATATGGTGGCACTCTGCACATGTCTCCTATAGGTGGTTCTGGGTTTAGGAAGGTGATGAGCCCGGTCTATCCGAAATTATTCTTCAGTCATATCAAGAAGCAAGAGTAAGAAAAAATTGGAGAGATAGATTTTCACGACAATATATGTCTTCTGGAACAAGTTTAATTTGCATTTATTGCGACAGGACCTGTTTTTGAGGTATTTTTTTTTTTAACCTTGTAGTGATTCGTATGAGGCCTCCAGGTGAAGTTCTTTCTGTTCCAGATCTGTGTGAGCAGTAGCAAGGTCATCAGTTCTATGTTCCAGAATCTCCGTCCGTTCTAGCTGTAATATCCTGCCTCAGTTCTGCACTACTTTATTTAGCTCTGCTTGGAAAGTAAGTGTGAATTCTTTAAATAGAGATTTTAACTCTTTAATGGATGCTGATACTGGGAGCTCTGGTTTAGGTTCAGATTAAGTGGATCCTTCTTTAATGGGGCCAGCAGCAGCTTGTCGTGAGCTGCCACGCAGTGGATTTCCCCTTCTAGCAAACAATTGGGAGACCGGCATAGAGTCGTTACTTTTTTGCTTTGTTTTCATTCTTATGATTTAGTGTGCTTTTGAGTTGCTGGTACAGTAGGTAGGGAAAAGGTGAGAAATGATGATGTTCATGTGTTAGTCCTATTAGATATGCTTTGTCGTGGAATAAAACGTTAAATATTAAATAGTCATTCTGCTCCGTCTTGTGTGTTTCCCTTTCATTTATATTTTAATTTGCATTGTTAGGTCATTCAGGAATAAGGGTCTACAGGAATGCACATTCCACATCTGGGAAAGACATAGAGTGATAGAGATAAAACATGGGAGAGGAGATGAGAGAGTTCAGGGGAGAGGGGTGAGAGAGAAGGGGGGGGAGAGAGCAGGGGTGAGAGAGAGCGGGGTTGAGACGGCTGTGAGAGAGCAGGGGAGGGGTGAGAGGGGAGGGGTGATAGCAGGGAGGTGAGCAAGAGCGGGGGTGAGAGAGAGCAGGGAGAAAGAGAAAGTAGGGGGGAATGATAGAGCGAGCAGGAGAGTAGAGAGGAAGGGAGAGAGAGCTAGAGGAAGGGAAATGTGGTGATGGGAACAAGAGGGGATGACTGAGATCACCAGCCACATTTTTCCTGCTCCCTCAGTGCAGGGACTTGAACGTCAGAAGGCCACATGCACAGCACTAGTCCCTGCAATGCCATGGAGCAATCCTCCCTGTCTCTCAGTCCCACTCCGAGTCTGCCAAACAAGGGTTTGCTGCCTCCCTCTCGAGTACACTCACACAGCCCCTCTGCAGCTATGACCTCTACAACATTAAGACTTAAACTTGACCACGATCTTGGTGTAAAAAAGGCTGGGAGAGTGGAGGTCCAGGAGGCCATGACCACACGATCAGCCCAGAGTTCATCTGCACTACTGGAGCAGGAACCCACGACAGCCGCCATACTTGCTGATCCTCCGTCTGCAGCTCCAACAGTCACTACACTTCGCTGGGACCACTCGATCCAGAATATCTCCTTACCACAGGGCAGGACCATCTGTCTCACCCACAACGCAAGCCGACACATCCATAGATGGCTCACTTACGCTACATCGCCCATCGGTTAAGGGTCTACAGGAATGCACAAACCTGTATAAATTTTGTAGGCAGAAGGGGAGGGTGACGGCCCAAGGCTCAAATATCCAACATGGCCTGTGTGCCGAATTCATCCAAGATGATCCTAAGTCTAGGCCTCAGATCTTTAAACTACTACAGATTTATTAAATATTGTTTTTTTTCCAAAATGTGGTATTGGTGTTTTGCTTATATAATATATTTTTTACAGCGTTTTGTTGCAAAATAATGTGGATGGCACTAGATTAAGAGATACTGTATACCTGGTGGAGCACTAGCTTTGCGCGGCCATCTTGTAGAGCTCCTACTGCTATTGGCTTTTCCTATTTTTTAACTAGTTTGGCACATTCCTGTATACAGTACAGTACCATTCTTGTATACGTTTCCTTTCTAAAAAAGATGTTTTACCTTTTCTTAAAGATATCTACTATCTTCCATCACAGTCTCCATGGGTAGATTATCATTTTTATTACTCTTGTTAGAAAGCCAAATTTCCTTTCCTGCTTGTAATATCCTCTTTCATTTCCTTATCTCAATGGATGACCCCTTGAGATTAAAGATCTCTTAAAATATCCCGTCTCGGAGACCTCTGTTCCTCATAAATCTGACCTTCCATCTTCTTTGTCAAGTTGGTGGCTCTTCTCTGAACTTTTCATAATGTCTTCATTATGGTAAGGTGCCAAAAACTGTACCCACATGCAAAGTGTAGTTAAAAAAACTAAAATGTACATTAGGCTGTTTAGTGCATTTATACAACGTGTTCCAGTATGCATGATAATATCCTGGCAGCCTTTGCAGCTACTGACTGACATTGGCCACTATCTTCTGTCTAAATAAACTCCTGAATTCAGCCTTCTGCCTAAATAAACTCCTGAATTCTAAAACCTACATCAAGGAGTTTTGCCCCATTTAGTTTGTAAGGAGTAATACTGCTGCTTCCCAAATGCATAAATTACATTTATTTATATTGAGTTTATCTGCCTAAACTCCAAGTTTATCCAAGTACTTCTGCAGAGAAATTACAACATGCACTGATTTGACTATGTTACATAATTAAGTTCAATCAGCAAAGATTGAAACTTTGATCTCTATGCCTACCTCTAGATCATTAATAAACAAGTTAAAAAGCAGTGGCCCTAATACTGATCGTTAGGGCACACAACTCTGAACATATTCAATGTATGATAGCTTTCTGCTGTCTATTCTTTAACCAGTTTTCAATCCAGGTGAAAATATTTGTGTGGCACCATATCAAAAGTCTTTGCAAAATCTATGTACCCCATATCAACTGCATTGTCTTTGACTACATTCTTACTTACCTCCTCAAAGAAATTAAAAAGCTTTGTTTGGCATAAACTATGCCTCATAAATCCACTCTGATTATTCCGAATTATTTTGTTATCCAAAAGGTATTTTTGAATGTTATCACTTATAAACTTATAAATAAACCTTCAAGTAGCTTACGCACTATTGGCTTCAGGCTTGCAGGTTTAAAATTCCCTGATTGTGAATTAGCTACACTTTTAAATAAAGACACCACATCTGTTTATGCCAACCTTGTGGTGCTTATCCTGTGAAAATGGAGTCCTTCAATATTACATATAATAGTCTGGTTTATACTAAATTTAGCTCTGTTAGAACCCTGCGGTATATACCATGGCGCCAGATGCCACCATTGCACTTCTTCATGTGGTATCGTAAGATTGAGAATTCTTTTGTGGCAATATTTTTTTCAATGGGCTCCTCTTTAATATAGACAGAGGCAAAACATGTTATTAATTCTTCTGCCTTCTCCTAATCACCAATAATTTGCTTCCCCACTGCACAGTGAAAAAGTCCTAAATCCTACAGTATGATGGATGTTTTCTATTACCCAAGGCTATACACTGACAAGTGTACTAATCTATCAATGATTTAAAAACTGTCCTGTCCTTCTATCTTCTCTATATATTGTATTTTCTTTAAAAAATCACCCAAATGTAAAATTTGCCTTGGTTGACTCAAATCTTTGTTGTCCCCATATAGTCCTAATTTGAATAGTCTTTCCTCACAAGTCAGACCTTCCATTCCCTTTATTAATTTAATGGCTCTTCTCTGTAGTTTTTTCATTTACATAATTGTTACGCTTATGCTCCTACACACAAGCCGAGAGAGGGGAAAGGACCCAATAGCGAGGTAGGGAAGCCGCAGGAGACACGATATACAGTAGGAAAAGTTGCCGCGCAGCTGGGGATCGGCGCACGTAGCCACGTGAGCACGCCGCACACACAGAGTATTTTCATCAAAGTCTCCCAACTGCAAAATGAGAAAAATTTGTGGGAAAAAAGATTTATCAATGAAAAATATTTCAATTAAAAGCAATGACATTTATTGCTTTGATAAATCTGATGCCATTTTTTACACTGGTTATGCTTATGTTTTGCAGCTTGGAGACTTAATACAAATACATACTGCAAACCTCCATATTTCTTCTAAAATTTTCTCCATCTTTCTTTCTCTTCGCACTACTGTACTTACCCTTTGTTCTTGATTTACTAGACACATAAAAAGAGGATAACCATTAGTGATGAACAAAAACGGATGATCAAAAAAGGATACCCATCTGTTTTGTATGTAGCAACTGCTGCAAAAGTCATTTACTGTATAGGAAAATGAATCCCAGTCCCACTACATATCATGAGATAATGGAACCCAATTATTAGAATGAAATTTCACAGTAGCTTCAGGGTGGGATATAAGAAACTAGAATAGTATAGTACATTATATATAGTACGTTATATCTGTAGCTTTGAAGAGTCAGCTTTTGGCTTTATTTTTAGGTTTGTCAACTTTAGCTTCCATTTCAATTTTCCTTATCAGAATGTCAATTCTTCAGAACTTTTCATTTTTTTGTAGACTATCTTCACCGTATTAGTCACTAGGGCCATTCAACACACTCCAGTCAAGGATTATTCTGCAAAGCAGAGAATAGAAAGGATTATTTAGCATTATTTTTATACACACCTCAGTGCCTTCAGTGTTAGCACAAATAACCTGCAACTCAGGGAATTAATAAAAGCTATAAAGTGCTGTTTACATTTTTTTTTTAAACAAATTTAAGTAGCAGTATTAACAATTTCAATTTAGTTACAAATTCCCCCAACTGCAAAATGAATAAGAACTTAAATAATAGGTGATTTCATAGTTTGTGTTGACAGAGAGATACAGTATAGGATTTTATTCTCTCGTTTTCTGAACATACAGTACTTGTGAACAAGAGAGAAGACAGAGCATCTTCAAACAACAAACGATCAAAATAAAGAACACGGCAGTGTCAGGTGAGTATTCTAACTTAATGGGGACACTGCAAGAATGGATTTTTCAAGCAGTAAAGTGTGATATTGCTCAGTAAAACATTTTGTTGTATTCATTAACCTCTTCTCACATGTCTTGGATGTGTGTTAGGTAGGTTGCTATTTAATAATATAGTAGGTAGAACCGGAGCACAGCCAGCAATGGAGGAAAAAATGAAAAATCCTGGGCAACTCCAAAATAGAGATGAATTTATTGTAAAGTCACAAAGAATGACAGATGGAATGCACCTACACGTTTCGTGCACAAACACTTTATCAAGGTGTAAGGTATAGTGGTATAGCACACATTTAAATACATACCATTTTGCGCCATTCATTGCCGGGTATGACGTCATCAGTCCGCGACTCAAAATAGAGTCGCACTGATGCAACGTCTATCCCCATTGGCCATGAATGTCAGCTGACTGAATACACAAGAAACTTTACTCAGCTCCAAAAAGGATAATCACAATCTGATATCAGTAATAACATACAAAACAACAACAAAAATGTATTACAAATATATGCAAATCCCTGCCAGATGCCTTAGTGAATTCCATAAAGTATATCCACTGTGAATGAATCCATATAAGATATTTTAAATGCATGTGGCTAATATCATATGAATTTGGCCAAATGCATTGTGACAGGGTGAATGAACGTCACCAGCCATATACCTGGAAAACCTATGTTTAGGCTTGCAGTGCAGCAGTGACGAGGTTAAGTTGAGAAGGGCTGCTTAATTAGTCTGATCCTAGCTGCATAATCAAGGTGTTAAAACCCCAGGCTGTACACTCATGCAAGAGAGCTGGTCAGGAGAGAAGTTTTGAAAGTACTGAGGAGATTGCTGCTATAAGGTCTGTTTGCAAAGTACATGTTTTATGAACTATTGTGTCCTGCATGCTGAAGAGAAGCTGCTTTGTTTGCCATGCTCAAGAGAAGCTGCTGTAGTTGCTATGCTGAAGAGAAGCTATTTTGTTTTGTCTGCTGAAGAGAAGCTATTTTGTTTTGTGTGCTATATGTTTTTTTAAGGCTAAATAAATAAGCCTTGTCAAGAGACCCCACGTGTGTAGTTGTATGTACCCTGCAACATATGGTGTCAGAAGTGCTGGGATTTTGAAAGGCCCCTGCAGTAAAAGGGCCACACACAAGAATGAGAAAAATGGAAGAATTCTTAAAAGAGTTTCTGTGCCAGCAGGCCCAACTACAAGCAGAGAGAGATGAAAGACTATTGCAGCAGTAGACAGCACAGGATGAGCGAATGGCCAGGCTGCTGACCCAATTCCAGGGGTGTGCCAGTCCAGAACCTGCAAACAAACCCCCGGTTCTCATGAGGAAAATGGCTCCGAACGAGGATCCAGAGGCTTTTCTACTGACATTTGAAAGGGTTGCCGAAACACAGGGCTGGGCTGCAGATCGCTGGGCAACTGCTTTGGCCCCACTCCTCATAGGAGAAGCCCAGGCCTCATATCAGGGCCTCCCAGCAGATCAGGCAATGGACTACCGACAAGTAAAAGCCGCCATACTGGATCGCTTAGGTCTGACCCCAGAGACCTACCGGCAGCAGTTCCGAAGTACACCGGTAAGATGAGACCCCGGGTCCTCGCTCAGCGGTTATTGGACTTGTGCACTCGCTGGATACAATCCGAGGAGCGCACTAAGGAGGAAATTCTGGAGCAAGTTTTTTTGGAACAATTCCTACAGGTAATACCCCCTTCCGCACTCTCTTGGGTAAAACGCCATGCTGCTGAAACCCTAGCTTTGGCTGTCCGACTCTTTGAGGACTTCCTTGGGGCTGAGGAGCAGGCGAGTGTCCTTGACCCGACGGATCTGACTCCACCAGCACTTGCGGACGCCAAAAGAGGGAGGTCGGATCAACGGGGAACCTATGGCCCATCCATACGCAACCGCCAAGTCCAACGGAAGGAGCAGTCGTTCCAGCAAGGGCGGAGATCAAATGCTGGTCCCCGCAGAAGACCCTCATCTACTTTCTGATGTCGGCTCGTCGCCAAATGAGAGGAACTTCCGAGGACCCACCAGATGCCTGGTCTCCAGTATCCGGTCCAGCGGAGTGCTATCCACGGCCCCCTCCATCGAAGGAACCCTCTCCATGTTCTGCCTGCGGAGAACAAGGCCATCGGCATGTGAACTGTCCACAGATGGATTGTTCATTCAGAAGGACCGTTGCCTCCGCCTTCACTGGAGAAAATTACAAGCCCTGGCTATTTCAAGCCCAGGTTGGGGGAAAAGCCATCCAGGCCCTTGTAGATTCGGGCTCTGGGAAAACTCTGGTCTTCCAAGAACTGTTACCGCATAACATGTGTTCTTTTGACTCTCCTTGAAGTATAGAATGTATACATGGCGATTTAAAACGGTGTCCGAAGGCCAAAATCCGGCTACAGGTAAAAGGTCAGGAGGCCTACCTCGAAGTAGGAGTCGCTCCTTGGCTCCTGCCCCCGTTGTGCTCGGCCGGGACTGGCCTTTCTTTTCTGACCTAATGGCTCCAGTCTCTCACGAGGAGCCTTATTCTATGGCTCAGGAGAACCCTGGCAAACTGTTCCCCTTCTCGACAGACCTTTTTCCAAGTAGAAACCGGGTTCCAAAGACTCGGAAGCAAAGACGCTCTGACAAACAAGACTGGTTGCAAAAATCTGGGTCTCAAGGTGACCATTCTAGTAGCGAGAGGTCACAAGTGATGGCTGGGGATGGCCAGAGGGAGGGGGATATGGGCCCTGGAGATTTACCAGACCTATTCCTCCCTGATTTTCGTCAGAGGAAAAGGGAAGACCCAGTCCTTGCTAGACAGTATGATAAGGCGGTAAAAATTGATGAGCAGATATTGAATGCACAGGGGGTGATAGTATTCCACCATTTTGAATGATCAAATGATATCCTGTATAGGGTGAATAGGCAGACACAAACAGGGGAGGTCACCAGACAGATATTGGTTCCCAAGGTGTTTGTTAAATCTGTGTTCACTCTAGCCCATACTGTCCCTTGGGGTGGTCACTTTGGCAGAGATAAAACATTGGACCGTATTTCGTCCCGATTCTATTGGCCAGGGATGCATCGTGATATTGCTAAGTTATGTGTGGCATGTC
The DNA here is from genome assembly GCF_040206685.1 of Ascaphus truei. Taxonomy (NCBI): domain Eukaryota; kingdom Metazoa; phylum Chordata; class Amphibia; order Anura; family Ascaphidae; genus Ascaphus; species Ascaphus truei. The sequence continues at coordinate 309,805,241 of NC_134483.1, read as the reverse complement.
CTGAGTGTCAGCTAACTAGTCCGAAGGGACAAAAACCAGCCCCTTTGGCTCCTCTACCCTTGGTGTCAGTTCCCTTTGAGAGGATTTGGGTAGACTTGGTAGGACCTCTAGAACCTTCTGCGAAAGGACACAGGTTAATTCTTGTAATAGTTGACTATGCAACAAGATATCCCGAGGCGTTCCCCCTGAGAACAGCAACGGCGAAGCAAGTAGCCAACAAATTGTTAGAGCTGTTCTCACGGGTTGGACTTCCCCAGGTTATGTTGACAGACCAAGGTACAAATTTTATGGCTAAACTGATGCAGGATGTCTTAAAATTACTAGAGGTCAAGTCTGTTCGGACATCGGTCTACCATCCACAGACTGACGGATTGGTGGAAAGATTTAACCGAACTCTAAAAGGGATGCTGAGGAAATTTGTAGATTCTGAGAAGAGAGCCTGGGATGAACTTCTCCCTTTTCTGCTGTTTGCAGTGCGGGAAGTTCCCCAGGCCTCCATGGGATTCTCTCCATTTGAACTGCTGTATGGCCGCCAACCCCGGGGTATCCTAGACCTCCTAAAGGAGTCCTGGGAGGAACAGCGGTCCCTTTCTAAGAATACCCTGCAATATGTATTGGACCTTAGGAAGCGCCTTGATGTGGTCGGGCATTTTGCTAGGGAGAATCTTATATCAGGCCAGGACTCCACCACCCCCCTGAAGAAGCGTGGTGTACACGTGAAACGATCGTCGGGCAATGCGATACGTCACTAGTGACGTCATCTGAAGTGGCGACATCTCCGATACTGTACAATAGATGGATGCTCAGTCAGGCTTGTATCCACTGCTGTATTTGCTGCGGCACAATAGACCCGCTGTGGTCAAGGTTAATTACTTACCCTACGATGGTTATGCCTTGCCTTTCGGTGTATGAGCACTGACTCTGAATAGCAATGTTGTTTAATAAACCCTTACTGTTATATGTGCTCATAGGTGTTTATTATCACCCACAGCTATTCCATATCAAGATACGATTGCAGGAACATTTATACTGGCTATATTATACATCCTGACTTTTGAGCATTACGTGTTTATCTTTGGTTATCAATTGAATGATATGTATATTTATATACTATGATATACATCTAAAGTGACCAACCAGTTATTATTTCGCCGGGACCACACTATAGATCCGATTACAATGATGTTTAAATTGGAGTAGATGTTTATGGATAGTAGCCACCTATCTAGCCACTTCTATACGGGGTCATTTTAATGTATGAATGTATTTATGTGTTTTTAACACATATTTGAATGAATAAAACTTTATTATTTTCTGGTCTTCCCGGGTACTATGGGTCTAAAGACCCACACAGTAATTATCTGTTGGATCAATGTTATCCGTCTACTTAAACCCAGCATTGAGTGCTATATATAGAGGAAACCTTTTTGATCCCCTTTGGATCAACCCTGTCATTATTATTCTCTTTTTCCTCTGAGCACCTGCTCATAATCACCTTAATATACACATATGGGATGAGCGGTTTCATCTCCTATATTTTTTGATCAGGCCAGGACAATCAGGAGAGACATTACAATCAAAATGCTCGTATGAGAGTGTTTCACCCGGGAGATCAGGTGATGTTGTTGTTACCCAGTTGTGAGAGCAAACTCCTAGCCAAATGGCAGGGCCCATTCGAAGTACTCCGTCGCACGGGTGATGTGGATTACGAGATCGCTCAACCAGGGTCCAGGAGGGGTAAACAAATTTACCATGTGAACTTGCTGAAACCCTGGAAGATGCAGCGGTCTCTATTCATCCACCCGGTGGAGTAGGAAATGGATTTGGGTCCTCAACCCCCACAGGAGAACATCGTGGGTGACGATAAAATCCCAATGGGTAGACAGTTGTCCTCTGAACAAAAAGGGGACTTGTTAGAAATAATTACACAATTCCATGATTTTTTTCTGATTTGCCAGGGAAAACTAATTTAATTTCACATGTGATCGAGACAGCACCTGGGGTAAAAGTACGTTCCCATCCTTATAGGTTGCCTGAGAGTCGTAGGGCCCTGGTAGAGAAGGAGGTACAAGAAATGTTACACTTAGGAGTGATTGAGGAATCATGCAGTGAGTGGTGTAGTCCACTAGTTATGGTCCCTAAACCCGATGGGAAGGTAAGATTTTGTGTGGACCTCCGAAAGGTCAATGCGGTATCCAAGTTTGATGCATATCCGATGCCAAGGGTAGACGAGTTAATTGATGCCCTTGGTAATGCGGAATATATATCCACACTGGACTTAACAAAAGTATACTGGCAAATACCTTTAGAGGAAAAGTCCAAGTGCAAAACAGCCTTTGCCACTCCCATGGGTTTATACAAGTTTGTGACAATGCCATTTGGACTGCATGGAGCCCCAGCCACATTTCAGAGACTCATGGATAAAGTGCTGAGACCCCATATGCCTTATGCCGCAGCCTACCTTGATGACATTGTCATTTAAAGTAAACACTGGCGGGCCCATCTAAATAGTCTGAAAGCAGCCCTCAAATCTCTAAGGCTGAGTCCATAGAAGGCACGTCCGTGCTGAGCCGTGCGGACGCTCCGCGCTGAGCCCCTGCATCCTCCATGAGGATGTCTTTAGAGGGGGCTCACACGAGCGTCCGCCGGCATGCTAAGGCGCTGGATTTTTCAGCCGACAGCCAAACTGTTTTTCAGAGCGCTGTCGGCTGAAAACATCCAATCAGCGCGGAGCAGCGTCAACGTCACGGCGCCGTGACATCGGCGCTGTGACGTTGACGTCAGCGCGTCACGGGCGATTGGCTCAGCGACGTCACTGCCCCGTCTCCCTCAGTCTCCCCCCGCCTCACGATCGCGCCCGCTGGCTCGCCTGCATGGGTATGAAATCGCGCAGATTTCAGCAGGCGAGCCTCAGCGTCAGCGCGCCTTAGCCTTGCTACCCCCTCTATGGCCCCAGCCTTAGAGAGGCAGGGCACACAGCCAACCCTAAGAAATGTGCTTTAGGTAAGGCGGAAACCAAATACTTAGGGTATGCAGTGAGAGGTGGAAAAGTAAGGCCACTAGCCGACAAGGTAGTTGCCCTGAAAGAAGTTCTGACCCCCCCAAACAAAAATGCAGGTACGCTCTCTGCTGGGTTTAGCAGGGTACTATAGGCGGTTCATCCCCAACTACTTGGAAGTTGCAGCCCCATTAAAGGACCTCACAAAAAAGTGTGCCCCTACACAAGTGGTATGGTCAAGGGAGTGTAAGAGAGCCTTTGAGGACATAAAAAGGTGTCTATCAGAGGGTCCCGTCCTTAGAAGCCCAGACATCAACAGGCCTTTTGTAGTGCAAACCGATGCATCAGAGATAGGGCTAGGGGCAGTGTTGTCACAACAGTTTGAGGGAGTGGAACATCCAATCCTTTTTCTGAGTAGGAAATTGTTCCCGAGGGAAATAAACTACTCAGTGATTGAGAAGGAGTGACTCGCAGTAAAGTGGGCAATCGAGGCTTTGAGGCATTACCTGGCAGGAGTCCATTTTACTCTGGTGACGGACCATGCTAAAGTGGTTAAATAGTATGAAGGACTCCAATGCTAGATTGACCAGTTGGTATATGGCTCTCCAACCCTTCTCATTTGAGATTCAGCACAGGCCTGGAAAAGAAAATGCTAATGCTGACTTCTTTTCTAGAGAAGGGGTGGATGATCGGGCTTCAGCCGTGCGTGGCCCCCGCCACACACTAACAGGGGAGGAATGTGACAGGGTGAATGAACGTCACCAGCCATATACCTGGAAAACCTATGTTTAGGCTTGCAGTGCAGCAGTGGTGAGGTTAAGTTGAGAAGGGCTGCTTAATTAGTCTGATCCCAGCTGCATTATCAAGGTGTTAAAACCCCAGGCTGTACACACATGCAAGAGAGCTGGTCAGAAGACAGGTTTTGAAAGTACTGAGGAGATTGCTGCTATAAGGTCTGTTTGCAAAGTACATGTTTTATGAACTGTTGTGTCCTGCATGCTGAAGAGAAGCTGCTTTGTTTGCCATGCTGAAGAGAAACTGCTTTGGTTGCTATGCTGAAGAGAAGCTATTTTATTTTGTCTGCTGAAGAGAAGCTATTTTGTGTGCTGTAGGTTTTTTTTTAAGGCTAAACAAATAAGCCTTGTCAAGAGTCCCCGCGTGTGTAGTTGCATGTACCCTGCAACATGCATAAATGAACATTCAGTACTCTTTCACCAGATGTATGAAAATAGTCATAACAATCTGGCCGGGAAAAAATGAACCTTAATTGCATCTGTAATGGATATCAGTATAAAGGCCAAGAAGTCCAATACATATGGAACAAATATAGCAATATGGAAAATTTGTAGCAGTATAGAAAAAGTTATATCAACACCTGATAATTATATTGTATTGTATTGTATGTCTTTATTTATATAGCGCCATTAATGTACATAGCGCTTCACAGTAGTAATACATGTGGTAATCAAATAAATAACAGAGCATGGGAATAAGTGCTTTAGACATAAAAGTAACATTAAGGAAGAGGAGTCCCTGCCCCGAGGAGCTTACAGTCTAATTGGTAGGAAGAGAGAACGTACAGAGACAGTAGGAGGGAGTTCTGGTAAGTGCGTCTGCAGGGGGCCAAGCTTTATGTATCATGTGTTCAGAATATCCACAGTGCTATTCATATGCTTCTTTAAGCAAGTGTGTCTTAAGGTGGGTCTTAAAGGTGGATAGAGAGGGTGCAAGTCGGGTACTGAGGGGAAGGGCATTCCAGAGGTATGGGGCAGTCAGTTAAAAGGGTTTAAGTCGGGGGAGGGCTTTAGATACAAAAGTGGTAGAAAGAAGACATCCTTGAGAAGAACGCAAGAGTCTGGATGGTGCATAACGAGAAATTAGGACTGAGATGTAAGGAGGGGCAGAAGAGTGTAAAGCTTTAAAAGTGAGGAGAAGAATGGAGTGTGAGATGCGGGATTTGATCGGAAGCCGGGAGAGGGATTTCATGAGGGGAGATATATATATAGTGACCATATACTGATATAAAATAAAATAAGAATGGACAAGATCATTAGCTACAAAAATGCAATGGCGAAATAAATGCATGTTGGCCTGTCGGCATGTCAGTCACAAATATATGAATATATATCACACAAGTATATTGTAGACCATATTTAATAATGGATTGTTAGTCCCGTGAAAATGTAATATGTGAATTAGCAAAATTATGTATTCACAGGCTATATAATAATAAATTGCAAAAACAGAATTGACAGCTAAATTAATGCAATTTTTTTTCTCGGATACATCAGGCTGGCGAGATTGATAACTGTAAATATCATTAATATATTTAAATATTTTTATGCGCACAAGTGTACTATCGCACATCAGGAAACTGGTTGTTGACAAGAAAAATCAGAAAAAGTAAGAAATGGAAAGGATTCGAGTTGGGTGCTAGAAAAGTCCAATGTATACTTTAAGGCATCAACATATGGCAGCCCTACTTTTGATATCTTACATGTTGCATAGGTAATTGGATACGTTATCACACCATTTTTCTAAATGCTGCATATTTTATCTGAGGAAAAGATCTAACAAAACGCCATTGATTAAATCTCATTCAGTAGTTATTTTACTTACAACATGATGATAACTAAATGTGCTCACTGTACACTGGCAAGACTCAAAAAAAAATCTTAGAAACAATTCAAACAACTCCAATGCAGTGTATCGCACAAGGCTCAGCTTTAACTGCCATTGACTTGAATGGTAGTTACTGCTGGATTGTGTACGATACTCCACGTTGGAACTTAATGAATTTGACACTTAATTGCATATGACAAAATAAAGAATTATATGATTGACATACATACCTACAGTACTTTTTTCATCATTGTTCACTTGTGGGCCTTCAGGTGTTTCGCATATTGGACTTTCGGATGTCTTTGACTTTGGACTTTCAGGTCTCTTTGACTTTGGACTTTCAGGTCTCTTTGACGTTGAACTTTCAGATTTTTTTGACTTTGGACTTTCAGGTCTCTTTGAATTTGGACTTTCAGGTCTCTTTGGCCTTTGAGTTACATATCTCTTTATCTTGGGACTTTTAAGCCTCTTAGTGTCAGAATCCGCTGCCTTCATTTGCTCCTCACTCTCACTAAAACGAACACTTCCACACATTCGTGGAAAAAAGTAGATATTTTATATGTCCCCTTTGTTGGACTGACATTGACAATAATCAAAGGCACATATCAGTATTGTAAGAAACAATTTATACATACAGTGTAATGGTTGTAAAAAAACTTGAAACAAACCCAAGATTATTCAAAATAAAGAAAAACTGAGCTAATGTTTAGTCTAATAATGTTTTATAGTAAGTACAGTATGCAGAAAGGACTATGGAGTGAAAATATCCCTTCTATGACCTGCTTTTCTATAGTACAATAGTATTAATGTATTTAGGAGTAAGACTATATAAGGTGTGTAGCCAATATCACTTATTTACGCTCACCTTAGTGAATCTATTTGTAATTATCTCTGTCAAGACATACATTAGTTTTCCCTTATTTTAAATGTCACACATTGTATGAGGGTACAGTATCTGATAAATATACTGATAATAGACACCTGTTTAGAGTAGGAAGTCGCTTTGTTTAATTGCATGTAAACTGTTACAGTGATTTGCTAAATATTGCTATGTTAATAATGCCACCATAAGAAAGATCTGCAGAAAATTGCTCTGCTCATCAAAAATGATTTTATTATTATATTCCAGAGCAGGGGAGCGCAAACTGGGAGGCGCAACATTTTCTGGGGGGAGGGGCGCACAGAGTGGCCCGCTCACTTCCTCACAACATTTAAATAAAATGCCGAGGGGACGCCCAAGGCCTCTGTATGTCTCTTACCTTCTCTCCGACTGCTTCTGGCAACGCATCGCCATGACAACGCAGAGTCAAATGATGCCGCAAGGTCAAATGACGCCACCAATGCCGGAGAAAAGGTGGCGGGGGGAGGGGTGGGGAGAGGGGTTGGGAAAGGAAGGGGGGTCACGAGCAGGGGGGTAGAGCAGGCAGGGGAACACAAAGAAAAAAGTTTGCGCACCCCTGTTCTAGAGCACATTATTTTAATTGGAACACATCAGTACAGTTTAAAGTGCTGTTACATATGATATGCTATTAAATGCTGTTGAGTTTATTTAATCCTCTTTAAGGCTCTGTTAGAGTGTTGTTGCTACATACTGGTGCAATAGTGATAATGCCAACAAGCCCTTGCAGAAACATTAAATTGAAAATACACTATAGAAAAATACTGGATTTCTCTCTGTTAGCAGAACAAGAAATCATAGTTAGCTATACACAAAAAGAGATCATAAAGGCAGCCATATTTTCCTGGGGTGTATTATTTATTGGAATGATCTTCACAGTTTTGTCCTTTTCTACCCCCAAAACGTGTTTCCCTAAGCTATTATTAGTGAAAGCATAACTATTGATATATAATGTAGAGGAATCTGATGAGTGTATAGCAAACAACATATATTGGAAACTACATAGTGAAAAGACATCAAGTATCACTGGTGTTTACTTATGTCTTGGAACTTGAACTTTAAACATACACTAACTCTAATTTCATACAAAAAAGCTTAAAGTATTACATTTACAACACCAGACATCACAATTTAAATGCAAAAGGCTACTAATACATAGTCGTTTCTGATACTGTAAATATGTGATCGTGCTAGAAATTGGATTTAAGTGTAATGTAACAAAACAAATGTAGTTGAAGGCATTGATATACTGTATCATACGGATTTTTTTGGGTTGAGGCAGAATTTCTCTAGTTTAATCCTGAACCTTGAACTAGCAAAGGCTCTTACCTGGTTTAGGTTTAGTCTAGAATTTACAACGTTATGTACATGTAAACATTTTCCATTTTAGAGCATTTTCCTACAGCATTTCTCCATTTACATTTACAGCATCTTATCCTATGCATTAGTTGTTCTCAGTCATTTAGTTGTTCTCCAACTTTTTCACAACTGGCACAATGGCCAGGAGTTACTCTTCTCAGGGTTTATCAATGATCTAACTACAGCTTGTAAGGGAGCTTCAATACACATGTATGCAGATTATACAATCATATATGCACACAACCATAGCCACTCTGACCTTGAACACATACTTCAATTTGACTTTTTGAGACTTGAAAATTGGATTTCACAAAACAAACTGTTTTTAAACACTGACAAGACTGTAACAATGGTATTTATGACCAAGGCTAAATTTGTAAAGCTTCCAATGACTGAGCTCCAGATCAGAACCAACGCTAACACCACTCTAACTCCTGTTACTAGTTTTAAATACTTGGGCATATGGTTTGACTCCCATTTAACATTCGGGATGCACATTGATACCTTGACATCCAAAACCTATGCTGAACATGGGGTACTTTACAGGAACATATCCTCCCTAAGTCTGCTGGTCAGAAAGCATATCGCACAGCAGATGCTAATGTCAATTATCGACTATGGGGACATAGTATACGGCTCGGCACCCCAAACCCACCTTAGCAAACTTGATACCCTCTACAATTCAATATGCCATTTTGTTCTCCAATGCAACTACAACACACATCACTGCATAATGCTCAAAGAACTAGATTGGTCATCACTTGAGTCTAGGTGCAAGGTTCATCTTTCCTGTCTTGCCTTCAAATTCTTTCTGGGCAAGCTACCCATGTATCTGAACAAGCTCCTCACCCCTACCACATGCAGCACTTATCATCAGAGATCTGACTCCAAATGACTGTTCATGGTCCCAAAGTTCAGCAAATTATCTGGACGCTCCTCCTTCTCTTACCGTGCTCCCCAAAACTGGAACAACCTACTGGAGACTCTCACAGCCACCACCAGGCTAAGTTCTATCAAAACTAGAGCTGTTTCACATTTTAATCTGGTCTGTAACTGTTACATACACCTATATTATATATTATCTCAAACTGTGCATGCTATGTCTTGTATATCATGTATATCGTGTTCACTTACTTAACTGTAATTGTAACCATGTACTATTTGTCATCTTAACTCTATGCCAGGACATACTTGAAAACGAGAAGTAACTCTCAATGTATTACTTTCTAGTAAAATATTTTATAAATAAATAAATTATCGAAGCGTGATCCACGCTATCATGCCGGATACGGTGAAGTCTGAAATTAACGTCAATGGCAGATTTCGCCGATTAGGGCGCAATAGTGTGGATTGCACTTTGATGACTCCTGGCCATTGTACATTCAGGATAGTTTTGAATTCACACATTGGGGCCGATTCACTAAGCTCTGTTAAGAGCGCAAAGTACCCTTTAAGCCCGATAAGGCTGCAGTGAGATTCACTAACCAATAATAACTGCGCTTTATCGGTCTTAAAAGGTATTTTTATTGCCCTGTATACATACAGGTATAATAAAAACTTGTTGGCTTGCCCTGTTTGGATGTTTTTTGGAATGACAATTTGCTGCTTTGTGTTAAAATGTGTTTATAATGTACATGTCATTTTTGCAAATGTTTAGTTAAAGGCTGATTGCTATAGATTAGTTTATTGGCTTATTTTTGGAAGATAGATTTATTTTGATGGTTACTTTGACATAGATTATTTTTCACAATGGTTTGTTTGTTGGATTTGAAGTGTGTAATTGATTTGTATTGTAATTGATTGGTGATTGGATTAATTGATGGTAAATTAATTGTGTTGATGCTTTGTTTTTCTTTAATGATTGTATTTGTATCTTGTTTGGATTAGTGTATTTGATTTGGAGCATTGTTTGACATAGTATATATGATGAAAAGATTAATTGTATCATGTACACATTGTCAAATGTATTAGAATATATATAGATATATTAGAATATATATATATATATATATATATATATATATATATATATATATATTCTAATATATCTATATATATATATATAGATATATTATAATATATATATATATATTATAATATATACATATATATATATATATATATATATATATATATATATATATATATACATGATGAAGCCACTGTACAAATAAATGGGTGAAGGGTGGGTATCAGGTCAGGGTGGGCTAACCCCTTAATGACTGTAGCGGTTAATAACCGCTAAGGTCATTAAGGGGTTAGGGGACATTAGTTTGGCACTTTTTCTTTTTGTGTATATTTTTCAGCACCACAGTGTATGGACGGGGAGGAAGATGCGGGTGGCCTTCATCGTGGGTGCCAGACAAGGGTAAGTACAAAATGTATTTATTGTGATTAATGTATATTTAATGGGCAAATGCATTATTATCCATATGTGGATAATAGTAATTTTGCCCATTAATGTATAGTATGTTTTAGGGGGGGGGGGATGTGTGTAATATATTGCTATGTTTATTGGGGGCAATTGTCCCCAATAAACATGCTATTATGCCTTAAACCCTTCATTGCCTTAGCGGATAGCAGCTAAGGTAATGAAGCTGCTTTAATGTATTTTTATTAATAGTGTGCTGTAGCACACACTATTATTAAAATGTACATTAATGCAGCTTCATTACCATAGAGGATAGCCGCTATGGTAATGAATTATTATTTATTGTTATCTGTTATTTAATACTAGTGTAGATGTGCAGGGGGTCTCCTGAGCTGAACCCCATTGGTCTCAAGTCTGAGGTCCCCCTACTTCAGGAGTTACAGGCCCCTGCTCATGTACACTACTATTAAAAATCATATTTGGCCAGCACGATCGCCTGTAAGAGCCGTGCATTGAGACGCAGCGCTGCTTTGTTTATAATAGTTATCGTGCTAAATAACCTTTAGCACGATAACAGGGGGGAAAAAAGGTGATCGTGCGCTATGGCCCTTTTGGCCAAGGCCGGCCGTAAACGCGCCAAACAGCCTTAGTGAATAGCGCTTATGGCTTCAGCCTTTTGCGGCCGAGCGATATAACACATTTTAGCGCTAGTGAACATAGCTTAGTGAATCGGCCCCATTGTGTTTTGTGCTGCTTTTTCCCACTACTCACATAACTTCACGAAACTCCTCCAGCTTACCTTTTTGGGGCAGTACTAGCTTGTTTCTTGTCGAAAACTGTTTTTTTACTTTTGTTCTTTGTTTCGTCCTTGTCAGTCCAAACCAGTGATTGTGCACTGTGGTATACCGGTAATCTATCAGCCATAAGAACATTAAGCCAGTATTAACTGCTATTTTCAATCTACAAAACATCTGGGAAAAATTCATTTTAGTCTTTAAAAGTGCACACCAGAAAAGCTACTGTTATTAGACAAGAGTGAGAATATGTGGCCTTTTAACAGGGATTACATTTTCATAATAAATAAATACCATATAGTTCAGAATTGAGCCTCTCCAGAAAGGGCAGTAGATGAGTGTATCAATAAAAATGCCATAGATGCAATTTGTGTGGTGTCACTGAATGAAAACTAAGGCTAAACATTAATGGAAAACCTATCTTAAAAAACACTGAACCCTGATAACTGACAAACATTAAAAAAAGAATTACGTTAAATAGGTATAATTACTTGTCAAAGCGTGCGCGCAAACTAAACGAGCGCATATACCACTTATTTCTAGTGGTGGTATTATTCAGTGACTTGGATGTCCCAGGGACATTTTCAGCTTTACTATCTGCTTCTGTTGCCATCTTCTCCTTAGCCTTTTTCTCCCTTTCTTCTTTTTTCTCCCTTTTCTCTTTTTCTTTCTCCTCTTTTTCTTTGGTCTTCTGAGCCTCTTTCGCCTTTTTCTCCCTCTCTTTTGCCTCTTTTTCTCTTGCTTTTTTTACCTCCTTCTCTTGTTTTAATTTTTCCTTGCTTCCTGTTACCTTCATTTCAGCAGCATGAGATGTGGAATCTTCATTCATTGGTGGATCACTTATTGGGTCACTCATTGGTTGATCATTTATTGGGTCAGTCATTGGTGAATCACTTATTGGGGAAGACATTTTTTACGTTTTAGCAGAGATTCCCCTTTTTTGCGTCTTTCCTTTTTATGAACAGTTTGTCAGTTACAATTAAATTCCTCTCAAAGGATCTGGAATAACAGGCTGTAAGATGTTGCTGTGGTAAAGGAGTGCCATTGAATTGGCTTAATGTCCCTACAAAAATGAATAATTTTGTTTATAAGAAAATACTATTGTTATAGTTATGATATCATTCTAAGATACATTGAAAATAATTCATAAACAGAAAACATTCCCAAAATAAAGTTTTTTTTAAATGAAAATCATACGCAGAAAGTTCCAAAATAACACAATAGATACGTTGAAAAAAACATTCTGTATGTCCATCCAGTTCAACCATTGTTATATTCTAACTGAAATAAATACTCATCCTATATTTATAGCTACATTGATCCAGAGGAGGCAAAGAAAAAGCCCCAGGGAACCATTTGTACATATGTTTTGGGAACAAAATCCTTCATAACTCCAGTAATAGCAAATTAGAGAAATGTACTACTTCTCAGATGTGGCAGACTTTTCTGACACTAGCATATGGATAACAGTGACAGACCTACAGTAGATACAGAAATGGATACAGTATGTGCATCACATACAGTATATAATATAATATACTGTACTATAATATTGTATAATATAAAATATATTATAATAAATATGTATAATATTATACAATCTGGTATAATATAATACTATAAAATACAGTTAGATATGTGTGTACGTTTTCCTTAACGCTTTACAGTGACACACATTTCAAGCTGATGCTTGATGGGATTCTAAAGCAGTCAAGTGCGAGAGAAAGTACTGTACATAAGGAGCGATCACATAGCCGCGACGTGCTGAAGGGGCTGTGGCACCAGAGAGTTAAGGGTTAAAAATAAGAGTTATTGGAAAATTATTAATATTATGTTTTCTGCAGTTTAAGAGATAATATGGGGGGGGGGGAATCTTGACTTCCTTCTTCTCTGTGACGTTTTAATCTTTAATCCAATGTTCCTTATGAAATTATGAAAATATCTCAGTACATGATACAGTATTTGCATCATTCAGAAGAGCTGTAGTTCTTCTCAGTCTGACTTGTAAACTAATCCCTCCACTAGACCCCTACATCCTCTAGACTCAAATAAAAGGTCCTACTGTACTCGTCACCTTCTCTTTGAAAATTTCCTTCCAGATCTCAACTAGGGGTGTGTCTTCTCCAAAAATATTAGAGACAATGATGAAAAGTGTGAGGCACACACACACTCAACACACACACGCTTTTCTCTCCTCTACAAGCGGTTTACGCCTGCCCTTGGTCCCACCCCCAGGCTCCTGACACCACCTCCTGATTGACTGATGCTGGATAATGCAGCCAATCAGGATGTAGGAAGCTGCCCAGCCCCCTAGCAACAGCCCTGCTCTCTCCCTGCTCAGGGAAATCCCACGGCCGGTTAGGTCACTACATCCAGAGAGGTAATACCGGACACATACATGTCTAGTATTACATCTATTTTTTTACTGGACAGTGTCCAAATACAGAACAGTCCGGTTCAATACTGGACACCAGGCAACCCTAATCTCAACCCAAAGATTACTTTCTCTGCTCTGACCAAGATGTACAACTCTGCAATCCCTACACTACCCACACACACATTAGTATACTATTTTGATACAAAAGACGTCACTCTTCTTTCACTTTCTCTGAAGGTTCACATGCTCTACGTGCTTCAACTCAAGTTTTCTTTCAATGTCACTAAAGTTCTTTGTGTGGCAACTTTGCTATCTCTGGTATCCAAATGAATACCATTTCTGAGGCCGCCTGGCTCAATGGTTAAAAGCCTATCAGTAGCAACATTGAAAGCATAGGTAGAATACTGCTGCTATGCCCTTGTACTGGCCATAGATTAATGCTGTAATAATATATTTGAAGAAATGCTGATGTTTTGTAAATCATGCACTTAAAAATATTTATAATTAAGGCATACTTGATGGTGCATTCTATAATTTCACAATTAAATTACAGATAAATTAAATTACACCAAAATATTTTGAAGACTATGTACCGTATAAATATGTGTATATATATATATATACACAAAATACACAAAATATACACAAATACAAATATACACAATATATACACAAAATAAAAAATATATACACAAAATACAGCATGCTGCTACTGATTTTAGAAGAGATAATAATCTTTTAAAGCAATACACTCTTTCAATTAATAATATATATATATATATATATATATATATATATATATATTTTATTAATTGAAAGAGTGTATTGCTTTAAAAGATTATTATCTCTTCTAAAATCAGTAGCAGCATGCTGTATTTTGTTTTATCATTATTCATGTTCGGAGACTTGGAGCACATTTCTTATTCTTTATATGGTGTCCATCATGGTCATACATATGAATAGAAATCAGCAAACTTTTCGTGGAGATTTGAATCTGCTGCAAATTTGCAAGTTCCTTTCTCCATTGGATTTTCGCAGATCAGTCTCAAAAAAAAATAAATGTAAACATCAAAATTGACAAACGTATTTCAATGTATAAAAATCCCACCCTGAAGGTCCCCACCTGCCTACCCACACACTAACCCAGCCACCAGCCCTGTACCACACACACTCTCTTTTCCCTCACAATCACAAAAGGAACAACAACAGTAAGGAAGAGGGGTGCTTAGCGTCTGCACACTGATTCAAATGTTGTAAAATCCGTGATCGGATTTAATATAATATCCGATTGTCAATTTTACAAATGTCCATGCCGAAGAGAACCGATGGTAGATTGAGGAGCATTCGCCTGGATTTGCTACTGCCCAATCCACCTATGGATATCCACACGCAGATCGGATTTTGATTAAAAATTCATGGAAAATCTGTAGATCAGATTTTTACTAATTCGCCCCTCTCTGCATGTGAATGAATGCATTAAAAATGGTTTGCATCTACTTGCATTTATATTATACACCAAGAAAAACTTGACTGTCAATTCTGACACACTTATGGCTGCAGAGGTGTGGCATGCTTGTAATTTATTATTCATATAATTTGCACCTGTACGTGCGTCATTTTTTTCTTTGTGAAAAAAAAGTTTATACACATTTATTAATACACAGTGTATTAAAGTGAATACGTTAAAAAAAAATTGGTTGTTTCCTTTGGCATACAAATGCTATTCATCTTTGCATTAGTTTTTTTTTTTTTTACAAAATGACACTTTATATATACAGTAGGCCCTTTCAAGTATAACACATAAGTTGAAGTAAAATAAATGCAGATCTTTTCTGTTCACTTTTATTCCAAGTACACACAGTTCATACATACCCCTCAAGTGAAATTGTCTAATATAACCATATTCTTTCCATACTTCTTTCCATACAAGAAGGAAAGCATGGTCAGAAAAGTTTTGGTTTGTTAAAAAGACCTTTAAAAAAAAAAAAAAGGATTCAATATAAAACCTGTCCCCTTTCTTACTGTATGCTCATTCATATACAAGTATACTGTAGCAAGTTACAAAAGCAGTGTTCATAATAGTCACCTGATATGCAGTTGGATATCTAGTGCCTCTGGTTCTGATTTTATTCACTCTTCCCTTGTTCTTTTCTTGATTGTTATGTTAAAACATTATATTTAGCTTTTACACTAATGTCTGTATCTTACCAGGTCAACATTAATTATGTAGCAACCAAAATTCCCTAGTGACAAATTGCTGAAGTCATCTGTTACATCACAATAAACTGTGATGCAGTGAGAGTTGCAGCAGCATCAGCAGCTTTTTTCATAAAGCTGTAAAAAAACACAACGTTTTGTTGACTTTCAACAAAATGTATGAATATATTTTAAGGTAATTCCTTATAGTCAATTTCTGAGAGCCAAACGGATTATCAGTACCCCAGGCATTGTCACTGACGGGCTTGATGATGTGCAGAAGAGGTTCACTGACAGGGATTATCCACGCCCATTATTACACGAGCAGAGAGAGAAAGCGAATTCTACCATAAAATCCACATTACTACATAAGGGACCACGTCTAGCCAATACCACAAGGGCATTCTCTGTTCCCTTTGTGTCCACATTTAGCACCTGGAGTGGACACATTAAAAATATCATCCTTAGGCATTGGCATATACTTTGCTCTGACGAACTGAGATCAATCTTTAATTTTAAACCTCTTTTCTCCTATAAAAGAGGAAACAATCTTAAAGATCACCTCATTAGAGCTGACATAGGTGGCAAGAGTCAATCTCAGACTTTTCTAGGGGTCCCCAGATTAGGGCGTTTTCGTTGCTATAGCTGCAGTCAATCTGCAAGTATGCAGGAAAGGAATTTGTTTTTCCATCCCCTATCATTGAAGAGATTTTTTATAAAAAAAAAATGCTACACATGCCTTTCTAAGAACTTGATCTATCTCATATATGAATTTATTTTACATATCTAGAAGGTTTCATCTGTAGAACAAGAGGTTGTGTCAGTAGAATACTATAGTAGTTGTTTCCCTTCTATAAGCAATCAGAACACAGATAACGCTTTCTCCTATTTTAATCTCTGGAGCAAAGGGCATTTTACAGTATTGAGGATAAGGTGTTTTTTTTAATTAATTCATATTTTTGGATTGCTATTGATAATTAAGGCGACAATTCTGTATACTTTTTTTTTTTTTTTTATAACTCCTATTTTATTGAAATAATTGTGCATGAAATACAATAAGACATACATTGCATAGTTGTTTTGTGCATCACAATAAATTAAATACAATCATTAGGACATATTGTATTGTATAAATCGGGGGTCTCACGACTTTTCGCGCCCTACCGAGCCGTGTAGATCGGGGTAAAACCGGGATTGGGGATAACGGGGGGGGAAAAAAAGGGGGGGGGGATGGGGTAGCGGAAGGAGGATTAGGGGTTGGGAAAGGGGATGGGGTGGGATGGTATCTATTAATAAATTTTGGTACCACTGAGTCAAAGTAGATTATTCCAACTGTCGGCAGCAATACGTGGGCACGAGCTCATGACAGATGTGAGAGATGGAATATTTTGGGATCTTTGTAGTCACCCACTCCTAGGGGAGAATTCATCTATCGCTATCATTGCCAAATTGTGTTACGCTCAACCCCGGGTATGTGTGTCTGTACCAACCATGGCAACCAGACTTTTAGATAATTGTCACCAGTGTCGTTAACTAGACTCGTTAACTTTTCCATCTGGCAAATAAACCATATGCTATTCTGAATCTTTGGGATGTTTGGTATGTCGGGGCGTTTCCATAATGCTGCGATCTCACACCTCGTTGCAATTGCAAAATGAGCAATTAATTTATTATGTGATTTTGATAGATCTTTTAGAGGTCTGTTCAGAAGGAACAGCCATGGATCTGGGGGAATAGTAAGGTCAAATATCCTCTGTATCCAATTCCTGATCTCATCCCATATTTGGGCTATTCGTGGGCAAGACCACAGCATATGTAACAAGTCGGCCGTTCCCCCGCATTGCTTGGGGCACAATGGGGAGGAACCAGGCACGAACTTAGATAATTTGAGTGGGGTGAGGTACCATCTCATAAGAACCTTATATGCGTTCTCCTTTAGTGTGGTGCATATAGAGCTTTTTGCCGTAGCTAAGAATATGGTGTTCCATTCTTCATCCTCTAGGGTCTCTCCTAGGTCTATCTCCCATTGGTTTCTAAATGCTGGGGTGTGTTGGTGTGCGACTAAAGAATAGACTACCTCTCCGTATATCGTTGATATAAGTCCCTTAGTGTCGGTTTCTGCCCGACAGAGCTTTTCAAATTTCATCAAAGGGGGGTACGGGGTGAATTTGTTATAGAATGTTCTTATCTGGAGGTATCTAAAGACTTCTGCATGGGGTATATTTTGTTCTGATCTGATATGATCGAATGTTTTAATTTTTAGATTATAACCCTCCAGGTCTTTGATCCTATTGTATCCTTTAGACTCAGTCTATTGGCCAGAAGTTTAGCATATAGTTTGATATCAGTATTAATTAAGGATATAGGCCTGTAACATTTACAATTCAGCGGATTCTTACCAGGCTTATGTATTAGTGATATTGACGCTCGCAGCATGTCTCCAGGGATTGGAGCTCCCGCTAAAATCACGTTGAACATGTGGAGCAGCCTTGGGGCAAGTAATTTCGAGAATTTCTTATAGTAAAGCCCCAAGAAACCATCCGGACCAGGTGCCTTTGATGATTTGAGTTCTTTGATAGCTTGTGACACTTCTTCTAAAGTGAAGTCAGTGTCAATCTTTTCTCTATCGCTCTCTGTTAATCTCTCTAGCTTTGAGCTGGCTAAGAAATCTCTTAGAGCCTTGCTCGTTTTGCTGTTATGTGCCACTTTCTTCCCATCATATAAGGAACCATAAAAAGAACCAAATTCTTCTACTATCTTTTGGGGGTTGGCTGTGTGGATGCCAGATTTTAAGCGTAAAGCTTGGATATTAAACTTAGATTGTCTCTCTTTTAGAGCTCGGACTAGCATCATATCCGGCCTGTTCGCTTTTTCATAAAACTTTCTCTTTGACCAACTTAATGAGTTATCGGCCCTGGAAGTTAATAACATATTCAATTCAATTTTGGTATCTTTTAATGCCTGAAAAGTTTGTTTGTCCGGGCGAGTTTTGTGAGATATTAGGAGAGAGTGGAGTTTGTCTGTGAGAATAATAATTTTAGCATCTCTCCCCTGTTTTCTTTTAGCGGTGATGCTGATTAATAGGCCCCTTAGTGTTGCTTTGTGAGCTTCCCATAGAGTAATATGAGATTCCACAGAGCCAGCGTTTAGTTTAAAGAATTGTTCAATATCTTGACCTATAGCATCGTAAATTTCGGGTATCTTTAAGATTGACTCGTTGAGTTTCCAGTTCGCCCCCGGTCTAAAAGCCTGAATTTTGTTGCACCATAGCTCCATTGGTGCATGGTCGGACCATGTAATATCGTGGATCTCGGAGCGAGCGACCATAGGAACCAATTGACCCGAAACGAAGAAGTAATCGATTCTGCTATATGATGTGTGTGGGTGGGAGTACAAAGTATAATCTTTACTCGTCGGGTGTGTCTCTCTCCATATATCCACTAATTGGTTATCCTTTATGTTTTTGAGGAGGGAAGAATGTGCTTTTTTGTTGTCTGGGTCTTTTCCTCCCGATCTATCTAGAGATGCTTGCATTACGATATTGAAATCACCTGCAAGGATGATGCTACCTTGAGATACTGAGCTTAGGGTTCGGAAGAATTTATTAAAGAACGCGGCGTCCTGTATACAAGGGGCGTATAGGGATGCTAAATTGATATATTGTTCATGTATAGTGTCTACAAGTATGAGAAATCGACCTTTCGTACCCTTTTTAATTGTATGGACTACAAATGGGATTTTGTTACTGAAGAGTATGGCTACTCCGCTCTTTTTGGTAGACGCTGAAGCTGTGTAAAACTGGGAGAAGCCCTTGTCTAAGAATTGGGGTGTGTTGTTTTTATTAAAGTGAGTCTCTTGGAGGAGTAACACCTCAGCTTGTTTTCTCCTATAGTCGGAAAAGGCTAGCCTTCTTTTTATTGGGCTATTAAAGCCCTTAACGTTGTGTGATATTAAGGTTAATGCCATCTTTTATTAAAGAGGAGGTGCGATGTGTTACAAGGTAAATACTCACTGCTGGTGTTGAATCTTATATTTCCCGTTGGAATTCTTTCTTTACCTTTTTATGCTTGAATCCGTGGGACGACTCTTGGTACCCAGTATCCTGATGGTATGGGTGGGGGGGGGGGGGTGGTGGGGAGGGATTGGACGGACTGGGAAAGCTACATGAAGGGTAAAATAAAATAAATGAATTAATATACAAAATAAGAAAAATGAAAACGAGGATGGAGAAAAAAGAAAAACAAGAGCTCGCCTCGGGGGCCCCCGAGGACGGCTCCTGCGCCCAGAGGGAGGGTCTTCTGGCATCATCACTTGGATGAGCCAGCCTCCAAAATTGGAGTCAGACCTCCCTGGGTCTTGGGACTGGTCCCTTGTTTTTGGGGACCACACTGGAGAACACATATGCTACGCCGAGGCTGGGCCCGTCGGCATTCTTCTGATAATTAAACTAAACTGCGACAGACAGATTAAACATATTAAACAACTTAAACTTTAAATAATGAAGTATAATGCTTTCTACTAGAAAGCGTAAAACCCTCTATGGAACAGACCAATACCCGCTAGTGTTATTTAACGTTAACTCTGCATAACAACAATTTATATAATTTGGGAATATTATCAAACTATATGTAATAATCTATTAAGGTTCCAACCAACCGTATACTATGTGTATGATTCGGCTATCCTGTACCGCAAATGCTTACAACGATGCATACAGATATATATAAAAGCGAACATAGGGGGATATCTGCAAACATTAAGTAGTGTTATCTACTATATGTGAATAAAGCCTATTTAACAATAATCTCTATGGAAGGTAAATCATTTACTTTTTAAGTTTTGGGTTGAGACTTGGAGTTATAAATATTGAAACCCTTGAAAATATGGTAAACTCTTGATAATAAACAATTACAAACTATGGAACAGACAGATAATTAGTGGGCCCCCCCGCCCTTCCCCCTGCGAGGCAAAAGCTGAATGCCCCATTCTTATATTGGAGCCAGATCAGAGTCAGAGTCAATATAGAGATTCAGCAAACCACAGTTCGAGCTAAATAAAGAGATGTTAGCGAGCATGTTGTAGAGATATACTGGCTATTCTTAAAGTACTTTAATGGGTGGTATTGTTTAGTGTTGCCATGTGTTAATAGCCCATAGATATAGGAGATCTCCCTACACCAAATTCCATTAGGACCAGCACAAATGGAGAGTGACCGAGTTTGTTTCTTTTCATTCAAGCCTTGGAGATAATACGGCTGTGTGTCAGTGGTACGGGACCACAATGGCATTCTATGTCTGTAGACGTGTTGGTGAGTGTTAGGATGGCAGCAGGTGTTACAGGATGCTGTAAACCGACATAGACAGGACATATACGGAATACATACCCACACATAAATTATATGTATATATAGTGGATACAGACAGATACAATGTGTGAGTATTGTATGATTAATACATCAATGGGGTTAAGATGATAGCCATATTTAGGCCCCCCAGGTAGTAGACTAAGTATAAACATAGGATACAGTATGAATAAATAAATCATACTTAGATAGGAAAAAGATAGTTAGTAAAATAATACGTAATAAAGTGACATGTAACCATGTAATTAAGCCAATGATTTAAAAATAAGAATTTAGTTAATTTAAAGGCTTTAATTTAACTCCTCTCTGCATATATAACTTATATAACTCTTACATATATTCTCTCTATATACTTCTATATACTTCCCACTGTGTATCGTAGTATCTATATATATTCCGTACATACCCCATCGTATACAACACTATAGTGTACTATGTCACCCCACACCATACCATCCATGCCTATATACATGTAAATGTACAACACGTGTACAACCCATGTATATATATATATATATATATATATATATATATATATATATACATGGGTATATATATGTGCACAAAGTACTGCATCATGTTATACAATATATCACACTCTATCATTCTATGCATATATTATATGACATATACCCCAGCATATACATACACACATACTTTCACACATACAGGTATATACAGGTATACACAGGCACGTACATGTAGATACACACATACACTACCGACACGTTTAATTCGAGCACGGCTAGCACCGCAAGCCGGGGGATGCCCCGGCGTGCTAGCCGCACTCCCTCAGCGTGCCGCGCATCACCGATGCGCGGTCACGCGTCATCGGGTGCCTGCGCCCCCTGCACGCGCGTCCAGGGCTCCCGAGGGAGGGAGGGAGGGAGAGCGCCCCGATCGGAGCCAGGTTACTGCTGCGGCCGAGAACGAGCAAATGCTCGAATAAACTCGGCCGCAGCAGTATATACATACATACATATGTATCCATTCGAACCTGTGAATTGTGTTAGTTTATTAGTTTATTAGTGTGTGTAGTGTAGTGCATTAGTGGGGTGGTTACTGGGGAGAATGTCACTGTGTTTTGGCTCTCTGTTGTGGTGTGTCACGGAGGGCTGGTGTGCCTCCGGTCAGCTCCTCCGACTTCGACTTCCTCCTTCCATCTCGGGCTCTTCCTGCATCCGGGACTTTGACGACGTCATCGGTGGCCATCTTGGTGGTGGCGCCGGTTAGCTAGGATCGAGAGAGGGGGAAGTGTTATGACGACGTCATATCCAGATCCGCATCATTGCAGCTCCCACTCTGCTCCAGGAAGGGTCGAGGTAAGATGGCTGCCGTTCTGAGGTGGTGTGCGGATCAGCTCCAGGCAGGGATCTGGATTCTGAGGTCAGGGTAAGTCCAGATACTAGCGGGGATTGGTATGTGAGTAGGGATACGTTGCAGCTCCTTCTGAGCTTAGGGAAAGCTCAGATACATGAGGACCGGGTTCATTCAGAGCCTGATGTCTCAAGCGCCGTGTTGTTTTTTGCTTTGTTGGCTCCCACTTTGTTCCACGAGGGGCCAGGGGTGCTGTTAGAGGCAGACGGTTGGCTTGTTGGTGGGGAACCTGGCATGCTTCGGGTGGCTCCGGTGATACCCAGTTTAGTCAGGAAGCCCTCACCGTCTTCAGGTTTCCTTAGTGTATGAGCAACTCCATTTTTGATGGAGAGAAGGGCACACGGGAACAGTCAACGATATTTAATGTTATTGTCTCGGAGCACTCATGTGGTAGGGGCCAGGGCTCTCCTTTTCATAAGGGTGGCCGGGGCCAGGTCTTGGAATACTTGGAGCTTAATCCCTTCAAACTCCAATGACCTGGCTTCCCAGGCAATTCTGCATACTTCTTCCTTGGTGCGGAACTGATGGAATCTGGAGACAATGTCCCTCGGGGGGTCCCCAGTCTGTGGTTTCCCCCGGAGTGCTCTATGGCACCGGTCCAACCTTATCTCTGCCTCCGGTTTGTCCGGAAGGAGGTGCTCCAACCATCTGAGAGTGAAATCCTGTAAGGAATCCGCTCCACGGTTTACTGGTTGCCTCACCTTGCAGAACTGTGCAGTCCTGGAACATTTCTCCTGTTATTTACTGCAGCCTGGATTCTCTCACCAAAGCAATACTGTCACACACTCCCTCTGATATTTACTGCAGCCTGGATTCACTCACCAAAGCTATACTGCCACACACTCCCTCTGGTATCTACTACAGCTGTGCAGTCTATCACTGCAACCTAGATTTGCATTTACTCATTGGAGCAGTACCTTCACACCCCCCGCCAGGGATTGGCCCGCTGGCCTTTAAGTACTGTGTTCCCACAATGCTCCCTGCCGAGCATAGTCCTTACCGAATGTCACTACCTGTTCTGCCACAAGATCTCGCTTGTTCTCCTGTGCTGAAGCGGAGGTTTCGCCCTGCATTCTTCAGCTCCTGTTCTCCTGTGCTGAAGCGGAGGTTTCGCCCTGCGTTCTTCAGCTTTCTGTCCTCCTGTGCTGAAGCGGAGGTTTCGCCCTGCGTTCTTCAGCTTCCTGTTCTCCGGTGCTGAAGCGGAGGTTTCGCTCTGCGTTCATCAGCTTCCTGCTTCCCTGTACTGAAGCAAAGGTATCCCCTACGTCTTCAGCTTCCTGCTTTCCTGCACTGAAGCAAAGGTTTCCCCTGCATCTTCAGCTTCCTGGTTCCTGGGGCCTACTCTTTCCCTAATCTAGAGAGGCCGTGTCCTGGTTCCTGCGCTGAAACAGAGGATTCCCCAGCCCGCTCAGGAATCTTGCGCTGTGCACTGGTTTACCCGTGCAGCCAGGCGGTGTGCTACTCTGGTCTGCCTACCACCTCCTGAGACCAGTACCATGGGCCATGGTCGCCGCACGCGCAGAGGCCAACCCCGCGCTCCTAAGCTGAAGCGGGGTCTTCCTGACTATCTGTTGCCGAACTCTTGCTTGAACAATGTTTATCCTGATGTCTCCTGTCCTGACCCTGGCTTGTACAACGACGATGCTGTCTTCTCCTATCTTGATCCTGCTACGTATGACTACGAACTGCGCAATCCGGATCAGCCTGCGCGGTCTAAGGTCGGTGCTTTTACAACCCTACCTCAGCCACGCGGTCCGACCCAGGTTTGTGGCGAGCACAACCGTGACAGTATGCTCGGCCCCACAAACTCGGACCGCCCTGTGGTGAGGGTTGGTAAGTTTCTGTCTGAAAGCCTGTCCCGGCCTGAAAACCAGTCCCAGTTTGAATACCAGTTTCTATGTGAGATACTACCCCTGATTGAAGATCTGATTGTGTTTGAAGGTTTAACCCCTTTGCAAAGTAAATGCCGTAATGATCTCATGATGAAGGTTTACTGCCTCCGGGACTTAAAACAGTCGCTGGCCGCTTGTATTTGCTTTCCTGGTTACCCTTTAACCTGGGAAAACGTGTACCCTTTGGAACTGGACGACGCCCAAAAGGAACTCTCTTCCCTGGCCTTGTCTTTAGACATTTATATAGCACAAGAGGACCCTCTCCTCATGTTGTCTCACGCCCAAAACACACTCCATGTCCTTTCCATGACATTGGACATTTGCATAAAGGAACAGGATCCTCCCCTCGCCAGCTTCGCTGCCGCTTGGCTGTATCCCTGGTCTACCACGGATCCTTGCCCTGATTGTATGGCCGGGTTCCCTGACACTAATGATATGTCTACGTTAACCCCTGCCGATCAGTCCTGTGAGGTCCCCCTGGAGGATACATATGTTTCTCTACCCAACACTAAGGTTCTAGTATCAGAGAATAAGTTCCTTAGTTCCCCTATTTCTAACTCTGAATCTCTCACTCCAGGTCCTGAGGGTTTTCCAGCTTTAAACCCTGCTAGGCAGTTCTGTGTGCTTTCCCCGTCAGAGAAAGAATCCCTAAGTTCTGTTCCCAGGGTCATTTCTGTATTAACCCCTGTGGGGCAGCTCTCTGAGTCTCCTTTGATAATTCCCTGTTCTCTGCCAGCCATGGTCACGCCCCTAGCTCCAGAGGAGAGATTCCTTGTCTCTCCTAATACAGAGAGAAGATTACTTATGTTCTACTCTCAGGCACTGTCTGCATTAACCCCTGTAAAGTCTTGCTGCCTCCAAGTTAATGCCTTCGTTTTAGCCTCAGAGAATGAGTCCCCAAGTCAGACAGCAGAGGTTGCATTGAAGGATTCCCCTAACCTTACGGAGTCCTTAGAAATTCTTTGCTATAAATCCCTTGCTTCAGCTCAAGTTTCCGCAGTCTCACCTCCGGAGACTTCGGCTAAAGTTCTGGTTCCTGTAAAATGTATTCAGGAATCAGGTTTTCCCCTAAGCTTGCTCACAGAGTTCCTTCTCCCGGGTATTTCACTGAACCAGCCTGTCGCCCAGAGAGCGGTGATCCCTGCTTCAGCGCATAGTCCCCACATTGTGGAATCTGTAGTCATTTCTGGTTTCCCAGACAGTCCTTACCAAATACCTACTTCAGAGACCAGTACAGTTATGTTTAACCCCTGTGTACTGTCTGTGTTCTCCACTTCTCTAAGCTTAGGGTTAAAAACATACAGTAGTCTGTATGTTTCTCCTGGGGTTCATGTTATGTTCCCAGGAATGTTTGCTGACACACGACTTTCTCTCAAAAGTGACGCTTTCACACATATACCAGTAAGAAGCCTGCACACAGTTTCTCCTCTCACTGTATTGTGTCTTACTGGTCCTGAGTCCCTGAGAGGTGATAACCCTCCTTCGGTTTCTGAATCCTTTCCTACAATAGTTATCCTGGCTGGGGGTTCCCCTGTTTTCTCTGCCCGGGCCAATCCTCCAGGGATCAGCATATCTATGGTTACTTCATTAGTTCTGACTATGACTATTCTGCCTATATTACAAGTCCTGGGGTTTAAATCTGAGCTATTTAGTTTTCCTGCCCTTGCTAAAACTCAGTCCCTCAGTTCTGCGTCTAAATATGCTACAGCAACCATTGGGTTACTCTGGGTAGAAATTAAAGCTCCTGTCGTAAAGGGTATTTTTTCACACATGTCCAACAAATCTAGAACCTCAGTAATTGATTCTAAGTCATCTGTCAATACATCTGAGTTTTTCACTAGCCAAACCCAGACACCCTCACTACTGGCTAGGAGTCCTGCTTTCAGAATTTGTGCACCAGAAAACATGCCTATTCAGGTTTTTGTCAGGTTAAGTACCCCTGTGGTTAGGGCTCTTGCAGTTTCAGTTAAGGCTCCCTGTGCTCCTAAGGTGCCTGTCACTAAGAGTTTCCAGGGTTCCCACTTGCCGTTTGTTGTTTCTCAGGTCCCTGTCACTGAGGTACAGACTTCAGCTTCTGATGTTAGCTTCCCTCCCACCACTACCCTGGCTCTGCCTTTTTCTCAAGCTCCTGATAGGAAAATCCCAAGGCCTATTCCTGATTCCCTGACAATACTATCTCCCACTGAGGATTTCCCAGTATTTGAGAGCTCCACTATGGTTTGCTCCTCTGCCTCTGCTAAACCATGGTTTTTTCCCTCGGAACCTTCGGCTGTCCCTGTTATTTCCTCTCAGTTGGAAATACTCTGTATGTATCCCAAGATTTCGGTCTCGATGCCTGGTTTACTGCTTGCCTTGTTACCTTCCATACCAATACCGGGAGATGCTTGCACCCAGCCTATTTCTTCACTAACCATTACCTGGGAGACTTCTGGAGGGAGAGTCCCGCGCAAATTCCAACATGCAGTAGTCAGCCAAGACTTTTTCTGTCCCGAGATTCCTCCTGGGGTTTTCGATCAACTATCAAGGCCGCTTATCCTAGATTCTGGCTCCTTTACTAAAGTCTGGGTTTCCATTGGGGGTTCTTCTGCCGTTTCTGCTCTGGAACCCTCTGGTTCTTCACAGCCCTGGATTTCCAAGTCATTTTGTGGGGCGAGCCATGTACCAAGGATGTTTCTTCCACCACTCTCATATCCTAGAACTGTACTCGCCAAAGAACTGCTCGTTTACGGATCCCCTTTTCACCTAAAGAACTTTAGGAACAACTCGATGTCCCCGAGACCCATGGATGGTTCTGTCTGGCCGCAGTTCTCACCGGGGGGGTGGGGGTACACTAAGGACTAACCACGAGTCTCTGGACCACGACTCTACCCCCAATCCTAGACGGTTCAGCAACAATTCCCGGTCCTCCAACTCTATGAGTGCTCATGTTCGCCCGGAGGTCTCGCGTGAAGGGGGGGGGGTACTGTAAGGAATCCGCTCCGCGGTTTACTGGTTGCCTCACCTTGCAGCTTGTGCAGTCCTGGAACATTTCTCCTGTTATTTACTGCAGCCTGGATTCTCTCACCAAAGCAATACTGTCACACACTCCCTCTGATATTTACTGCAGCCTGGATTCACTCACCAAAGCTATACTGCCACACACTCCCTCTGGTATCTACTAGAGCTGTGCAGTCTATCACTGCAACCTAGATTTGCATTTACTCATTGGAGCAGTACCTTCACACCCCCCGCCAGGGATTGGCCCGCTGGCCTTTAAGTACTGTGTTCCCACAATGCTCCCTGCCGAGCATAGTCCTTACCGAATGTCACTACCTGTTCTGCCACAAGATCTCGCTTGTTCTCCTGTGCTGAAGCGGAGGTTTCGCCCTGCATTCTTCAGCTTCCTGTTCTCCTGTGCTGAAGCGGAGGTTTCGCCCTGCATTCTTCAGCTTTCTGTCCTCCTGTGCTGAAGCAGAGGTTTCGCTCTGCGTTCATCAGCTTCCTGCTTCCCTGTACTGAAGCAAAGGTATCCCCTACGTCTTCAGCTTCCTGCTTTCCTGCACTGAAGCAAAGGTTTCCCCTGCATCTTCAGCTTCCTGGTTCCTGGGGCCTACTCTTTCCCTAATCTAGAGAGGCCGTGTCCTGGTTCCTGCGCTGAAACAGAGGATTCCCCAGCCCGCTCAGGAATCTTGCGCTGTGCACTGGTTTACCCGTGCAGCCAGGCGGTGTGCTACTCTGGTCTGCCTACCACCTCCTGAGACCAGTACCATGGGCCATGGTCGCCACACGCGCAGAGGCCAACCCCGCGCTCCTAAGCTGAAGCGGGGTCTTCCTGACTATCTGTTGCCGAACTCTTGCTTGAACAATGTTTATCCTGATGTCTCCTGTCCTGACCCTGGCTTGTACAACGACGATGCTGTCTTCTCCTATCTTGATCCTGCTACGTATGACTACGAACTGCGCAATCCGGATCAGCCTGCGCGGTCTAAGGTCGGTGCTTTTACAACCCTACCTCAGCCACGCGGTCCGACCCAGGTTTGTGGCGAGCACAACCGTGACAGTATGCTCGGCCCCACAAACTCGGACCGCCCTGTGGTGAGGGTTGGTAAGTTTCTGTCTGAAAGCCTGTCCCGGCCTGAAAACCAGTCCCAGTTTGAATACCAGTTTCTATGTGAGATACTACCCCTGATTGAAGATCTGATTGTGTTTGAAGGTTTAACCCCTTTGCAAAGTAAATGCCGTAATGATCTCATGATGAAGGTTTACTGCCTCCGGGACTTAAAACAGTCGCTGGCCGCTTGTATTTGCTTTCCTGGTTACCCTTTAACCTGGGAAAACGTGTACCCTTTGGAACTGGACGACGCCCAAAAGGAACTCTCTTCCCTGGCCTTGTCTTTAGACATTTATATAGCACAAGAGGACCCTCTCCTCATGTTGTCTCACGCCCAAAACACACTCCATGTCCTTTCCATGACATTGGACATTTGCATAAAGGAACAGGATCCTCCCCTCGCCAGCTTCGCTGCCGCTTGGCTGTATCCCTGGTCTACCACGGATCCTTGCCCTGATTGTATGGCCGGGTTCCCTGACACTAATGATATGTCTACGTTAACCCCTGCCGATCAGTCCTGTGAGGTCCCCCTGGAGGATACATATGTTTCTCTACCCAACACTAAGGTTCTAGTATCAGAGAATAAGTTCCTTAGTTCCCCTATTTCTAACTCTGAATCTCTCACTCCAGGTCCTGAGGGTTTTCCAGCTTTAAACCCTGCTAGGCAGTTCTGTGTGCTTTCCCCGTCAGAGAAAGAATCCCTAAGTTCTGTTCCCAGGGTCATTTCTGTATTAACCCCTGTGGGGCAGCTCTCTGAGTCTCCTTTGATAATTCCCTGTTCTCTGCCAGCCATGGTCACGCCCCTAGCTCCAGAGGAGAGATTCCTTGTCTCTCCTAATACAGAGAGAAGATTACTTATGTTCTACTCTCAGGCACTGTCTGCATTAACCCCTGTAAAGTCTTGCTGCCTCCAAGTTAATGCCTTCGTTTTAGCCTCAGAGAATGAGTCCCCAAGTCAGACAGCAGAGGTTGCATTGAAGGATTCCCCTAACCTTACGGAGTCCTTAGAAATTCTTTGCTATAAATCCCTTGCTTCAGCTCAAGTTTCCGCAGTCTCGCCTCCGGAGACTTCGGCTAAAGTTCTGGTTCCTGTAAAATGTATTCAGGAATCAGGTTTTCCCCTAAGCTTGCTCACAGAGTTCCTTCTCCCGGGTATTTCACTGAACCAGCCTGTCGCCCAGAGAGCGGTGATCCCTGCTTCAGCGCATAGTCCCCACATTGTGGAATCTGTAGTCATTTCTGGTTTCCCAGACAGTCCTTACCAAATACCTACTTCAGAGACCAGTACAGTTATGTTTAACCCCTGTGTACTGTCTGTGTTCTCCACTTCTCTAAGCTTAGGGTTAAAAACATACAGTAGTCTGTATGTTTCTCCTGGGGTTCATGTTATGTTCCCAGGAATGTTTGCTGACACACGACTTTCTCTCAAAAGTGACGCTTTCACACATATACTAGTAAGAAGCCTGCACACAGTTTCTCCTCTCACTGTATTGTGTCTTACTGGTCCTGAGTCCCTGAGAGGTGATAACCCTCCTTCGGTTTCTGAATCCTTTCCTACAATAGTTATCCTGGCTGGGGGTTCCCCTGTTTTCTCTGCCCGGGCCAATCCTCCAGGGATCAGCATATCTATGGTTACTTCATTAGTTCTGACTATGACTATTCTGCCTATATTACAAGTCCTGGGGTTTAAATCTGAGCTATTTAGTTTTCCTGCCCTTGCTAAAACTCAGTCCCTCAGTTCTGCGTCTAAATATGCTACAGCAACCATTGGGTTACTCTGGGTAGAAATTAAAGCTCCTGTCGTAAAGGGTATTTTTTCACACATGTCCAACAAATCTAGAACCTCAGTAATTGATTCTAAGTCATCTGTCAATACATCTGAGTTTTTCACTAGCCAAACCCAGACACCCTCACTACTGGCTAGGAGTCCTGCTTTCAGAATTTGTGCACCAGAAAACATGCCTATTCAGGTTTTTGTCAGGTTAAGTACCCCTGTGGTTAGGGCTCTTGCAGTTTCAGTTAAGGCTCCCTGTGCTCCTAAGGTGCCTGTCACTAAGAGTTTCCAGGGTTCCCACTTGCCGTTTGTTGTCTCTCAGGTCCCTGTCACTGAGGTACAGACTTCAGCTTCTGATGTTAGCTTCCCTCCCACCACTACCCTGGCTCTGCCTTTTTCTCAAGCTCCTGATAGGAAAATCCCAAGGCCTATTCCTGATTCCCTGACAATACTATCTCCCACTGAGGATTTCCCAGTATTTGAGAGCTCCACTATGGTTTGCTCCTCTGCCTCTGCTAAACCATGGTTTTTTCCCTCGGAACCTTCGGCTGTCCCTGTTATTTCCTCTCAGTTGGAAATACTCTGTATGTATCCCAAGATTTCGGTCTCGATGCCTGGTTTACTGCTTGCCTTGTTACCTTCCATACCAATACCGGGAGATGCTTGCACCCAGCCTATTTCTTCACTAACCATTACCTGGGAGACTTCTGGAGGGAGAGTCCCGCGCAAATTCCAACATGCAGTAGTCAGCCAAGACTTTTTCTGTCCCGAGATTCCTCCTGGGGTTTTCGATCAACTATCAAGGCCGCTTATCCTAGATTCTGGCTCCTTTACTAAAGTCTGGGTTTCCATTGGGGGTTCTTCTGCCGTTTCTGCTCTGGAACCCTCTGGTTCTTCACAGCCCTGGATTTCCAAGTCATTTTGCGGGGCGAGCCATGTACCAAGGATGTTTCTTCCACCACTCTCATATCCTAGAACTGTACTCACCAAAGAACTGCTCGTTTACGGATCCCCTTTTCACCTAAAGAACTTTAGGAACAACTCGATGTCCCCGAGACCCATGGATGGTTCTGTCTGGCCGCAGTTCTCACCGGGGGGGTGGGGGTACACTAAGGACTAACCACGAGTCTCTGGACCACGACTCTACCCCCAATCCTAGACGGTTCAGCAACAATTCCCGGTCCTCCAACTCTATGAGTGCTCATGTTCGCCCGGAGGTCTCGCGTGAAGGGGGGGGGGGTACTGTAAGGAATCCGCTCCGCGGTTTACTGGTTGCCTCACCTTGCAGACTTGTGCAGTCCTGGAACATTTCTCCTGTTATTTACTGCAGCCTGGATTCTCTCACCAAAGCAATACTGTCACACACTCCCTCTGATATTTACTGCAGCCTGGATTCACTCACCAAAGCTATACTGCCACACACTCCCTCTGGTATCTACTACAGCTGTGCAGTCTATCACTGCAACCTAGATTTGCATTTACTCATTGGAGCAGTACCTTCACACCCCCCGCCAGGGATTGGCCCGCTGGCCTTTAAGTACTGTGTTCCCACAATGCTCCCTGCCGAGCATAGTCCTTACCGAATGTCACTACCTGTTCTGCCACAAGATCTCGCTTGTTCTCCTGTGCTGAAGCGGAGGTTTCGCCCTGCATTCTTCAGCTTCCTGTTCTCCTGTGCTGAAGCGGAGGTTTCGCCCTGCGTTCTTCAGCTTTCTGTCCTCCTGTGCTGAAGCAGAGGTTTCGCCCTGCGTTCTTCAGCTTCCTGTTCTCCGGTGCTGAAGCGGAGGTTTCGCTCTGCGTTCATCAGCTTCCTGCTTCCCTGTACTGAAGCAAAGGTATCCCCTACGTCTTCAGCTTCCTGCTTTCCTGCACTGAAGCAAAGGTTTCCCCTGCATCTTCAGCTTCCTGGTTCCTGGGGCCTACTCTTTCCCTAATCTAGAGAGGCCGTGTCCTGGTTCCTGCGCTGAAACAGAGGATTCCCCAGCCCGCTCAGGAATCTTGCGCTGTGCACTGGTTTACCCGTGCAGCCAGGCGGTGTGCTACTCTGGTCTGCCTACCACCTCCTGAGACCAGTACCATGGGCCATGGTCGCCACACGCGCAGAGGCCAACCCGCGCTCCTAAGCTGAAGCGGGGTCTTCCTGACTATCTGTTGCCGAACTCTTGCTTGAACAATGTTTATCCTGATGTCTCCTGTCCTGACCCTGGCTTGTACAACGACGATGCTGTCTTCTCCTATCTTGATCCTGCTACGTATGACTACGAACTGCGCAATCCGGATCAGCCTGCGCGGTCTAAGGTCGGTGCTTTTACAACCCTACCTCAGCCACGCGGTCCGACCCAGGTTTGTGGCGAGCACAACCGTGACAGTATGCTCGGCCCCACAAACTCGGACCGCCCTGTGGTGAGGGTTGGTAAGTTTCTGTCTGAAAGCCTGTCCCGGCCTGAAAACCAGTCCCAGTTTGAATACCAGTTTCTATGTGAGATACTACCCCTGATTGAAGATCTGATTGTGTTTGAAGGTTTAACCCCTTTGCAAAGTAAATGCCGTAATGATCTCATGATGAAGGTTTACTGCCTCCGGGACTTAAAACAGTCGCTGGCCGCTTGTATTTGCTTTCCTGGTTACCCTTTAACCTGGGAAAACGTGTACCCTTTGGAACTGGACGACGCCCAAAAGGAACTCTCTTCCCTGGCCTTGTCTTTAGACATTTATATAGCACAAGAGGACCCTCTCCTCATGTTGGCTCACGCCCAAAACACACTCCATGTCCTTTCCATGACATTGGACATTTGCATAAAGGAACAGGATCCTCCCCTCGCCAGCTTCGCTGCCGCTTGGCTGTATCCCTGGTCTACCACGGATCCTTGCCCTGATTGTATGGCCGGGTTCCCTGACACTAATGATATGTCTACGTTAACCCCTGCCGATCAGTCCTGTGAGGTCCCCCTGGAGGATACATATGTTTCTCTACCCAACACTAAGGTTCTAGTATCAGAGAATAAGTTCCTTAGTTCCCCTATTTCTAACTCTGAATCTCTCACTCCAGGTCCTGAGGGTTTTCCAGCTTTAAACCCTGCTAGGCAGTTCTGTGTGCTTTCCCCGTCAGAGAAAGAATCCCTAAGTTCTGTTCCCAGGGTCATTTCTGTATTAACCCCTGTGGGGCAGCTCTCTGAGTCTCCTTTGATAATTCCCTGTTCTCTGCCAGCCATGGTCATGCCCCTAGCTCCAGAGGAGAGATTCCTTGTCTCTCCTAATACAGAGAGAAGATTACTTATGTTCTACTCTCAGGCACTGTCTGCATTAACCCCTGTAAAGTCTTGCTGCCTCCAAGTTAATGCCTTCGTTTTAGCCTCAGAGAATGAGTCCCCAAGTCAGACAGCAGAGGTTGCATTGAAGGATTCCCCTAACCTTACGGAGTCCTTAGAAATTCTTTGCTATAAATCCCTTGCTTCAGCTCAAGTTTCCGCAGTCTCGCCTCCGGAGACTTCGGCTAAAGTTCTGGTTCCTGTAAAATGTATTCAGGAATCAGGTTTTCCCCTAAGCTTGCTCACAGAGTTCCTTCTCCCGGGTATTTCACTGAACCAGCCTGTCGCCCAGAGAGCGGTGATCCCTGCTTCAGCGCATAGTCCCCACATTGTGGAATCTGTAGTCATTTCTGGTTTCCCAGACAGTCCTTACCAAATACCTACTTCAGAGACCAGTACAGTTATGTTTAACCCCTGTGTACTGTCTGTGTTCTCCACTTCTCTAAGCTTAGGGTTAAAAACATACAGTAGTCTGTATGTTTCTCCTGGGGTTCATGTTATGTTCCCAGGAATGTTTGCTGACACACGACTTTCTCTCAAAAGTGACGCTTTCACACATATACCAGTAAGAAGCCTGCACACAGTTTCTCCTCTCACTGTATTGTGTCTTACTGGTCCTGAGTCCCTGAGAGGTGATAACCCTCCTTCGGTTTCTGAATCCTTTCCTACAATAGTTATCCTGGCTGGGGGTTCCCCTGTTTTCTCTGCCCGGGCCAATCCTCCAGGGATCAGCATATCTATGGTTACTTCATTAGTTCTGACTATGACTATTCTGCCTATATTACAAGTCCTGGGGTTTAAATCTGAGCTATTTAGTTTTCCTGCCCTTGCTAAAACTCAGTCCCTCAGTTCTGCGTCTAAATATGCTACAGCAACCATTGGGTTACTCTGGGTAGAAATTAAAGCTCCTGTCGTAAAGGGTATTTTTTCACACATGTCCAACAAATCTAGAACCTCAGTAATTGATTCTAAGTCATCTGTCAATACATCTGAGTTTTTCACTAGCCAAACCCAGACACCCTCACTACTGGCTAGGAGTCCTGCTTTCAGAATTTGTGCACCAGAAAACATGCCTATTCAGGTTTTTGTCAGGTTAAGTACCCCTGTGGTTAGGGCTCTTGCAGTTTCAGTTAAGGCTCCCTGTGCTCCTAAGGTGCCTGTCACTAAGAGTTTCCAGGGTTCCCACTTGCCGTTTGTTGTCTCTCAGGTCCCTGTCACTGAGGTACAGACTTCAGCTTCTGATGTTAGCTTCCCTCCCACCACTACCCTGGCTCTGCCTTTTTCTCAAGCTCCTGATAGGAAAATCCCAAGGCCTATTCCTGATTCCCTGACAATACTATCTCCCACTGAGGATTTCCCAGTATTTGAGAGCTCCACTATGGTTTGCTCCTCTGCCTCTGCTAAACCATGGTTTTTTCCCTCGGAACCTTCGGCTGTCCCTGTTATTTCCTCTCAGTTGGAAATACTCTGTATGTATCCCAAGATTTCGGTCTCGATGCCTGGTTTACTGCTTGCCTTGTTACCTTCCATACCAATACCGGGAGATGCTTGCACCCAGCCTATTTCTTCACTAACCATTACCTGGGAGACTTCTGGAGGGAGAGTCCCGCGCAAATTCCAACATGCAGTAGTCAGCCAAGACTTTTTCTGTCCCGAGATTCCTCCTGGGGTTTTCGATCAACTATCAAGGCCGCTTATCCTAGATTCTGGCTCCTTTACTAAAGTCTGGGTTTCCATTGGGGGTTCTTCTGCCGTTTCTGCTCTGGAACCCTCTGGTTCTTCACAGCCCTGGATTTCCAAGTCATTTTGCGGGGCGAGCCATGTACCAAGGATGTTTCTTCCACCACTCTCATATCCTAGAACTGTACTCACCAAAGAACTGCTCGTTTACGGATCCCCTTTTCACCTAAAGAACTTTAGGAACAACTCGATGTCCCCGAGACCCATGGATGGTTCTGTCTGGCCGCAGTTCTCACCGGGGGGGTGGGGGTACACTAAGGACTAACCACGAGTCTCTGGACCACGACTCTACCCCCAATCCTAGACGGTTCAGCAACAATTCCCGGTCCTCCAACTCTATGAGTGCTCATGTTCGCCCGGAGGTCTCGCGTGAAGGGGGGGGGGGTACTGTAAGGAATCCGCTCCGCGGTTTACTGGTTGCCTCACCTTGCAGAACTGTGCAGTCCTGGAACATTTCTCCTGTTATTTACTGCAGCCTGGATTCTCTCACCAAAGCAATACTGTCACACACTCCCTCTGATATTTACTGCAGCCTGGATTCACTCACCAAAGCTATACTGCCACACACTCCCTCTGGTATCTACTACAGCTGTGCAGTCTATCACTGCAACCTAGATTTGCATTTACTCATTGGAGCAGTACCTTCACACCCCCCGCCAGGGATTGGCCCGCTGGCCTTTAAGTACTGTGTTCCCACAATGCTCCCTGCCGAGCATAGTCCTTACCGAATGTCACTACCTGTTCTGCCACAAGATCTCGCTTGTTCTCCTGTGCTGAAGCGGAGGTTTCGCCCTGCATTCTTCAGCTTCCTGTTCTCCTG
This sequence comes from Ascaphus truei, assembly GCF_040206685.1. Taxonomy (NCBI): domain Eukaryota; kingdom Metazoa; phylum Chordata; class Amphibia; order Anura; family Ascaphidae; genus Ascaphus; species Ascaphus truei. The sequence continues at coordinate 309,769,263 of NC_134483.1, read as the reverse complement.
TGCTGAAGCGGAGGTTTCGCCCTGCGTTCTTCAGCTTTCTGTCCTCCTGTGCTGAAGCAGAGGTTTCGCCCTGCGTTCTTCAGCTTCCTGTTCTCCGGTGCTGAAGCGGAGGTTTCGCTCTGCGTTCATCAGCTTCCTGCTTCCCTGTACTGAAGCAAAGGTATCCCCTACGTCTTCAGCTTCCTGCTTTCCTGCACTGAAGCAAAGGTTTCCCCTGCATCTTCAGCTTCCTGGTTCCTGGGGCCTACTCTTTCCCTAATCTAGAGAGGCCGTGTCCTGGTTCCTGCGCTGAAACAGAGGATTCCCCAGCCCGCTCAGGAATCTTGCGCTGTGCACTGGTTTACCCGTGCAGCCAGGCGGTGTGCTACTCTGGTCTGCCTACCACCTCCTGAGACCAGTACCATGGGCCATGGTCGCCACACGCGCAGAGGCCAACCCCGCGCTCCTAAGCTGAAGCGGGGTCTTCCTGACTATCTGTTGCCGAACTCTTGCTTGAACAATGTTTATCCTGATGTCTCCTGTCCTGACCCTGGCTTGTACAACGACGATGCTGTCTTCTCCTATCTTGATCCTGCTACGTATGACTACGAACTGCGCAATCCGGATCAGCCTGCGCGGTCTAAGGTCGGTGCTTTTACAACCCTACCTCAGCCACGCGGTCCGACCCAGGTTTGTGGCGAGCACAACCGTGACAGTATGCTCGGCCCCACAAACTCGGACCGCCCTGTGGTGAGGGTTGGTAAGTTTCTGTCTGAAAGCCTGTCCCGGCCTGAAAACCAGTCCCAGTTTGAATACCAGTTTCTATGTGAGATACTACCCCTGATTGAAGATCTGATTGTGTTTGAAGGTTTAACCCCTTTGCAAAGTAAATGCCGTAATGATCTCATGATGAAGGTTTACTGCCTCCGGGACTTAAAACAGTCGCTGGCCGCTTGTATTTGCTTTCCTGGTTACCCTTTAACCTGGGAAAACGTGTACCCTTTGGAACTGGACGACGCCCAAAAGGAACTCTCTTCCCTGGCCTTGTCTTTAGACATTTATATAGCACAAGAGGACCCTCTCCTCATGTTGGCTCACGCCCAAAACACACTCCATGTCCTTTCCATGACATTGGACATTTGCATAAAGGAACAGGATCCTCCCCTCGCCAGCTTCGCTGCCGCTTGGCTGTATCCCTGGTCTACCACGGATCCTTGCCCTGATTGTATGGCCGGGTTCCCTGACACTAATGATATGTCTACGTTAACCCCTGCCGATCAGTCCTGTGAGGTCCCCCTGGAGGATACATATGTTTCTCTACCCAACACTAAGGTTCTAGTATCAGAGAATAAGTTCCTTAGTTCCCCTATTTCTAACTCTGAATCTCTCACTCCAGGTCCTGAGGGTTTTCCAGCTTTAAACCCTGCTAGGCAGTTCTGTGTGCTTTCCCCGTCAGAGAAAGAATCCCTAAGTTCTGTTCCCAGGGTCATTTCTGTATTAACCCCTGTGGGGCAGCTCTCTGAGTCTCCTTTGATAATTCCCTGTTCTCTGCCAGCCATGGTCATGCCCCTAGCTCCAGAGGAGAGATTCCTTGTCTCTCCTAATACAGAGAGAAGATTACTTATGTTCTACTCTCAGGCACTGTCTGCATTAACCCCTGTAAAGTCTTGCTGCCTCCAAGTTAATGCCTTCGTTTTAGCCTCAGAGAATGAGTCCCCAAGTCAGACAGCAGAGGTTGCATTGAAGGATTCCCCTAACCTTACGGAGTCCTTAGAAATTCTTTGCTATAAATCCCTTGCTTCAGCTCAAGTTTCCGCAGTCTCGCCTCCGGAGACTTCGGCTAAAGTTCTGGTTCCTGTAAAATGTATTCAGGAATCAGGTTTTCCCCTAAGCTTGCTCACAGAGTTCCTTCTCCCGGGTATTTCACTGAACCAGCCTGTCGCCCAGAGAGCGGTGATCCCTGCTTCAGCGCATAGTCCCCACATTGTGGAATCTGTAGTCATTTCTGGTTTCCCAGACAGTCCTTACCAAATACCTACTTCAGAGACCAGTACAGTTATGTTTAACCCCTGTGTACTGTCTGTGTTCTCCACTTCTCTAAGCTTAGGGTTAAAAACATACAGTAGTCTGTATGTTTCTCCTGGGGTTCATGTTATGTTCCCAGGAATGTTTGCTGACACACGACTTTCTCTCAAAAGTGACGCTTTCACACATATACTAGTAAGAAGCCTGCACACAGTTTCTCCTCTCACTGTATTGTGTCTTACTGGTCCTGAGTCCCTGAGAGGTGATAACCCTCCTTCGGTTTCTGAATCCTTTCCTACAATAGTTATCCTGGCTGGGGGTTCCCCTGTTTTCTCTGCCCGGGCCAATCCTCCAGGGATCAGCATATCTATGGTTACTTCATTAGTTCTGACTATGACTATTCTGCCTATATTACAAGTCCTGGGGTTTAAATCTGAGCTATTTAGTTTTCCTGCCCTTGCTAAAACTCAGTCCCTCAGTTCTGCGTCTAAATATGCTAAAGCAACCATTGGGTTACTCTGGGTAGAAATTAAAGCTCCTGTCGTAAAGGGTATTTTTTCACACATGTCCAACAAATCTAGAACCTCAGTAATTGATTCTAAGTCATCTGTCAATACATCTGAGTTTTTCACTAGCCAAACCCAGACACCCTCACTACTGGCTAGGAGTCCTGCTTTCAGAATTTGTGCACCAGAAAACATGCCTATTCAGGTTTTTGTCAGGTTAAGTACCCCTGTGGTTAGGGCTCTTGCAGTTTCAGTTAAGGCTCCCTGTGCTCCTAAGGTGCCTGTCACTAAGAGTTTCCAGGGTTCCCACTTGCCGTTTGTTGTCTCTCAGGTCCCTGTCACTGAGGTACAGACTTCAGCTTCTGATGTTAGCTTCCCTCCCACCACTACCCTGGCTCTGCCTTTTTCTCAAGCTCCTGATAGGAAAATCCCAAGGCCTATTCCTGATTCCCTGACAATACTATCTCCCACTGAGGATTTCCCAGTATTTGAGAGCTCCACTATGGTTTGCTCCTCTGCCTCTGCTAAACCATGGTTTTTTCCCTCGGAACCTTCGGCTGTCCCTGTTATTTCCTCTCAGTTGGAAATACTCTGTATGTATCCCAAGATTTCGGTCTCGATGCCTGGTTTACTGCTTGCCTTGTTACCTTCCATACCAATACCGGGAGATGCTTGCACCCAGCCTATTTCTTCACTAACCATTACCTGGGAGACTTCTGGAGGGAGAGTCCCGCGCAAATTCCAACATGCAGTAGTCAGCCAAGACTTTTTCTGTCCCGAGATTCCTCCTGGGGTTTTCGATCAACTATCAAGGCCGCTTATCCTAGATTCTGGCTCCTTTACTAAAGTCTGGGTTTCCATTGGGGGTTCTTCTGCCGTTTCTGCTCTGGAACCCTCTGGTTCTTCACAGCCCTGGATTTCCAAGTCATTTTGCGGGGCGAGCCATGTACCAAGGATGTTTCTTCCACCACTCTCATATCCTAGAACTGTACTCACCAAAGAACTGCTCGTTTACGGATCCCCTTTTCACCTAAAGAACTTTAGGAACAACTCGATGTCCCCGAGACCCATGGATGGTTCTGTCTGGCCGCAGTTCTCACCGGGGGGGTGGGGGTACACTAAGGACTAACCACGAGTCTCTGGACCACGACTCTACCCCCAATCCTAGACGGTTCAGCAACAATTCCCGGTCCTCCAACTCTATGAGTGCTCATGTTCGCCCGGAGGTCTCGCGTGAAGGGGGGGGGGGGTACTGTAAGGAATCCGCTCCGCGGTTTACTGGTAGCCTCACCTTGCAGACTTGTGCAGTCCTGGAACATTTCTCCTGTTATTTACTGCAGCCTGGATTCTCTCACCAAAGCAATACTGTCACACACTCCCTCTGATATTTACTGCAGCCTGGATTCACTCACCAAAGCTATACTGCCACACACTCCCTCTGGTATCTACTACAGCTGTGCAGCCTATCACTGCAACCTAGATTTGCATTTACTCATTGGAGGAGCAGTACCTTCACACCCCCCGCCGGGGATTGGCCCGCTGGCCTTTAAGTACTGTGTTCCCACAATGCTCCCTGCCGAGCATAGTCCTTAACGGATGTCACTACCTGTTCTGCCACAAGCTCTCGTTTGTTCTCCTGTGCTGAAGCGGAGGTTTCGCCCTGCGTTCTTCAGCTTCCTGTTCTCCTGTGCTGAAGCGGAGGTTTCGCCCTGCGTTCTTCAGCTTCCTGTCCTCCTGTGCTGAAGTGGAGGTTTCGCCCTGCGTTCTTCAGCTTCCTGTTCTCCGGTGCTGAAGCGGAGGTTTCGTCCTGCGTTCATCAGTTTCCTGCTTTCCTGCACTGAAGCAAAGGTATCCCCTACGTCTTCAGCTTCCTGCTTTCCTGCACTGAAGCAAAGGTTTCCCCTGCATCTTCAGCTTCCTGGTTCCTGGGGCCTACTCTTTCCCTAATCTAGAGAGGCCGTGTCCTGGTTCCTGCGCTGCAACGGAGGATTCCCCTGCATCTTCAGACTCCTGGTTTCCTGCTCTGAAGCGGAACTTTCCCTGTGTATCTTCAGCTTCTTGGTTCCTGGGGCCTACTCTTTCCCTAATCTAGAGAGGCCGTGACCTGGTTCCTGCGCTGAAACAGAGGATTCCCCAGCCCGCTCAGGACTCTTGCACTGTGCACTGGTTTACCTGTGCAGCTAGGCAGTGTGCTACTCGGGTCTGCCTACCACCTCCTGAGACCAGTACCATGGGCCATGGTCGCCGCACGAGCAGAGGCCAACCCCAGGCTCCTAAGCTGAAGCGGGGTCTTCCTGACTATCTGTTGCCGAACTCTTGCTTGAACAATGTTTATCCTGATGTCTCCTGTCCTGACCCTGGCTTGTACAACGACGATGCTGTCTTCTCCTATCCTGATCCTGCTACGTATGACTACGAACTGCGCAATCCGGATCAGCCTGCGCGGTCTAAGGTCGGTGCTTTTACAACCCTACCTCAGCCACGCGGTTCAACCCAGGTTTGTGGCGAGCACAACCGTGACAAATCCTCTGTGTCAGTGATACTCTCGGGGACACCACACAGTCTAATGTTGCATCTCCGGTCGCGGTTCTCTGCGTTTTCTGCTTTGTCCTCAAGGAACCTGACCCTGTCTGTTAGAGTGGAGATTTGATCTTGTATGTGGGTGATGGCAGCCATTGATTCATCTGCTTTTGTTTCAAGAGTGTCAGTTCTCTCTCCCAGGGCATCTACTGTCGCGGCCGAGTTTATTCTTACCTTTGCCTGGTCTCGGCCGCGACAGAAACCGGGCGCGCGCCGGGGTGTCCCATGCGCGCGCCGAAGCCTCGGAGGAGCGGTCCTCCGATCAGGGCTTCCCCCTCCCGTCTCTGGGTCCGCCGGGTCCCCCGGAACCCCCCACCGCCGTCCCCCACATCGCGGGACACCAGGGCTCCCTCGGGGAGCCCTGGGGACGCATGCATGGGGCGCAGGCACGCCGAGGGGATTTGGCTAGCAAGCCGGGACATCTCCCGGCTTGCGGAACTAGCCAATGAAGAATTAAACGTGTCGCCAGTGTAAGTCTTTTCTGAGGGCCCATAGCTCAGACTTAAAAAAAATCTTCATTTGTGAGCAGAAGTCTTTCAAGTCCTTTCTGCGCACCACTTCTTCATCTCCTTCGTCCTCTGTTAAAAGATCCGTTTCAGGGTCTTTGCTGGCTGGCTGAGCGGGAGACTACATCTTGTCCTGCTTATCAGATGGGGGCACCGCTCTCCTTCTAAAATAAGTAGAAACCGGCTGGCTCTTTGTGCGGGCAGCTTTGCCTGAAGCCATCTCTGCTGGTTTAGGAAGGTTGTGCAGTATAATAAGCCGGGGAGCGTTTGAATCTGCCGCTTATATTTAGCTTATGAATGCTGACGGGTGAGGAGCACTTGAATCAGGGCTCGATTCACATCAGCGTCGCGCATGTGCCTCCCTGTATACTTTTTAAGTCTGCTTTAATGTTTTTGTTTTTTAAATGTTGAGGAATTCTGCTTTTATGTCTTTAGTTAACTTCATTGTGACTAATTTTCTTATACTGTGTATGTATATATATATATACATATATATATATGTAACGGGTATTCCCCCACCCAATCGCAAATAGGGTCTCCTAGGGGAAATGCTACTCTGGTTACAAGGCATAATAGTGTGGCGCACCTGCTGGCTTACAGGACTCCTGAGTCTCCCGCTTGATGGTATTATGGGGAAGGTCAGGACAGGCTTCTGGGGACATACCCAGTACGTACACACGGTGACAGTGCCTCCATCTATTGCAGGCCCCAGGATATGGGGTGGAATCCCTGGAATAGAACGTCCCACTCAGGGATGAGAGATTCCAGTCTCACAACCGCTTCTTTATAATCAGAAACACTTTATTTCCTCTGCAGCATACTGTACAGCATACACAGTCACAGCAGTACTTCTCAGGAGTTCTCCCTCAGAATGACCCTGGCTTTTCACTCCCACTCAGGGCCCTGGAAGCAGGCCTAGCTCTTCCACTACCCCCTATCAGAGTAGTGGGAACAGTCTACCAGCCTCTCCCAGAGGGAGGGCCTCAAGCCTGCCAGGTCCCTGACAGCTCGGTTAGGTAAGACTCAGCTCCTCTCAGAGTAGGAGCAACTCACTCAATACAGGAAATGCAGATCATTAAGACAGATACAACAAGAGCCCGCCCCTGTCCCTTATTGGCCACAGGCCTGACTGCACTGCTTTCTCTGCCTCACTGATCTGCAGTGAGTGGGGAGAAACCATCTTAACTCCTGGCAAACCTGCCCTTACCAGGGATTATTGCACAGAAGGAGGACAGAATAATAGCCCAAACCTACCAGGGCTATTCCCTCTGGTGGAATCCAATGGTCCCCACTTGGACCTAAATTTGCGGGTCCATCCTACAGGTGAACAACCTATACAAAACAAAATAACATGACATATTATTCACCATAATACAGTGTTATTACATTTGCAGGTTATACACCCTCCTTAGATGGCGACACAAAAGAACTAAGATTACTCCCAACGTGGAGAATCCGCTACTAACAGTAATGCCTGGGGTCAGGTTCCTTTACTACCCTACCCTCAGGATATGTATTCACTTATACTAGCTATACCCTTTTTGGGTGGCCTGTGCACAGCATGGTCCACTGAGTTTGGAGCAGAAGTACCATAACACTCTGGGTGGCATACTGGACACCTACAATCATCCCATAATTTAGACATGGGTGCTATTGGTCGGATAGGATCATGCCCGTACACTTTCTCAAGGCATCTCCTGAAGATGTAAGGCACCCTTTCTTCATTGTAGCAATTGTCTAGGGAGCTATTAGAATCCCAATTTTCTTCGTCTGATCTTTCCTCATCATCAGAACTATATCCCCTGTCCTCATCAGTGGAACCCATTTCAAACTCAATCCCCCCCTCTACTGAGGGGTGAAAATAAAGTAATGACTTTTGGTGATTTCTGACAACTCTGTCAGACACTGGAGGCACATAGGGTTTTACCCGAGCAACAGGCACAATATGAACAACATCATTACCCAAATCCCCAGAGTCCTGAACCAAACCCACCCAGTCCTTGTAATCAGTGTATGGCTTGGGGACCCCCTGTTCACCCAGTGACCCATGGTGACTGTATCTGGAATCTGAACCAGATGAGACAGGGACAGGGGAAATGGCAGGGGTAATGGGGCCAGAGACTGGGGCATAGGAAGCAACAGTGTCCGGGGAAAAGTCCTTGGCTTCAGCTAGACCACGGCCTACCACAGGGGACGTTGGCTGCTTGGACGCAGCCTCGACAGGCCAGCGTTTCCCTTGGTCTACCACCCTGTAAATGTAGTGGTCCATTTCTCGCCTGGAGAGGGCACTACTCACCGGAGCGGTCGCAGCACAGTCCCAGTCCACTCCGGAGGTCGCCTTGTAAGTGACGTCATCCTCTCGCGAGGCCGCGTCATCTTGTGTCAGGTCCCACACAGCAAGTACGTCATCCGCAGGACGGGGTACTGGGAGCTCGACGCTGTCCTTCATGCGGAAGTAGGTGCTGGGATGGGCCTCGTCTCCGGACTCCTCCGACACACTGGGAGTCACCACAGCTGTGGGACTGCTACGCAGCTCAGGCCGCACCAGCGCCTGCTGTTGGGAGACATCTGGGCTCACCCGCTCCACATCACAGGTAAGTGGCTCTCTTCTTGCAGCACCGCTTTAGGGGTCCGTCGGTAGGCGCATCACCCCCGCTGAACTGCTATTACGCTTGTCGTCCGACGAGGCAGGTAGGGACATCTCCACAGGGGAATGACATTGGGGCCCCTCGCAGTCACTGGCGGCAATCGGCACGAAGTGGTCCCGCTTCTGCGCCACAAGCGATCCCCATCCTCCTTCGGCAGTCACTGTCTCTTCCTTGGGTTCCACCATCGTGAGTTCCGCTTCTGGAACCGGAGTGCACGGACCCCCTGAAACGTTTGTTGGGGCGCACGGGCCCTCCGCATGGGTAGCATCGACATGTCCCACATCGCATAGCACAACCGCTGGGTCATCAGGCTTTGCTGACACCAGAGGACCGTCTCTGGCCTCATCAGGTTCGATTACCTCACCCAGTAGCATTTGGGTTGCGGTCTCTGGAACCGGCTCGGGCCTTGTCTCAATCGTTGGGGCTTGGTACACCCCAATGGGCTAGACACAAGATGGCTTGCCCCATTCACAAAGAAAATAGCCCCCCAAACAAGGTCTTCTCCCAGGCATGCACAGTCAGGGCCCAAACACCGCAAGCTGGTGATCCCATCAGTGAGTACATCCAGGAAACCTTCTGGCAGCGAGTAATAGGCAAAGTCCATATCGTCTGCTCTTACTTTATGTATACACGGGTACAAAAGAAAGGGTAACTCACTCCTCTGGCCCTCCATGTTCCATCAGTCTGAGGTTGCGGCAGCTCGCATCCAGCTCCTCCTTCAGTTTGGGTAAAGCTCTGGGATTGTCTCTCATTGTGCCCCCTCCCTCTGGTGGAGATTAGAGGAGGGGCATTCGGTAGTAAGGTAGAAGGAGAAAGGCTTCCAGCGGTTCACTGCTCACCGTGGGGTAACAATAAAGGAAATCCAAACACAATCAGAAGTGCAGGCTGTTTATTCGGTGCATGTCAAAAAACCTTCTGCCACAAGGCAACTCTGACGCATTTCGTCCACCAATAGGACTTTGTCAAAGAGTAACTGGTCTAGCCTGTCAGTGTAACTTATATAGTGATGTCATAAATCTATTTGGAGGTATGCAAATGAACACACACCTGCTAAATAAATCACTCATCTCCTCCCTAAAAGGTATATTACCATGTTGTCCCTATATAGGGAAGCACACAATAAGGAACACAGAGGGCTATATACAAAATCCATTGTACAGAACAAGATTAAAAACATATAGACAAAATATTAGCATATTAAAAACAAATACAAGTATGTTACCCATCTACATAAATGGTAAACATCTCATATAGAAAACCAGTAGCAAAATAGCAAAAGGAGCAACAAAAACACATAAATTCATTAATAATTACATATGACTAAATATAAAGAAAAAAGAACATATATATATAGAACCATAATATATACAAAGAATAATAAAAACCTAAATAGTCAAATAATCAACTCCCAAAAGACATAGCTATAAGAAATATATAGAATTCATAATGAAATCTAAAACACATATTCATTATTTAATTATATAAAATATAAAGTATAAATATTAATAAATACTATCCAAAAGATTTAAATTTAAATTAAACATACGAGTCACCCAAATGTAATGATCCCCACAAATATTTAATAATATATAATATGTAAAAAATCAAAAAGTAATAGTTAGTAAAACAAAAATTAGTGATACAAAGATTATTAATTCTTAAACTACATATATCAAAAAATGGGTAATGAATAATGATAAACACCATATATATCTCACGTCAAAAAGTGTTTCAATTCCCACTCAACATTGATACCAGCCAGGCTCAAGGTATTCATAGTATAGATCCAAAACATTTCTCTCATGTTTAATTTATGCAATCTGTCACCTCCTCTAGGGTCAATCCAATATGTTCTAATCCTGAAAAAGTGAAACTAGCAATATTTCCATAGGGACATGATGAAAAATGACATGACACTGGATGTGAAACATCTTTTTTATTAATCAATCTTATAAGTTCTTGACTTCTAATCCTTAGTGGTCTAGTCGTTCGACCAATATAGGACATATTGCACCCGCATTGTAAATGATAAATTACATGACTGGTGTGACAATTAATAAAACTACCAATACGATATTTGTTATTACCACTTGAAACATATTTAATAGGTTTAGCATATTTACAAGTGGAACATCTCCCACAAGAAAAGAAACCTTTTGGAATATTACGTATAGAAGATCCACGAGGAATTGAAGTGAATAAACTGGGTGAGAGATGAGACCCTAAAGTTTTAGCTCTTTTATAAATGAACTTTGGACCTCCCTGTATAACAGAGGCAATATCTTTATCCAAACTTAATATACCCCAATGTTTTAGGAGAATGTTTCTTATTAAATGCGATTGTCTATTGTAGGTTGAAATAAACGACGGACAAGCAGATTTAACATCAGATTTAAATGTGAATCTCTTCTTTTTAGGATTTTTATATTTAATCATATCTGCTCTATCTAGAGATTTTGCATGATTCAAAGCAACAGAAATATCTTGTTCATTATAACCTTGCATACGAAAATTTTCAGCCATAGCATTAGATTGTACCATAAATTTTTCATCGTCTGAACACAATCGCTTCAATCTAATAAATTGTGCCTTGGGGATACTCTTAATGAGGGAACGAGGATGACAACTACTAGCACAAAGGAGAGAGTTCTTGGAATGAGCCTTCCTATAAATTTCAGTTTGAATCCTTTTTTCACTATCAATAAACAATGTGATATCAAGATAATCAATATGGTGAATATTATGTGTATAAGTGAAATGTAAATTCAAATTATTAATATGTAGAGTGTCAATGAAAGTGATAAGAGAATGTGCATCCCCATCCCACACCAAAATAAGATCATCTATAAAGCGTCTATAAAAAACTATGTGCTTACGAAATAAATTAGAACAATGAAAAATGTGTTGTGACTCCCAAAGACCCATAAATAAATTAGCATAAGACGGCGCAAAAGAAGAACCCATAGCAGTGCCCGATTTTTAAAAAATAATTGTGAGTTAATAAAAAAGTGATAGATTCAATTAAAAAAGTGCATAAAGTGGCAGAAAAATCTGATAAATTAAGAAAGTGTTGTATAGCAATAATACCCTGTTTATGTGCAATAATAGAATACAGGGAGGTCACATCCAGCGTGACCCACCTGTATTCACGTTTCCAATTCAAATCTTTTATAGAATTAATTAAATCCGATGTATCTTTAATGAAAGAAGGCAGTTGGCATACCAATAATTGCAAAAAGCTGTCCACATACCGAGAGAGACCATCTCCCAAAGATCCAATACTCGCCACTACGGGTCGACCAGGAGGGTCGACTAACGATTTATGGATCTTAGGGAGATGGTGAAAACTAGGTACCACAGGATGTGGACAGCTCAAGAACTCAAACTCCCTGTGATTGATTACCTCAAATATTTTACCCACATCCAGAAGTTCCATAAGTTGTCCTAAAAAAACCTAAGTAGGATCATTTTTAAGTATTTGATAAAGAGAAACATCATTTAATTGTCTATAAGCTTCTCTTTTATATTGATCTGCTGGCAGGACCACTAGGGCCCCTCATTTATCACCATTCTTAAAGATCAATCTATTATCCTTTTTAAGGATTTCAAGTTGTTGAACTTCTGAAATTGTAAGGTTATTAGATTTAACACATGAAAAGGAAAAACCATTCCCCAATAAACGAATGTCCCGCTCAACCAATTTTTCAAAAGTAGTGATATATGGGCCCCTGCTAGAACTGGGGCAAAAAAATCGATTTTTTTCTTAAACCTGAATCATGATTACCAAAAAACGGTTGAGATGACATATTGAGAGGTTCCCCCTGTTGTATAAGAATGTCCTCCATATCTGACACTAGGCACTGTTCCTGAAAATTGAATCTTGCAATATTCTCAATTGATGCATTGTCCGCTGATGTAGGTTCAATTTGTACATTATTTGTTGATGCCATCGATTTAGATGAAAAGAATTTCTTTAGTGATAATTTGCGAGTGAATTTCTGCAAGTCAATAATAGTTTGGAACAATTGAAAATTTTGTGTTGGTGCAAATCCCAAACCCCGGTTTAACAGGGATAATTGATCAATAGATAATTCAAATCCCGAAAGATTAATTACATTGTCCAATGACTCATCCAGGTGTATTTCTTCCTTTTTGTTCTTCCCCGTGCTTCCCCGTTTCCTCTTTGATCTTCGTGTTCTTTTATGTTTTTTGAATTAGTGTTGCAAATGCATTTGTATGGGTTTTAAGCGGTTTAGAAAAAAGGAGAACTGTTGATGTAGAAGGTCTGGGATCTGTTCTAGAAGTGTTAATATATTCCCTCCCATAATCATCTGAACGTTCAAAGGAAACTGAATGGGCCCTAGCCTCATTCTCTGATTGCTCAGAGTCAAAACTTGAAGTTTCAGTCCTCCTTGATTTTAATATGGACTTATTAGGTGTACGATGATCCCACCCCTTGGTATTATAATTTCGTGACATCCTATTTTGTGAGGTATCCTTCTGAGACGGTCTCTGCCAACAATAAATGTGACCTTTAGTGTAATCCGCCTTATCCCTCTCGAATTTCAGTTGTTTTTTATTACTAATACCTTCCTCAATAGCTTCAATATTTTCCAACAAAGTGACATCATTTTTAATGAATTGTTCCCTTTCTTCAAACGGTTTTAATTTACTCGGAAAAGCTGTAATTTCAGTATTGAGAACAACTTTATCATGGATTTTCTGTTGGATTATTAGCTCCATGAGCTTAATAGAGCATTGATCTAATATTGCAATCCAATCCTGCTCAAACTGTTTATTGGCAAAACCGAATGTGGGAACTTTCTTAATCCGCAGACCTCTGGGAATTCTGTTAGTATTAATATAATTCTCAAGAGTGGTAATGTCCCACCAGAGTCTGATGTCTTGAACTAATAGTTTTTCCAGTCTAACAAAATGGTTAGTTACATCAGACGGTTCATCACAGGTGATTTCCAGTGGTTCACCAAAAACATGTGAAGCTCTTTTAGCTCGTTTGCTGTTGTTAACTGACCCATATGTATAAATCCTATGCGCAGTCTCATGGGAAACATTATCTTCATCCTCTATCGTGATGATATGTATTACAGAAATATATAACCAAAAAACTCAAAAACTTGTATATATACAGCTAAACCCCGTTATAACGTGCCTCGTTATACCGCGATTCGGTTATAACGCGGTTTTCCCGTGGCTCCCGTTTTTAAAAAAAAAAAATAAAAAAATTTTTTACATTTTTTTTTTTTGCACACTGCACACACTCACTGCACACACACTGCTCATTGCTCACACTGCCACACTGCACACACACTGCACACTGCACACACACTGCTCATTGCTCACACTGACACACTGCACACACACTGACACACTGCACACACTCACGCACACTCACACACACTCACACACACTTACGCACACTTACGCACACTCACGCACACTCACACACACACACACACACACACACACTTAGACACTCACAGACACTCACAGACACTCACAGACACTCACAGACACTTACACACACACTCAGACACTTACACACACTCACAGACACTTACACACACTCACACACACTTAGACACACTTAGACACTCACAGACACTCACACACACTTACACACACACTCAGACACTTACACACACTCACAGACACTTACACACACTCACACACACTTAGACACACTTAGACACACTTAGACACTCACAGACACTCACACACACTTACACACACACTCAGACACTCACAGACACTCACAGACACTCACACACACTTACAGACACTCACAGACACTCACACACACTTACACACACACTCAGACACTTACACACACTCACAGACACTTACACACACTCACACACACTTAGACACACTTAGACACTCACAGACACTCACACACACTTACACACACACTCAGACACTTACACACACTCACAGACACTTACACACACTCACACACACTTAGACACACTTAGACACACTTAGACACTCACAGACACTCACAGACACTCACAGACACTTACACACACACTCAGACACTTACACACACTCACATACACTTACACACACTCACACACACTTAGACACACTTAGACACTCACAGACACTCACACACACTTACACACACACTCAGACACTTACACACACTCACAGACACTTACACACACTCACACACACTTAGACACACTTAGACACACTTAGACACTCACACACACTTACACACACACTCAGACACTCACAGACACTCACAGACACTCACACACACTTACATACACTCACAGACACTCACACACACTTACACACACACTCAGACACTTACACACACTCACAGAAACTTACACACACTCACACACACTTAGACACACTTAGACACTCACAGACACTCACACACACTTACACACACACTCAGACACTTACACACACTCACAGACACTTACACACACTCACACACACTTAGACACACTTAGACACACTTAGACACTCACAGACACTCACAGACACTCACAGACACTCACAGACACTTACACACACACTCAGACACTTACACACACTCACAGACACTTACACACACTCACACACACTTAGACACACTTAGACACTCACAGACACTCACACACACTTACACACACACTCAGACACTTACACACACTCACAGACACTTACACACACTCACACACACTTAGACACACTTAGACACACTTAGACACTCACAGACACTCACACACACTTACACACACACTCAGACACTCACAGACACTCACAGACACTCACACACACTTACAGACACTCACAGACACTCACACACACTTACACACACACTCAGACACTTACACACACTCACAGACACTTACACACACTCACACACACTTAGACACACTTAGACACTCACAGACACTCACACACACTTACACACACACTCAGACACTTACACACACTCACAGACACTTACACACACTCACACACACTTAGACACACTTAGACACACTTAGACACTCACAGACACTCACACACACTTACACACACACTCAGACACTCACAGACACTCACAGACACTCACACACACTTACAGACACTCACAGACACTCACACACACTTACACACACACTCAGACACTTACACACACTCACAGACACTTACACACACTCACACACCCATATACACACACACACACACACACACACTTTCTCTCCCATATATACATACACACACACTCTCTCACTCTACACAGACGGGGGGTGGGGTCGGAGCAGAGGAAAGGCCGCGACCAGCACCACCACCCGCTCCCTCCCCTCCTCCCGCGCAGGCAGCGGGAGCACCGGGGACAGCGGTGGAGAGAAGAAACCCCCCGCTACAACCTCCATGCAGGCAGCATGGTTCTGAGGTAAGCGGCGACCTGAGGGACATCCCCACTCCCATCTCCTGCCCCGCGGGCTGTCCCGCGGTGACAGGGTGAAGTGGGGACAGGAGAGACATCCCCGCTCCCATCTCCTGCCCCGCGGCCTGTCCAGCGGTGACAGGGTGAAGCGGGGACAGGAGAGACATCCCCGCTCCCATCTCCTGCCCCGCGGCCTGTCCCGCGGTGACAGGGGGAAGCGGGGACAGGAGGGACATCCCCGCTCCCATCTCCTGCCCCGCGGCCTGTCCCGCGGTGACAGGGGGAAGCGGGGACAGGAGGGACATCCCCGCTCCCATCTCCTGCCCCGCGGCCTGTCCCGCGGTGACAGGGGGAAGCGGGGAGCGGAGGGACATGCCCGCTCCCATCTCCTGTCCCGCGGGATGAATATGCGCTAAAGCGCGGCGGCCATTTTTTTTTCTCGCGACCCCGTTAGTAACGCGGTGGTCTCGGGGTGGACCCCGAGACCCGCGTTATAACGGGGTTTAGCTGTATATATATATATATATATATATATATATATATATATATATATATATGTAAAATAGATCCTCAAAAAAAATAAAAAAATAAAAAATAAAAATTGTTGCTTTAAACACGCACCATAAATTAGCAATTAGAGAGAATATAACAGCCAGATTGTGTTTTGTACCCCACGTGGATCTTAAAATCTCATTAGATAATTCCAAATACTTGATTGTAGAGCTACACACCAATGAGTAAATTAAAACCGTTTGAAGAAAGGGAACAATTCATTAAAAATGATGTCACTTTGTTGGAAAATATTGAAGCTATTGAGGAAGGTATTAGTAATAAAAAACAACTATAAAAAAACAGAATGGTGGGTAAAAAAAGTGACAAAAACCCTCCACAGTAAAGCATAAAGCAACTGTAGATATTACTGTATGTTCATATTGCTTGTGTAATACGAGCTTGAGACAAAAGGTGGCACTGAGTGCTCATTTGCATGTCATTTCCCAGAATCCCTTGCTGCAGTGGAAGCGCTGTATGCTGGGCAATAATGGGGAAAGACAGGGTTGCAGACATGTCTAAGACATGCAAATGAACATACAGTAATATTTACAGTTGCTTTACTGTGGAGGGTTTTTGTCACTTTTTTTTACCCACCATAACCTTAATAATTGTGGTGATTACCTAGTCTATAGTCTCAAACCAGCTTAGCCATTACAACCAACCTCACACTGATGATACCCATCAAGGTTTAAACATGTCTGTGAGTGGGTTTAATGGCATTCCATCTCATCCCAGCCTCTGTCTAAAAGCTGTGTTTAAAACAGCATGCATTGGCTTGAGGATTTGCTTGTGTAATACGAGCTTGAGACAAAAGGTGGCACTGAATGCTCATTTGCATGTCATTTCCCAGAATCCCTTGCTGCAGTGGAAGTGCTGTATGCTGGGCAATAATGGGGAAAGACAGGGTTGCAGACCTGTCTAAGACATGCAAATGAACATAAAGTAATATTTACAGTTGCTTTATGCTTTACTGTGGAGGGTTTTTGTCACTTTTTTTACCCACCACTATATATATATTATATATATATATATATATATATATATATATATATATATTTAATGTTTTTTGAGGCAAAAAATGACACTGTGTGCTCATTTGCATGTCATTTCCCAGAATCCCTTGCTGCAGTGGAAGTGCTGTATGCTGGGTGATAATGGGGAAAGGCGGGGTTGCAGACCTGCCTAAGACATGCAGATGAACATAAAGTAATATTTACAGTTGCTTTATGCTTTACTGTGGAGGGTTTTTGTCACTTTTTTTACCCACCACAATATATATATATATATATATATATATATATATATATATATATATATATATATATATTTAATGTTTTTTGAGGCAAAAAGTGACACTGTGTGCTCATTTGCATGTCATTTCCCAGAATCCCTTACTGCAGTGGAAGTGCTGTATGCTGGGTGATAATGGGGAAAGGCGGGGTTGCAGACCTGCCTAAGACATGCCGATGAGCATACAGTGGTATTTGCATATTTGCTTTCCTGTGGAGGGTTTTTGTCACTTTTTTTACTCACCATAACTTAACTCAGTATTATGGTATATATATATATATATATATATATATATATATATATATATATATATATATATATATATATATATATATATATATATATATATATATATATATATATATATATATATATCTTTGAATTGTCTCATGAACTTAGAATTTACAGTATCACAAATAGAGACCTTTGCTATGTCATTCATGTTACTTTTGTAACAAAGGAATCAAGAAAAGATAAAGCAGAGTGCACAAAACATATGCAAAAATGTTTAGTACATGGCAGATCTGAGGGTAACATGTCTGTGTTTTAGTAGATACACTACACTATATTGCCCTCAGATTTTTTGCATATTGCTTGCAGTTATTCTGTGTATACCCCTGCTTTTTTCTGTCTGGGATTTTGTTATGCTAGTTGTTTTCAGGAGGTGGGTTCAGACCAAAAAGGACAAAATGCAACATATTTTTATACAGTATGTGAGTTGAAGTACTATTGATTGGTGTGCTGAAATAAGTGCCCCTTTTCTCTAAGTCTGTGTAAAGTAACATTTAATGTAATGTTATATGCATGGTTTACTTATTCTTCACTGCTTGCGCCTAATGCCTGCTAGAGTACTCTGTGCAAAGCTCTACTCCATGTGCAAGTGCACAGTTACCTGTACAGTAAGCTTTACTTTCCATGTGAATTTTACTGTCACTTGATGAGGTTGTTGAAGGCACTTTGTGATGAACCACTCATGATAGATTAAAACACCTATCAAACAAGCTGTGTACAACCTTTCATTTGCATCCTTCCTGCAGTCATAATCATGCAATAACAATTTCTGCTGAAATGGAGTAAGCCTTTTTTCAATTATTGAAGAAGACTATTTAGACATGCTTTTCATACCTATGGTTTCTTCATTTTGCGATATATATATTTTTGGAGTTCGTGAAGTTTAAAACATTAAGGTCCATATTTACTAAAGTGACACGGTGCCATAAGATACCTTCCAGTGAATGGATCAGGTGTTTTATTGAATAGCATTACTTTGTAAATATGGCAATAAATGTTGCTTTTTAGTGAAAACATCAAAAGTTATTTGTTGACTCTAACATTCATTTTCCATTAAAGGAAGTTATCTGTGTTTCCTTCCCAATGAACCTTCCCTACTAACTTGACAGGCTCAAGCAAAGCTATCTAGAAGGCCAGGTAAGAATAAGCAAGAAGATGTAGATGTACTGTAGACGACAAAGTGTCCAGTAAGTAGGAGCATAATACTATTTACTAACCCGTAGTAGAGCCAACAGTATGTTCTGCCACATAGCCTGTGGCGAAGTGCTAAATGGAGGAAGGAAATTCTCTTTCTCACCTTCCAAGTTGTAACTTCGGCACCTAACAACGAACAGTTAAGAGGGTAGACAATAAAGGAAGATGAACAGGCGCTGTTGTAGTCTTTGATCTTGTATCGGTAGCTAGTATACAACTGCACCAATTCCAGCTCCTGCACCTCCTGCTCCAGTTCCAGCACCAACTCCTGCACCACCTGCACTTCCTGCAACTCCTGTAGGCCAATGTTCAATAGAGGAATATGATGAGGCTGTTCTGAGTTATCAGCACTAGTTGCTGAGAAATCAACATTCTACCTATCGTGCCCGTAATACCAATTTTAAGCAGCTGATAACTCACAATAGTCACCATCATAGAATTCTGATGCAGATAATGCTTCAAAACGTATGCCCTTGGCTTCAGAACCTCTTATAAGAGAGCCTGGAATCTTAGAGATCATTTGCAGTGGCACTTCTCCCTGCACTAGTCCTCCACTCTGGATGTTGCTGCTTCACCAGATAGCCGGACTCAACATGTTTCGCTGTATATCGCTTCCTCAGGAGTCAACATTTTGAGTGTGAGTCAACTAGTGTTGAGCACCATAATTCTTTCCACACAATTTAACAACATTATTGGGTATTGTACCCAGCTCCTCCCTCTGAGTCCCTCGAAGAGCACCAAGCTAACTGTAATTGATTGAATAGGTATACACATCCTTATACAGCAGGGCCCCGGGTATACGGCGGGTTCCGTTCCAGGGCCCTGCTGTAAAGTGAAAATCGCCGGAAAGCAGATACGGAGATTTTCAGTTCTCTGCATGCACAGAACGGCGTGCCTTTCTGCGCATGTGCGTCCTATTGTCTGCGCGCACAAACTACGGTATGCGCGCGCAGACAGGGGTCTGCGCATGCATGCCGGGCGCACCCGCCCATTCTGCGCTTGCGCGACTGCGGTTGAAAGATGGCGGCACCCTTCTCGGCGCCGCCGGATAAGCGGAACGCCGGATAACGAAGCGCCGAGAAGCGGGGCCTTCCTGTACATGTTAGTACCTAAGCCCTTACTTTTTATCAAACTTGCAACACAGTTTACTATATATTTTAAACTTTTTAGGGCAATATTGATAGGGTAAAGGGCGCCAATTAATAGGACTTGGCACTTCCTGAAAATGCATTTGCAGGAGCCAAATACTTATGGATAGAAAACAGTATCTTCCTCCAGTTCCTGCATGTTGTCACCATTACAGCCAACTGCTATTCTGATATTCTGAAAAGTCATTACAATATATATTTTTATGTTACTTGTACAGGAACTCATTCTGTTGGCTGCCTTTAAAAGCTTTTGGATGCCTCCTGCAAGCCTCTGAAATCTTAAAATGACTGTATTCAATTCCATTACCAAAAGCAATCCAATCTCTCAATCTGATCTCCTCTTCCTCTGTCAAGATATATTGGAGAAGCAATCAAGTGGAAACCTGGAAACATTCAACCATCTAACTCTTCCTCCACAATTTTAATGATTTCATTTAGTTTTAATATATTTTTTATTAAGCTTGCTCATTAAGCCCCAAACGTTTAACCACAAAAAGTACCTAATATTATGGAAACTGCAATATGTGCTGCTTTTGTTTTAAAATAGAGTATATAAACAGGATGACAAAATTTAATGTAATTGTACATGCATATAAATAAACATACACATTTTTATTATGTTACTTACCAGCCAATTAACAATCAATCAGCTATTTTTGTTTAGAAAATTACAGCATTCATATGGTTCTAATTATTTTATCTTTACTTCTTTGATAAGCATTACATATCCTTTAACAGCACCTACTCAGCAGGTTTATAAATTATTGTACTTAATGAAGACAAGCTTATTGTATCAATTATGCGAGAGAGGGAGGACAGACAATTCCATTGCCTGTCTCCTGCGCACTCATTTATTGAAGTTTGGAACCTTCAACTAATTAGAGCAGCTGGTCACATGGGAGAAAGAGGGGGCTTTCAATTAAGTAGTTTGTCCAGTTGTATATATATATCCACAAACCTCTCTTCAAATTAATTAGGTAGAGATTCCTGTGCTGGATAAATGAGTATACCTAAGGTACTCTGGAAGATATGCTAATGACATTTAAATTACATTTAAATGAGTCCCATCCAACATTTCCTAAAAGGTTTTCCATGTATTGAGTTGATAATCCTAAAGCATTTAGTGACTGGAATGGTGTCAGACCCAACACGCATAGAACTCACAACTACTACTTTTCTAGACAGCAGCTCTAGCAGTGTGAGAAAACCAGCTGATGGCTAGCACTGCACTGCAACCATCTACTGTCACGGTAACTTATGACAAGATATAATAAACACCAAATAACTGGGTTGAACTGAACGAGGCTTAGATATAATAAAGTATATTTATTCCTTAAATAGGTGAACACAGCAATATAGTACAGTAACAGGCAAGAAGTAACACTTACTTGGGGGATGGGGGATGAGAAGTATCAGATAGCAATTCTCCAGCAATCAGGTAACAATCAAGATGGTATTTGAAGACAATGGATATAGGGTTGACCACAGTTTATATATCTTTGTAACCCTATTCTTAACATTGAGTACAGGCTATTGGATAGCAATTACCTGTATCCAATCTTTAACATGGGAACACATTTTAACCCATGCCCCCCACATAGTTAGCCCATGCGCACTAGGACCCTGAGGGTCTCATTTCTGTAGCCCCAGATTTACATCAGGGACGCCGGCCAGTCTGCCAAAAGGAATATCTGTCAGGATGCCCCTTGTTTGTAGGTGTAAAATATGACACTCACAGACCACTCTAGTTTGAGGCATCTCCGCTTTCAGGTAAACAGTGAAGGTGGCAAAACCATATGAACAGTACTTAGTCTCTAGACAATGCGTTGCCTCTCTGACCATCTGCTTCCCTTTGTGCAAAGGAATTTCCTCTGGTTTTTATCCCTGCCTTGGGATACAGTATTTAAGGTACAATACAAACATATTAAAATATCCGGTTCCGTTTGGTCCAGCGGGTCCAAACTACCCATATCTCAATGCCGGAACTGGGACACCATATGGTCCAAGTTTCAGCCGGCTACGACCTTCAGAACTGGAGATACACAAATACTACTTAAACCGTTTCCTATTTTAATACAAAATTCTCCGCTGTAAATTAAATCACGTTTTTTCACTAAATCCCCATTGAAAACAACGGGCTCCGCCGCCATAGACTTTCAATGGCAAACCACCGCCGTTGGCGGTTATGGGAATCCGCCGCCATAGACTTTCAACGGGGCATCGCCGCCGTTGAAGCCTATGAGGTTTCTCCGCCATAGCCCGTCAATGGGAACCGGCCGCCGTTGAAGTATATGGGAAAACTCCCAAACCTTTAAGGTGGTCCATACTCCATCGGGTTGGTCTGAGAGGGTCAAGGATGGTTCTGCAGCCATGCCGGAGCAGTGACTACAGGTACCCCAAACCTTGGCCCTCTGGACCCTCCAGAACCAGAGATATTGGCTTATGGTTTGTAGCATTTCTGACTTAGTCGTTTTCTTGGGCTGCTTCTGCCGCCGCCATTGGAACCTATGGCGCGACCCGCTCTGGGGGTCCTGGATTTGGGGACCCGGTGGTGGTCGAGTGGGGGGAGGTCTAGGGACTAGGGCCAAAAATAATTTTATTTCTGGGTGCCCTAGAACCGAAGATTCCCACGCCACTTAACGTTGAACTTGACTAATCAGTGATCAAAGCTCTTTTTCAGATAAAGTATCCGCTTTGCGGTTTTGCGGTTTGGACGGCAGCCAACTCGTTCCTGGAAAGCGCAGTCGAGGAATCTCCATTGAAGTCAATGAGCCCATTGACTTGCCGAGCACTCCAGTGACTGGGCCTGCCAAGGAGCTTCACAAAGGATCCGAAGGCGGACGAATACAGGAACTACCGTCCGGGGCGATCCTACCCGGATGGCTGCTGCAGCGGCAGCGGAGGTCTGAGCCCAAACCTCTGGATGGACGTGCAGAGTCCGCTGTGTCCCTAACTGACTCTGGGTAGTAAGGGGCAGGGTCCCTAACCTGGGGCCTGTCCCTACAACACTCAATGCTACTAATGACTCAGGGCTATCTGGGGCCTAGGGGGCTGCTGGCCTAGTGCAGGGAGTCACTGACTCCTGCACCCTACCTCCTTTCCCTAGCTGCTCCTGACGCCGACTAACGTGCTCCAAACCCCGCGAAAAGTATCTATTCTCCTCTGCAGGGAGATGCTGTAGCCCTATTGGCTCCCTGGGGTCACGTGGGGCGCTCCTGAGGCTCATGGGAGATGTAGTCCCTTCTGTGAGCCCTCTCCTGATTGGCCATGCCGTTCGCGCGATCACTGCGCATGCGTGAGCTGTCTATGGGCCTCCCAGCGCTTGGCTCTCACTGTGCATGCACAACGCAACTGGCAATGGCGGCGCCCTGCACCGAGAGGCGCCGGGAGCTCCGCAACGTGACCGCGGCCCTAGCAACACACACACACACACACACACACACACACACACACACACACACACACACACACACATATATATTATACCTTAGTAATAAATATTTGTACATATTAGGTAGAGCATTGAGTCATTCTATATTTTCCAATACATATACATACCTGGTAGTGAACAGGCACTGGAAGCAGGGGGAACAGGCACTGGAAGCAGGGGGAACAGGCACTGGAAGCAGGGGGAACAGGCACTGGAAGCAGGGGGAACAGGCACTGGAAGCAGGGGGAACAGGCAGGGGAACAGCAGCCAGCAGGATGAGGAAGACAGCCAGAGAGGACGGAGTAAGGACTGAGTGAGCAAACAGCGTGGCAACGCAGTGGAGGACAGGACCAGGTGAGTGATTTGTACCGGGTTGCACTAAAGCTGAAGGCAAAAAAAGTCAAGAAGGTCTTGACTTCCGAGTTGGGGGGTACTTCTTGGGAGCGCTCGTGTACGCGCGCACACAGCACGCTCCACCACATCTGTGGTGATTGGTCCACAGCCGTCCAATTCTCTGCCGCCCGACTCCTGCTTCACTGACTTGAGCTCCCAACTGCTCACTGCCGTCCAGACCACCCGCCCACCCGGAGATTTCAGGGGCAAACCCGTAGCCCGGAGAAGGGGATGCCAAACCCGAAGTCTCCGGGTGAAACCCGGAGAGGTGGAAACCCTGCCGGCACACAACCCTCCCTCCCGACACACTGTTTCAGCTGATCAAAAAAAACATAGATTGTATCACATTCACATTTGTACTTGCACTGTCTGCTTGCAAGTTGCACTTTGTGGCCAATGCATTGGGTCCCACTGGTCTCTCTGCTTCCCTACTCCCGCTGGTCTCTCTCCTGTTCAACTGAATAATCATGTTAATCATAAAGCATGTTCTTGTTACAAGAATCCGTGTGTGCAAAAATGTATTGAATTGTATTCTCTCTCCCCGTGTGTCTCACTCTCTCCCCATCTCTCTCTCCCCTGCGTCTCTCCCTCCGTGTTTGCCTCTCTCTCCCCGTGTGTGTCTCTCTCTCCCCCCTCCTGGTGAGAGAGAACCTGTTGCTAAAAATTGGGAATCCCACCACTGTTCGGCCCTTCCTGAATACTGCAAGGGCAACACGCCAAAATCATGCCGATATTGAACCCCTGCCGAGAGTGCTTTTTCGGTGCTTACTGCATCGAGCCCTTAATTTGTTTCATATATCACTGATTGAATTGCGCTCCCCTTCTGTCTGCAAACGTCTTACAAAGGGGGAACACTGCGGACCGTTCCTTAAAGGGTTTTTTTGAGCTGCATTTATATATATTTTTGGCACTGATTATTGTCACTTTCACATTTTTTGTACACGATATTTCACTTTATATTATCATCACTTTCACCGGTATCATGTCCTCTGTGGAGCGCTGTTTAAGTGTTTTCTTTCATTGCTATTACTGTGCAGGATGTCCCTACAGCCCTTTTATATTAATATATTTCAGCGATTACAGCACGAACAACCACAGCTTGCAGCAAAAGCTGATGTGTGAATCCTTTCAATGGGAACTAGAAAAGAAGACATTTGCAAAGGGCGGATATAAAACTTCCTGGAATCTGGAGCCTAGCATTAACAGGGGAGCTGCTGGTTCTGCATACAGGCGTGAGCCAGTCCATGTTTCCCCCTCCTATTGTCCCAGACACATTCCTCTCTCCCCTTCCTCACTCTAAGATCTGAGCTGGATCACAAATGTGCCTGACCCGGGGCTCAGCTTGCAATGATAGTGCAACTCCCTGGAAAGAGATGAAGATCCACCCACATTTTATTGGAAGCAGAGGTTGCACATAGTGAAAGTAAACACACTGCTGTGTCTGCTATAGGAGGAGACCCTCAAACAGACCAGGAGGGAGTGTGCGAGCCCAGGCTGGGTGAGTAAAAAATTCAATGAAGCATCGTGTGATTTTATTGTTGTGATTTGTTAAATCATGTTCTTCTCTGCCATCCCGATTGGCTACTTTCACAGAAACCGATGAGTCTCAACTGAAGCTATGAGGAGGATACCCATTAATGGTAAACACCATCTGCGGTGTATTACAATACGCGAATCCCCAGCATGCAGTAGTAATAGCCTTGCAGCTGTTGTAGTATTCTTTTTTGTGTGTGCTGTGGATCAGTGTTTTACAGACTGAAAACAGCACTCCACATGTCATATACTGTACTGTTCTTACTCTAAAGGTGAAACCCATGACACTCAATTTTTTTTTTTATAATAACATGTTCTTGTATAGCGCTGTTAGTTGTATGCAGCGCTTCACAGAGACATTTTGCAGGCACAGGTCCCTGCCCCTTGGAGCATACAATCTATGGGGTTTTTTTTGGTGCCTGCAGCTAGTGACTTGCCCAGGAATTGAACCAGGCTCCCCTGCTTCAAACTCAGTGCCAGTCAGTGTTGTTACTCACTGAGCCACTTACATTAATACTATTTCTAGAAAACTCTAGATTAATTGCTACAACTTAATTCAACTTTAGTTTACAATCCCATAACTAGCTAATAAACCAAGCTGTATTGGATTTTGTGTTTTGAGTTTTTAGGAATAATGTTGTATGTATGTATGTATGTTCTGTATGTGCTAGACAAGATGTTAAATACAAGAGCACTTTCACTTAATTGCAAATCAAACATACAGTGCTATTTATGGCTGTTACTTTAAAGTAGCAAGACACTGTACATAGACCAATGCACATGTAATATTATACAATTAATATAATCCAGAATATCAATATTGCAGTGTGTGTGTGTGTGTGTGTGTGTGTGTGTGTGTGTGTGTGTGTGTGTGTGTGTGTGTGTGTGTGTGTGTGTGTGTGTGTGTGTGTCCACTGCTTCTATAGGGGGATTGGGGTCTAATATCTATTTGAGATAAGGAGAATGCAGCAACAATTTCAAATGTGCAGTTCACAGAGCTAACTAATTTTAGCAGTTACTAGAAAATTAGTTGTACAAATCAATATTTCTACACACCAAAAATCTATTAGATTTCAGAATGATTTGTGAGCACATGACGTATAACATATTACATGTTATGTTAATCATTATAAATATTTCAGACACTTTAAACCTAAATAAATATATTTAAACAATCACTTTGCACTATGGTTAAAGTGTTTAAAAGTTAGTTGGGCAAGTTAGACACACTTTTTTTTCTGTACAAAAATCAGACACTGAGAAGTGTTTTTTTTTTTTTATTATTATTATTTTTTTTTTATATAAATACTTTATTTTTTTTAAAACATGAAGTTTTATTAGTGGTTTATTATTATACAGCAGAACTGTCTGAACACTATATCAGCACCTGTCACAGGCTGAGAGACGCCCACTAACCCCCACATCCCTGTGTTTAACTGTTACCCGTTTATTTTGTAATCATTATACCCCAACCCCAGTTTATGTACTGTATAATCATTATACCCTACCCCCTATTCATGCTTTGGCAATACTGAAATGTTCTTTCGTCATGCCAATAAAGCTTATTTGATTAATTTGCATAATGGTGATAAGCGGTACAGAAAATAAAGGGGGGAGGCGGAGAAGTGTACACTTAACATACTCAGAAGTTTATACAGTCATCTTAAGGATTTTATATGTGAGCCATAAAAAGTAGAGAGTACCAATCGTTATCCCACTGCCTTTGTTTCGGCTGTTTTTTTTTTTGCATTATGCATGCATATTTAGTATATCGGGCCAGGATTGCCCAGTAGGGCAGAGTGGGTTAGTAGAAAATTACACCTCACTTATTGGGTTTGCTAGTTGTTTATAACAAATCCATGGTTCCCATGTATTCTGAAATTTCTGGCCAGTTTACCTCAGCATGTTAGTCAGGCTTTCCATTATCCTCACATTCCATATTTAGTTTTTTAACCTGTTTTTAATGAAGGGGCTTCTTCGAGTTTTCAGGCTTGTGCAATGGTACACTTAGTTACCGATTTAGTATATGAGATTAACCTTTGTGTGATTTTAAGTTGCCTAGGGCAGTGGTTTCCAACTTTTTTTGTTTAGGAACCCTATTGTATGTGAAATTCTGAGGAACCCAATCCCTTCTAACAGCGAGTTTTAGATCAGATGCATTGTAAAGTATTCTGTATTTGGTACAGTTTTTTTTTTTTTTTTTTAAAGTACAGGGAACTTTTAGGGAAGCCCGGGGAACCCAAGGGTTCCTAGGAACCCTGGTTGAAAAACACTGACCTAGGGGCTTCAATAGTAGAAACACCTATGGGTCCCAGGGTAAGCCACAGTCTGTTTATAGCTTTTTAATATTTTTCTAGAGTTTGGTTATCTTTGTGTACCACAATCCAATATGGAGATAAGATCCCCTCTGGCCACATACTGTACAGTCCAACAATTGGTAGAGCGTGATGTTGAGAAATTGTGCAGTCTAGATGGTGTATCATGCCATCTTTAGAGAACCTTATTGTTTACCTCCCTAATAATCCCAGTCTAACTTTGAACCTATGTCCCTCTCCCATTGCGTCATACATTTTGGTTTGGTCTCTCCAGTGTATTTGGAGCGGAACCTATAATATAAAGCTGCTGTTTTTTTTTTATTTTTTATTATTGTTTTCTGAATTGCAATAAAGGTTTTCAAATGCTTTGAATGGCTTGGTTTTTTGTTTCACTGTGGTGTGCGTTTGTGTATATACTGTACAAAGTGTCTCAGCTGTACTAGTAAAATAATTTATGAGGAATCCCTGATGAATAGTGGATATCTTGGAAAGTTCTTATGACATTTTCTTTATAAAGTTCCCTGCTTTGAGTTGTCACGACAGTCTGCCACAGTGAACAGGATCCCACCTGAGTGCCTAGTTCAAATTCTGGGTTCCCAAGAAGTGGGGTTAACTCAGAGGGGATCGAGGAGAGACTTGTATATCTAGAGCCAGTATCCCATAATGCCATGGAGTGTGATAGTGTTGGGAGACATACTGTATTCCCACACTGCTTCCTGTTTTTCCATATCTACCAATATCTTTTTGCCTTTTAGCATTGACCAATAGTTTTAGATGGCATAGTCTCATTCCTTTACAGTATGCCTTTTCTTCCTGCTCGGGGGTGCTTTGGCCTCAGTTGCTTTTGGCTCAGTCTTTTCTAATTCCGCTGCGGTCCAGAGCCCGTTTATCTTCTGGCCAAGCTGTTGGGTGATGTGCATGTGCCCCCCTTAAAATACATTTTTTTAATGTTATTTGAAAAAATTGGAAGCTTAAACACAGGAGGGTTTTTGTTTCCTCTGGCTACTCCCTTTTGTATAACATCACTATGTGCTAAACAGGAATTTGCACAGGCAAAGCCCTCATTTCTTCCATCCTTATGATTTTTGTATATGGAATGATTTCCAACAAAAGTTGTCCTCAAAATGTTGATCATGGCTTTTTTTTTATGTCTTGCACTAACTGTTCTGAATTGTTTTTGTTTTTGACTCTGCATCAGGTTTCTTTACTCCATAAAATGCAGACCCATATGTCGTCAATTGGACCGATTCACAAAACCCTCCATGAAGATTCCTTGTTTGACATCAATGTCAGTGAAAATGCAAAATGATTAGGATATGGGGGGCAAAGTTTTGGGTGTCCTGTCTCCTTGTAGCATTTTTTTTTCTTTTGGTTACACTTCAGGTATGGTTTACTGTTTTTTGTTGTTGCTTTTTTAGAAAGTGGGACAATTCTTTGCCATGTAAGAATATTGTTTTAAAGCAACAGTTCCCACTTACTGAATCACTTGCAAGCACCTGACAAACCATCTCCACACTGCCCAAATACAAGTAGTACAGTAGTGTTGTATCAAAGCCAAGTGGGATGTGCCTTTACTTGATCATCAGAAAGTCAATGAGTAGATAACAATGCTTCTTTTAATTGACTTAACCCCTTCTTTGCCAGAAGGGCCTACAAACTAATAGGTGGCATAGTTCAACATTGCTAAACCAATCCTGGGGGCTTTATTTCTTGTAGCATCTGGACCCTCACATCAACTATATTTCAGAACCTAGTTCAGTTTGTTGTGCCATATGCTTGAGAAACAAAGTTGCAGATTTTAAAGGTGATGTACACCACAAACAATACACTTGATAACGCAAAAAAACGCACTGTGAATCAAATATCTTCTTGAAACATTGGGAGACATAAACATGGTGGAAAAGTTAAAAATTCTATTATTATTATTATAATTAAGCTATGTTATCATAAAATGCAAGGTACTCAGGAACCCCTCTGCACATTTTGCCATTGCTCCTCGGGGAGGTTTTAAGCATTTTCATGTCTCCTGGTCTTTCATGAGCTTTTTGGTCCAAAGTTCCTTTTATTGCTTATTAAATGTCCCAAAATACAAAACTCAGGTGCTCTTCTGGTCCTCAGGCAATCAAAGTAAGATATGTAACAAAAAAAGAAACTTGTTTATTTGCACTAGATTTCTGTGTAATATACAGTACACTGTCAAACACATAACTAAACTGTTTTTCTCTACTTTTGACATCACAACTCACTTCTTGTTAAACATTTCCCACATCAAAACTGGCCCTGGGTTTTTCAGTGCTCCTAAAAATGGGGGTACAGGCATACCCCGGTTTAAGGACACTCACTTTAAGTACACTCTCGAGTAAGTACATATCGCTCAATAGGCAAACGGCAGCTCACGCATGCGCCTGTCAAGCACGTCCTGAACAGCAATACCGGCTCCCTACCTGTACTGAAGCTGTGCGCAAGCGGGGAGACTATAAGCCTGTTACACATGCGTTTATTACATCAGTTATGCACGTATATGATGATTGCAGTACAGTACATGCATCGATAAGTGGGAAAAAGGTAGTGCTTCACTTAAGTACATTTTCGCTTTACATACATGCTCCGGTCCCATTGCGTACGTTAATGCGGGGTATGCCTGTATACATGATTTATTCACAACCTTCTTAAAAAGTGCTCTATACCCACAATGAGCATACAGTATTTAAATTGTAAATTACTAAAATGTTTTCTGCAATCTCTACATCTGCAGGTCTCAAAAAGCGGATCACTAGATACAATGCAGTGCACTCAGGAGAACCTTTTGTTCTTACACACAAACACTTCATGGGTTCTTTGTTAATGTATAAAGAAGATACATGACCAGTTCGACCTACTCTTTTACTGCTTTCTAGATTGTATTTAGAATACTTATGTACTTGTAGCAGGCTTACTTTAACATCTAATTACAAACAAAAGATGGTCATTCTTCTAAAGCTGTGTGTGTCATCATGTATTATCCTGGACATTAAATTACAGCCGTGGAAAAAATTGTTACAATAGGCAGAACAACACATGGCTGTTGTGGTTTCTTTATAACATGAAAATGCTAAAGTTAGTACAGTAACTTTAGTCACCTGTTGTGCAAAAAGAATTTAGCCAAATATTGCAATGTGATTTTTACCCCCCCCATTGAATCCGTTTTGAAGCATCTCAAAGTGATTTGCTTTTTATTATTTTGGGAATTTCTAAAATTGTTATTGTACTGTAATTGAATTTCCACTAGCTACAACAAGTTGTGATGTGGACTGTGCTTTTCAGATCTTTACACAAGGATAGCCAGGAGAGAATGTTACTGTATTATTTTACAGTATTTTAATGTGTTAAATTGTTTTAAAATATACTCCTAACTTGCTTACATAAGCAAATGATGTGTACATTAAAACCACTAATGTAAATGCTCTACAGCATAACACCGACATGAGGTTTAAGGGATGTCAGAGTAGTTTTTGTACTATGTTTTGCTATTTAAAAGTAGTTCTTCAACGTCAGTCAATTTTTGTTTGTATCAAGATGCTTAGTTTTACCATCTCTACATTTCAAATTAAATAAACTGACCGGCTTTAAGAAAGTTTATTGTTTATATATGTCGAAGTTTCTTGTATCATTTACACTAGGAAAATTGTAATGGACAAAAATAAAACAAACAAATACAGGATCGGGTTAGAGTTACAGTACAACCATACAGTACAGGACAGTATCTTGTAATCCTTGTTGACTCTTTGATTTCCATTCATCCAATAGGTGGTTGTTGAACTTGGTAGATTTGAAAAGCAGAAAATTAAAAGCTCCATGTTAGAAGATGCTAAACGGCAGAAACAATCCTATTCATTACTCAAGCGATTACAGGACCACAGCATCCAGAGGAGGTTAGAACATGCGAGGGGCAAGTATCCCATCATGCTTTGGTGGTCCCCACTGACAGGAGAGAATGGAAGGCTGGGGCAGTGTGGAAGAGACAGCTGTTTCTTTACCATTAACAGAACGTACCAGCATCATCCAATGACAAAAGCCATCCTCTTCTATGGTAATTTTTTTTTTTTTTTTAATAGCATATCCACAAAAGTAATATGCATATGTTGTGTTAACTTCAAATGACCTGACGTTAAACATGTCTTACCTGAAAGTAATCCTGTATTTTAGGGTCTGGATGGGGGTAACACCACCTAATAGGTATGACCTGTAAATATTTCCAGGAGAACAGAGTCAGTTCATTTGATTCTTGGAGCCAGATTGAGCCGATCTCCGACGGTCACGGCAACCAGAGGGAAGGAGATCCTCTATCTGGCTCCAAGAATCAAATGAACGGACTGTTTGTGAGTTGTTATCCCTGTGTTTTATCTATGAAGAAGTATGTACCTTTATCAAGAGGCTGCATTACTCCTCCACCTTGCATGGAGAAACGCCAGACAAGGAAAAAGATACCATGTAGTGCCTGTGATCAAGCACTGACATGTAAGTGCATATTTTGGCAAAAATGCTAACGAGCTCCGTTTTTGTACGTACTTCACAATTTCTCTCATTTTTTTCTTTTATCTTGAGGTGCGCTGATTTCGCCTGGAAATATCTACAGGTATTTTGGAATTGGGAACAGTTATTTTTTCATGCACCAATCATTTATATAGTTTAGAACACTTCATCTCTGGGTAGCGCTTCCATTTGTATATTTTAAAATGACCTGTAAATAACCTAAATGTTCCCTCTGTTACCCGGAACTGCCTTTAAAGGAAAAGCGATGTTAGAGGGCATTTACATATCATTGGCTCGAACTAACGTCAAAAAATAACCATATGCTATTTCAGGGAGTAGTACTGGGTTAACGTTAGATTAGTTAAGAGAATAACCTAACATTAATTTAGGATAGAGTTAAGGTGAATAGCCTGACGGAGCTTAGTGCATCTGGGCCCGAAAACATATTTGTAAATGCTTTTATCCCATATTAATTACTTGCACAACATAAAGCACATTTAGTCATCCATATATTGATGTTAAAAGATGCAACATGAAAAGTTAACTTTTATTAGAATCAGCTGTAAGGCAAATACATTTTTGTGACATTTAATGCACAACCTTTAACACTTCATACACTAAACCCCTATAAACCACATTGTGAA
This sequence comes from Ascaphus truei, assembly GCF_040206685.1. Taxonomy (NCBI): domain Eukaryota; kingdom Metazoa; phylum Chordata; class Amphibia; order Anura; family Ascaphidae; genus Ascaphus; species Ascaphus truei. The sequence goes on along the minus strand of NC_134483.1, from coordinate 309,736,324 downwards.
ATGGTTTTGGGGGAAATAACCTTTGCTAGTAATTAAGGCCCCTATTGTTTTATGATCACGCTTTTTGGGTCCGGAGTAAGTAGACCCAGACCGGAGTGGGGGCTGCCTACTGGAAGGAAAATTATTGAGGTGAGAGCGAGAGCAAACACAGAGAAGAGGACAAAAAAGTAAAAATTGTGAACGATAGCTTCCCTTGCAGTGCAGTCCTGCCCCAACTAAAACGGCGGTACAGTGGCAGACTATACTAACAACTACCATCATCCGCAATACACTCCGAGGCAGAGCTTCAAATTGATTTATAAAAATAATAATGTGACTGGGGAGGACGTGGATCTCTCCCCCTTCCCTTCCCATTGAGCGGCTGACATACCTGCCTGTGGAGGAGACAGATGGTCCGGGAGGCGAGCCGCAGCGGACTGACTGACTGCAACAGCTTCCTTTTAAAGCCTAGAAGTTGGGTCCTGCGTTTAACTGGGGGAGCTAGACAGAGTCGATGCCTGAGGGTGGGCAGGGGAGCGAGAGGCTGTCCGTCTTGAGTCCTGGAGCTGTAGTGACGGCCACCGGTGGATTTGCAGGCAGAATTGCGGAGACCTACAGAGAGGAGCAGTGGCCATTTTTGTTCTGGCACGCGGTGGTGGCGTGGGGGCGATTTACCCCCTGCTCCTTGGGCCATTGATCAGAGCCTTCCTCGGGCTGGTGGGACCCTGCGGCGACAGTGTGTGTGAGAGCTCTCGCTGGTGGGCGGTGAAGGTGTGGGACGGCGGGGTGTGCCCCTCTTGCCCAAGATGGCGGCTATGGGCCCATGAGATGGTGCGGAGCAGTGGTGTGCGGCCCGGCTGGTGGGAGCTGTTGCGGAGACTGCAGGAGGTCGCCCAACTTGTGCTCTAACTGTAAGTGTGCTGCTGCCAATTAAAGAGACAGACCAGATCAGACCATTCAACCTTTGCGCCAGCAGTAAGTGAACTGTTACCAGTTAGAGACAGGACATGCAAGATCAGACCACCCAGCTGGGGCTCCTGTGGTAAGGGAGCTGCTGATAGTTAAAAAACTGGGCAGGCAAGAGCATAAACACAACACACTCAACTAACACGACACACTCAACTGGGAGATTAACATCCAGACTCCCTTCATAAAAACCCAACAAACAACCTGGCTGCTCAGAATCTGGGGACATAGAGTGGATCTAAAGTAGAACACAGATTATTTAGCTTATCTCAATCAGAGGGAGACCAGAGTAGAGGGGGCCCAGAGGGGCAGATAAAACAAAAAGTTCCTTCATCAAGAGAAGATGACTCCCTTCACTTCGTTAAATATAACACTCCAAATAAAATTGACTCTATCAGATTTTGCAAGCCACCAAGCTCTCCAAGCACAATTAAAATTACAACGGGGAAGCACACACAGTACTGAGCAGCATGGCTGCCTAACTGACATGCACCGCTAACAACCGGGCCTCCAATCTAAAAAATCTACATTCAAAGATTTAAAAGGGGGGAAAAAAAGAGGTGGAGGAGGTCTGCTAAAGCCTGGGATGTCTTCAAGATCGTTATGGGGAACTACGCTCCCAGAGGTGGCGGAGATCTTTCGTACAAAAAAAGCCAAGGCGGCCCAGGCAGATGACTCCCCCCAGCACAAGATATCAGAAATGTAGCCTCTCAACGAGAACTCCACAAAAAAGAATATCTTCGAGATCTTCAGAAACATAAAATCCTTCTTTCAAGTGGAACTAGTGGAGACCAGACAAGAAAGAGGTTGCTGAGCTAGGCTCAAGAATGGACGCATTGGGAAAAAAACTGACAAAATAATAAAAGATCAAGATACGGCCGCGAGAGACCTAGAGAATCTAAAAGTTCAATTAGCAGAGGGTCTGGGAAAGACAAGAAGACTCTGCGAATAGGAGTCGGCGGAATAGTCTCAGGATCAGAGGGATCCAGAGTCCATAACGAATCCAGAGGCCTTCATCCTCAGATGGTTTCAAATACTTCCAGATAATTTAGAGGATTCCCTTGAAATTGACCATTGTCACAGGGCCCTAAGACCAAGGTCACCAAGACAAGCGGTACTTTGTGTGCACCACTTTAAAACAAAAACTCTGGCAGAAACTGAGAAACCCCCAGTATCTGACCCACAAGAATTCTCGCTTTCAGGTATTCCCAGACCTAGCTCCGGCCACACTCCTCCACAGAAGATATCTTAACCCTGTTACTGATGCCCTAATGGCAAAAGACATCAGATACAGATGGGGTTTCCCTTTCAAACTGATTGTATTTCGAGAGGGTAAATCTTACTCAACAAAAAACCCTCACAACGCTCCCAAATTTCTCAATAGCTTGGGCATTCCCCAAGATGACCTAGGACAAGGCTCACCCCACAGGCTCAAGACGGATTGGCAGACACAGGGCGCCTCAAAGAAACAGAGGAATTACACGATCCTTATGGCAGGACCTTCTCACTAGAACGCGGACTAACCATTGTTATAGTACTTTTGTTTAGATCTCTGCTGGTTGGCCTGAATCGTGTCCTCCTCGCCCTGGCCCGGGGGAGCTCCAGATTGCACCAAGGGGTCTTTAAGGAAGGCACGTAAGTTAAGGTATAACATCTCCTTTATGTGGACTGGGAGGCAGCCCTAACTGCCCCCCACCCCCACCCCGGGCCTGCGGGTGACTGCTGACTGGGTCCCCCAGCCAGAATTTATTGCTTAAGGGTTTTGTTACAGACGTTATTGTTCTAAAATAGAGTTTTTATTGGTCAATGCTTGGGCCCCGCATCTACATTTTAAAACAGGCCTAGAAGGGACAGGTGTGCAGGTCACACCAGAAAAGGGTTAAACATTGACTAAATTAATCATAAGCTTATAAACCTTCACATAGCATGGTTGCAGAGCTGTTAGTAATGCCGCAAGGCTGTTTCCTGGAAAACGAGTCCTCAATCTCCCCCCCCCCCCCCCACATAAATTCCCTTATAGAGGACGACATGACCACGAGTGCCTCACCATGTGTGTGTGTGTTTTTTTTTTTTTTGCCCATGCTTTCCCCTCCTATTACAGAATATTTTTCGGCAAACGGAGGAAAATAGCAGAGGTTCACTTGAACCAACACATAGGCGAATGAGAATTAAGTCCACAAAGAGTCAGTTGACTTCGCATAATGTTAAGGGCCTGAATATGCCTAAAAAAAGGTATCTGGCTATGAAAGACTACAAAAAAAGCGATATAATCTTGCTTCAAGAAACGCTTTTTAGTTCGTTCTCTTATCCTACATTTTTTGACAAATTTCCCCACTATACTATTTGCCTCAGTCAAGAAAAGAGGCGTAGCGATTCTTATCCACAAGCATATCCCATTTCTAATAGATAAAACTACCAGCGATTAAAGATGGTCGCTATTTAATAATTCCAGGTTCCCTGTATGGGCTAGACCTCACTGTAGCTAATGTCTATGCACCAAATGAAAGTAGTTCTCAATTCTTTGGGGACTTTTTTGCTGTCTTGGGCAGCTCCAGGAAAGGCAAAGTGATCCAAGGAGGTGACTTCAATTTGACCATCAATACATCAATGGATAGATTTTCAGGTAAGCCTACACTGAGACAAAACCATAGAAAAATGGATAATGAGACATTGGTAAGAAGGCTGCGGAATCTAAACCTAGTGGACACTTGGAGGGAGCTCCATTCTCAAACTAGAGACCGCACATTCTATTCGGCTCCCCACGACTCTTACACCCGTATTGATATGCTTTTCATGGAGGCGTCCCTGGTCCCCAAACTAATCAAGGCTAGTATTAACAACATTTCTTGATCTGATCATGCCTCAGTAGTTCTCATATTGGAAAATTTGCACACTTATAATAAACATTAATCATAGTGACTGATTTGAGTCTCTACTCAAATCCCTGAGATTTTGCCACAGGTTGAGTCAGAAGTTACACGTTTCTTCCAGGTTAACCAAGACCGCATCCCCTCTTTAACCACAATCTGGGAAGCCCATAAAGCAGTTTTAAGAGGGAAACTTATTAGCATAGCAGCCTTTCGAAAAAAGAACCGATTTGAAACAATTGATAACCTTAAAAAAATTAATAACGCATACGGAGTAAGAGCACAAACAGACTCTTAAGCTGGCCCGGCTGAGGAAACTAAAACATCTAAGAGGAGACTTGAACCTGTGTCATATTTCAGAGGCAGAGAAATCTTTATCCTGAACTAAAAGAACTTACTTTAAGAAAGCAAATAAAGCGGATTCTGTACTTGCGGCAAGACTCCACAATAGACAACCACATCAAAACTCTCAGGCTAGAAAACGGCTCCCTCACCTCGAACCCAGACTGAATAACAGAAGAATTCCAAGGGTACTACTCACAATTATACGATGGTCAAAAAACAATCAATTAATCCCAAACGCTCTATCAACCTACCTGGCATCTCTGGGTCTACCTAAAGTCCCAAGAGGGTGATTTATTGTCTTTAAATAAGCTAATCTCCAGTGAAGAAATTGAAAGGACAATTCACTAAACATTTCTAAAGCACCAGGACCAGATGTTTTTTCAAATATCTATTACAAAAAACTATCCAGACTACTAATCCCACATCTCCAAAAGCTTTATAACTCCATTCTCCAGGGAGCTCAGTTTCCCATAAATATGCTCCCAGGCTTCAATATCCGTGATACACAAAGAGGGTAAAGACCCTACATGTTGCGCTAGCTATAGACCCATCTCACTTATTAACATGAACATAATTTTTCTTTAAAATACTAGCCACGAAATTAAATTCATATCTCCCGTCCCTCATTCATAATGACCAGGTAGGCTTCATACTGAAACAAAGCTGAGGCGCTCCCTACCTTGTGTGACATGTGGAAGTGTAACACCGGTTGGCTAGTGTAGAAACCAAAGAAGTATGTATATACTAGCCCTTGTCGTAGTTCTGCAGCTTGACCAAGAAGAAGATGGAACCCAGAATCTTCTTATAACGGCAATGAATACAAGGTGGCGGTCAGCGCAAGATGTTAATCTCAAAAAGTAAAGAGACAGTAATATACACAGATGATTAGTGCATGTATTGATTGACACAATATGTACTCTTGGGGATAAATACAGAGGGGGAGGGGAAGATGGGGGAATGGGGTGGGATGAAAGTGACTAGTGATGAATACAACAATATATATATATATATCTCAATGACTCACACGGCCTAGTGTGAGACCCTTCCCTCAGGCGGGTGATGAAATGGACAGCTGAATATGAATGGATGAATATTGCAGCAATGGGATGTATAAATAAATATATAAGAACAACTCACACGGCCTTGTGTGAGCCCCTTCCCTCAGTGTGAAAGTTTAGTGCTGTCAGTCTGATGGTAATCAGTCACGTCTCCTCCTTATTACCCCACAGTGGATATAAAGTGCGGATGCCCAAATTCAGGAAATGGGCAGAGCCTGTATTAGCAATAGTAAAGGATTTATTACAAAAATGACAATTAAAAGCTTGGAGCACTCTCACATAATAAAAGCCCAATGCCAGCCGCAGGTCAATCCGGTAGACACGCTCCTTCCCGGTAGACTCCCGCGGGCGCGTCCGACTGTGGGACCGGTGTCAGGGGATCTTGCCGGAAGTCCGGTGGCTGCCTGGGTCCTACACACAACGAGCACCGGCAGGGAACTACGCGTTTCGCAAATAATGCTTCGTCATACTGAACAGACGGGCAGCAGACAATACGACAAGAGCTATAGATGTCATAGCTTTTAAAAAAAAACCATAATATTTCCATGATGGTGTTGGCCCTGGACGCCGAAAAAGCGTTTGACAGAATTGACCGGGCATACTTAAGAACCACTAGACGCATTTGGGTTAAGAGGCCCCTTTCTCATGCTATTATCACTTTACACATCCCCAGCGGCTAGAGTGAGGTATTTGGGTACGATATAAAATTCAATAGAGATCTGAGGGGGCGAGGCAGGGTTGCCCACTTCCCCCTTGTTGTTTGCATTGTCGGTGGAGCCTCTAGCGGCAACTATTAGAGCCAACATGGATATTTTGGGTATTAATATAGGGAACCCTGAATACAACTTTTTTTTTAATTTTATTTGCTCATTTATAATTTTTTAACACTCTCTAGACCGTTAACCTCCCTCCCTGACCATAGAACTGGATCACTTTAGCTCTCTTTCAGGGTTTAAGATAAACAATAATAAATCTGAGGCACTAAGCATTAATTTCCACCCACAATTACACTAATTGAACATAATTTTAATTATAAGTGGAGAAAACATAATATCCATTACCTGGGAATAAATATAACCCAATCATGAGTTCCTATATAGTGCAATCTACAGTACCCTGAAATTATTCAAGCAATAAATCAAGATCCCTCCATGTGGGCGAAGTTTAGAATATCTTGGGAAGGAAGAATCCAATCAATCAAAATGAACGTACTCCCACGTTTGCTGTACCTATTCCAGACTCTGCCTGTCCCCCTAATAGTTAATGACTAACAAACTCCAAAGAAATATCACTAATTTAATTTGGTCAGAAAAAAGACCAAGAGTAAGCAAAAAGGTTATGTCACTGCCGTCAGGAAAGGGGGAATTGGCTCAGCCATGTCTGTACTCCTATTATGAAGCAGCGCCAACTAGCCACCTGGTCAGTTGGCATGAGAAGGGATCCCTGAGGAGATGGGTACAGCTTGAATCTGACCCAGCCCAGTAGACTCCAAATCTATAGTATGGCTGCCAGGGCCTAGGAGAAAGATGCATGGGATCCTTCCCACTATATCGCATGACCTGGGTAGCTGGAGGTCTTATGCCGCCAGGAAGAGTTACAGATTCTAACTCCCCACTAACATCCCTCTACGACAATCCTGCATTCACACCAAGGCACTAGGCACTCGAGACTAGATTTTCGCCACTGGCAGAAGGTGGGAGTGATCCGCCTGAGTGGTAGAGAAGATACTAAACACCTTGAGGACTTCTTTCCGGATATACCAAGCCAGAGAAGGGAGGCATTTCGCTTCTTACAGTTTAGAGGGTTCTGTAGGAAACAACATTTTGAGAAATTATGCCTAGGGGCAGCAAGCACGAAGGGTTTGATCTCGTCCCTTTACGATACATCAGTGGGCCCCTCCTCCAGTAGAAACCCCAAGTTCATCAAAGAGTGGGAACGAGATATAGGGGCGGGTTTGGAGGTTGAGAAATCTTGAGGACATCTTCAAGACGGTGGCAAAAAGCTCTATTTGTACTGCGCTGAAGGAAAATTCATATAAATTTTATACAGATGGTATTACACACCCGCTAGATTATCGAGGATCCTCCCCGTGTACGTCCCCTCTAGGCCCTAAGTTGTGTGGTAACAGGGGAACCTATATCCATATGTTGTGGGACGGTCCCAAAATCCAGAAGATTCCATCTGGGGTGACGATGTGAATCCAGAGAATAACCTCTCAACTGTGTGATCTGGACCCATGGATTCTCCTGCTTTGCAGACCATCGGTAAAATTCAGCAGAGAAGAAAATAAACTAATTGCGCAGATTGCCACGGCCACTAGATGTGTAATAGCCGCCCACTGGTCAATGCAATCGGTACCATCCATGTCCCAGATCAGGAATAAAATAGGTTGCTCATCTGGCATGCATACCATAACGAGTTTGGTAAATGACAACTACATCACATATTCTCTGATTTGGAAACCTTGGCTTGAATTCTGTAGGGACACAAGGAGGCCCCCTTCGAACTTTTAATGTCCCAAAATAAAGGGAGGAAAGGAGAGAAAAAAAGGACTACAGACCCACTTTGTTTGGTCATTACAGATAGGGACATGCTCCAACATATTTACCAACTGTGTGAACCTGCGAGATGACATGTTCTCTAACTTATGTGTGATTGATGTAATCTATTTTCTCTGACTACTATACCTTTTCACTTTTATTATTCTGTAACCCCCTTCCCCATTTTGTTTTCTGTACCCCCCATGCATATGTTCAAAATCAATAAAATGAGCTATAAAAAAACAACAAAAAAAGGAAAACAAGACTGTTCTGAGGGTAAGAAGGAGTGTACTATTGAGTGATAGTCCCGTAGAAATCAACACTCCTGAACAAAAACAAGCACTGAACCCACAAGCACATTTTGTTACCTGTAGTTTTTTGGGGATCACAGATCAGTTAACTTTGGAGGTTCTGGTCAATTCGGTAGCCTCAGGAAACTTTATGGATCTTCATTACGTCAAGATAAACTTCATACCCATGGTTTTTAAAGAATAATCCGAGGCCCATCAGATCAGTAGTGTAAGCATTGTTGACGTCTTGGGCCATCACGTACGAAACCATTAGGTTAAGTATGAAGACTATGGATCACTTAGAGTACATTTCTTTCAATATAATTAAATGCACCACATGTCAAAGGGATCCTGGGCATGCCATGACTAACTACGCATAATCCGGCCATTGATTTGCAAAATTTGAAGATATTCTTTCCATCACACCTTTTTGTCAAGAAAAATGCCTTCAAGGATCTTTCAGTTTCATGTCTAACGGGATACTTGAGTACACCTTCAGAACAGTTCGTGGCTAAATCTAACCAGGAACTGCACAAAGAATATCAGCACTTCAAGGATGTTTTCAATCCATTTGATGCTGAAGTTTTGCCCCTGCATTGGTCCTATAATTGTCCCATCATCATGATCCCGGGAAAAGACAGACCTCATGGAAAAATCTATTGCTTGCCCCCTAATGAAAACCTGGTTCTGAAAGAATACATCTATGAAAACCTACAGAAAGGTTTTATACTGCATTATGCATCAATGAAAGGGGCACTGCTGTTTTTTGTAAAGAATAAAATGGGGTATCAACGCTCCTTTATTGACTATCATGAACTTAACGACATCACCATTAAAAACCCTCTCTCTCTATTCCCGGATCTTATCGATCATGTTCAGGATGCAACCTCATTCTCCAAACAGGACATACAATTGGCATGCAATCTGGTGAGGATCCGCATAGAGGACAAGTGGAAAACCACGTTTTACTAAATATGGACATTTCGAATATTGTGTGATGCCATTTGGACTCTGCAATGCTCCTGCAGCCTTTCTCCAGGCATTTGTGTCGGATGCGATAGTCCAGAATGTGCCTCACCTGGTACTCTCAAGTACCCTCCGGTAATCACGGTGTATCTTCTTAGGATGATGAGCCGGACTAACTTTTTTCAGCAAAGAGACATGGAACTCAGGATGCACCTTCCAGTGATGGGGTAATCCAAACTCTAATGCCATGGGATTGATAATTCGAAATGGGCCCAAGAATCTTGATTTAAAATTTGGGGGGATAACTCAAGAGGCAGACCCAATCTTGCACCACGTACTTAGACGTCGGTCTCCTTCCGATGGGCACTAAGCAGACCTACCAGTGATTTGCCAAACAGCCTTCGGCCCACTTTCTTATGGACCTGGATTAAGTTGTGGGCCTAGTCCCATGCTGCAGGTAAATTCTTGATCATGTCTAAAGCAGGCAATGCAACAGGAAGCATCTTGGGGTGCTTACCAGTGGTACAGAATATGGGGAGACACCGGTGGAGGAGTGCACATGATTATTATTGTAGTATCTTGTGAATTGGACAGGTTACGGCCCTTAGAACCACTCATGAGAACCAGCCATGGATGTGCATGTGCCCAGGTTCTGCTAATTTAATCTACGTCAACCGATCAAGCTTGCAACACTTTCAGGGGAGGAGATACTGTCATGTCCCAATTACTGCCTCAGAACATCCTGCCTGGCTTCTCGATGTAACTTCTTGGCAATTCCTGTTCTCCTGGTATTAGTGCGGACCATCTTGCTCAGTAATACACTGACCTGCTCTACTTTTTCAGGCTTTTTCTGTTGCTCTGCAAAGCACTTCCTGGTTTGGGACTATAAAGGCTCAGGAAGTCTTCTCCTACGCAGGTGCAACCCTGTTTGTTCTTGTGCCTTCCTTGCTATCCTTATTATTGTTGAACTTGGCGCCTTCCCCTCTGCTGGATTTCCAATGGAGTAGCCTTTGCCTGTCTGGCTGCAGTCAGCCTGCAATTGTACCCTTATGGAGCCCTCTTCTTCTCTGGACCCCTCCTTGCTCTTGGATCTCTTTTTGCCGTGTACAGTTTTCTTACCAAGATTCCACAGTGACCTCTGGGGTACGGCTCGCTACCCCTTTGCGTGCTATCAGAGAGTGGGGGGGGTTTCTCCTGGTTAGCTGCGATGGGCGTCCGGCTGCTCTAGTTTGTCCTGCTGCCCGTGTTCTTTCAGTATTAGCAGCTATGTGCATTCGAGGGGGATTTGTAAGGGGAATAATTGATACATTTCACATTGTTCATGTGCAACTTTTGATTTTAAAGCGTATTTATGCGCTAAAGATCCTAATGTTAATCCTATTCTAATGAGATATTTATTTATAAAATGTTTTACCAGGAAGTAATACATCGAGTTCTCGTTTTCAAGTATGTCCTGGGCATAGAGTTATGATGACAAATACATAGTTACAAATACATAGTTACATTAAGTGAACAAGGTTATACATTATATACAAGGAATTGCATGCACTGTTAAAGATAATATAGTAACAGTTTCAGACCAAATTAAAATGTGAGACAGCTGTAGTTTTGAAAGAACTTAATTGTGAAAAAAGGGGGGTGTTATCCAATAGCGCTTAAATCTAAACAATCCTATAAGTGAGAATTTGAAACATAACTTCAGGTGAATACTGTGTTGAACGTGATTTAAATAGATTTAAATAAATCTAGTGATACTTTTGTGCTATAGACAAACAAAGTGAATATGTGCAAAACTAAAATAAAATTTATACAAACAACTTGGTCAGATGCTGCTCGACCCTAGATCAGGATTACTTTCTTTAATCCAGGTGATTTCAAAGTCCAAAAGAATCAGTGTGCGCAAAGACCATGAAAGATAAGAAACATATACCACATAGTGCAATATGTCAGAAACTAAGGTTGAAACATCCAAACTTCATTCATCCAATGGATCTTATACTCACAGACTGATCTGTGTTAAAATGTATGTAAAAGTATCTTTATGCTGCAATGGACTACCAAATAGAAACTACCTGCCATATGTCTTAGGGTATCTTCACCGCTTGCATAAATTCAAAAAATAACAGACATAGTGTAGACTGCACCCATAACATGTATATGCAGTAGGAAATTCTCTCACATGGTTTCCAAATAATATTAGCAATTGGATCATAAGATCTGCGCCCACAGTGGAGGTCCCTGAGCCGTCTCTCAGCTCGATACACGGAGCGATCGTGTCTCCCCACTGCCGCACTTCCAGGTTGGTTTCTCGGGCGGGAAACTCTTGGGGCTGACAGCTGTTTTGTGTGTGTGGAGCCTCCCTCTTCGATCCGGCTGAATATTCAATCTGCTGCAAACACTCTACGCGTTTCTCCTCATCCGAGGTTTCATCAGGAGTGTTGAATAGATAGAATAGGATGGTATAAGTACTACTCCTGTCTATGCTATTGCTTGAAAGTAAACCAGTCAGAGGCATCTAATTAACATGAAAGATTGGTGTCATGGTGATATTTTATGGGTGCAGCCTACACTATGTCTGTTCTTTTTTTTTTTTTAATTTATGCAAGCGGTGAAGATACCATAAGACATATGCGGAGTCAGCTTCTATATGGGAGTCCATTGCAGCATAAAGATACCTTTACATACATTTTAACACAGATCAGTCTGTGAGTATAAGATTCATTGGATGAATGAAGTTTGGATGTTTCAACCTTAGTTTCGGACATATTGCACTATGTTGTATATGTTTCTTATCTTTCATGGTCTTTGCGCTCCCTGATTCTTTTGGACTTTGGAAGAACTTAAGACTGGTGGTGGGTGTGAGAGTCTCCAGTAGATTGTTCCAGTTTTGGGGTGGACGGTAAGAGGAGGTGCGGCCTGATACTTTGTTGAACCTTGGGACCATGAACAGTCTTTTGGAGTCAATCTCAGATAAGTGCTGCATGTGGTAGGGGTGAGGAGCTTGTTCAGGTAGACGGGCAGCTTGCCCAGAAAGTATTTGAAGGTATAATGGATAAGAAACTTACAATGGCTGTTGAAATCGCATATAATTAGCTTTATGGATAGACATTAACCTCCTGGAATAATAACATCTGCTACTATTTTAGGTAACATCTGATTATGAACCCTGATTTAACAGAGCTTTGTGGATCTGGCAATTAGTGGTTTATAAAGGGGTAAAGGAGAGAGAGCTTGATGAAGACAAACCAGAAACCAATGATGCTGATAGCCTATTCAATCTGAATACTGCCACAGCAGTTTGGAACATAATAGAAAGCTGCTGTATCAAAATGCTGAGCTTGCATTTTGTACAAAAGAAGCAGGATTAGCAGACAAATGATGATGAACCGGAAAATAAGTACTAGAAGATAAATGAAATACAAATTCACGTGACATTTTAAGTACAGTAGCACTATAAATGTTATGTCAGTTAAAGTATGCAGCTAATGTTAATAGAATATATGCACTACAGTTAAGGATGTTTGTTTAGCAATTAATAAGAACAATATGAAACTCTCATCATAGATTAGACATGAAAGAAACTATTCTGCAATGCTCTTCAATTCTACTGTGTGGAGTGTTGGGGGGTCTGCTATTTTAGCTTCCAAGTCAAATGGGGTGGGTGGGGGTAGTATTGTGACATCATGGTCATTCACAATGGGTTTCCCATTAAGTATTCCCAGTAATATTTCCATGTTGTCTGGAGAGCGGATCTAGGGCATTCCCATGACATTAAAGGACATCCACAGTACTCCTTGATGATGTAGATGCCCACATATGGTAACATAGCCTACCCCTCAGGATGTAGTTTCCCATTTAAGGGCATCTGCATCATCAAGGGGGAAATAACTACAGCCCTGCGTACCTTCAGTGAGCGGGGAGAAAGACGGGCAGAGACAGCAGACCGGGACCTACGCAGGTGATCTTAAATGTGAGTATCCTTTTTCTCTCCCTGCAGATGGCCCATGAGGATTAATGCTGCAGGGGTACGATTCAGAAGCGTGGAATACCGCAGAGTTAATCCTCCTGGCAAACCTACTGTTGGGGCCCCAGAGCTGTGTCCGCACCACAGACGCACCGGTGAAGTGCTAATCGCACTATGATGAAATACAAAAAGTAACATTTACTTAATCAATATAGACAGAGAATAATAAAACAAACAGATTAAGATCAGGTGGGGACCTGAAGCGAAACCTCCTACTATGCTGCAATTGGCACTAACCAGAGCTATTTAATACTAAGGGACAAATATAACCTTCTCAAAGAAATCACTTGCAAAACTACATAGTAGATAGAAATGTCTAGATAGTTACCAAACTGACAGTGGTATCAAAATTGTTCCCATTGAAAGTATAGACCGGCCGGTCCAATAGAGACACAAAAATGCAGAAAAATGTACACAGTACTAGATGGAACAGAACTGAAACCCAACAGAATGAATAAACAGGGTCAAACATCATGCATTGAATATTGATAGTACTATAGGAATCACTTGTTAGGTATCCATATCCTATTGATCGTGGGAACATTGAGTTCAGAATTGTTGCAAAAAGAAACATATGTATCAGTACAGGGTATACGTACTGAAAGATTATTGCAACAATAGTTGCCACTTGTAGTGAGAGAGTCCCGAACTGTATATAGCAGGCTCAATGCCGTATATACCATAATCCCTCATGGTATCAGCAAAGCAGATGATGTGCTGGTAATCATACTCTGAGTGCTAGTATGCACTTAGATTCTTATGAGAGCACTTGCACTTTAAGCAAAATTAAGCATCCATGGAGTCACGCAGCAGTCGGCTTTATAGAGAATTCTCAGCCACCCACAGGGCTCCTTGTGATATCATTATCTGAGACACAGCTACAAGTTAAGTTTGATAATAAAGTGAATGATATCACATCAATCCTATGATGTAGTAGGTAGAGAATCGCTAATAGTGTATAAAGGGTCATGGGTTCGATACCTGCATGGTATGCTAAAATTATTAGTGTAGGGGGGAGGTGTGTGTGTGTGTCAATTAGCAAAAAAGCATTGAATGTTATAATTTAAAAAAAAAAAAACACCTTTGAGATGTGCGCCCTGCACGTGGATGCAGGCTGATGAAGCAGGGAGAGAGGAGAGTGCTGCAGATGCCGAGTAAGTCCTTGTGCGGTGGCCATTTCGCAATCCTGGTTATAACGTGATCCCGGTCTCATTATGTGGACCCTGAGCACCACGTTATAACGGGATTCAGCTGTATGTGAAAATGTAAGAAGCGAGATTAGCAACATTCATATGTATTCCTGAGCCAAATTAACACATGATAATATTTGGAGCAAATTGCACCATGTAACACATACTGTTTTCCCGATTTGTATGTATTATTATATATCTTTATTTCACTAACCCAAGTGTTTTTAGACAAAGTTGTTGTGAAATAAACGTGTTAGGAGGTATGTTTCTATTTGCAATCTTATTATCAAGATTTGAGTAGGAATTCCTGTATGTTTTTGTTTTGAGAATCTAGTAAAGAAAAAATTATACTCCTCAAACCAATACAGTATGTTGTATGGTCACCTTAACTGGGAAGGTTGTATCTATTAGCACTATACAATGATTAGATGGCAGATTCTGGGCATACATACACGTGGTTGGTGTTATTGATGTCTTCCTTTATTCACATTCTAAAGGAAAAGTCAGAGAAAAGAAACTTGGTCAGAAAACAGAGTCTGCACTCAAATGTGTTATATAAAAATTAAATGTATTTCAATATCTTTGTACAATAATCACAATATCATAATGAAACAAAATTCAGATAATGCATACGCAAAAAAGGGTCGACACTTTTTTTAAGGGGTTTAAACAACCAGTAACTACCGGTGCTACGATTCCCAGTATGTTTCTTGGAAATCGGGGAGTTACCGGATCAAAACTGTACATTGTCCAACTTCACGGACCCCCTGCATCCCACCTCCGGTGTAAAAAAACAAACAAAAAAGGGAAGGCCTGGGTTTAGAAACTGCATTTTTTACTTTAGAGGGGAATACATCATTGATTAAAGCTAATTCAATGTCTATTTTTTCTAAAATCAAGGCACTTTGGTATGCTGGAAATGTATTGCTATAATCTGTACCTTTTTATACAGGCCAGCATGTTATAAGATCGCACGAAGTAAAATAAAAGCAATGTCAATTATGCTTTTAAATACACCAGTTATTCAATATGTTTTAAAAACAGATATCTGCTTGTTCTCCTTTTCTTTTAGGCACAGACTTAAACATTGACAGCTTACCTCTTCCACGGAAATTGTATCATGAATGGGCCATTTTCCATGAGGAGTCCCCAAAAAACAACTATAAACTTTTCCATCAGTCTAGCATAGCCTTGTTTAACCATACTGCTACCTTCAGTCGACATTCCCATTTGCCATTAACAAGTCAGTATTTAGAAGGCCTACAGGCCCTGAAATCTCTTGAATTCTTCATACCACTGCAAGATAAAAATGCCTTAAGAAGAAAACTTTCCCCACTTGTGTATGTGCAGTCTGACTGCGATCCCCCTTCAGACCGTGACAGTTATGTGCAGGAACTCATGAACTATATTGCAGTGGACTCCTATGGTGAATGTTTGCACAACCGAGACCTCCCACAACAGCTGAATAACCCATCCTCCATGGATGACAAGCAGTTCTACAGCATACTTGCTCAATACAAGTTTATTCTTGCATTTGAAAATGCAGTTTGTGAGGATTACATAACAGAAAAGTTGTGGAGGCCTCTCAAACTGGGAGCTGTCCCAGTGTACTATGGTGCCACCAATATTGACGAATGGCTCCCCAGCAACAAAAGTGCAATCATTGTGAACAGATTTGCTCATCCTAAAGATCTAGCAGAATACATAAAAGAGCTGGACAAAAATGATACACTCTACATGGAGTTTCTAGAATGGAAATTGCAAGGCCACATCAGAAATAAAAACCTAGTATCTACCATGAAAGCGCGAAAGTGGGGTGTGCAAGATGTGATGCAAGACAACTATATTGATGCCTTTGAGTGTATGGTGTGTAGCAAAGTGTGGGATAATATACGACTGCAACAAAAGGTACTTAAATGCTTTTTTACTGGGGAAAACAAATTCGGTATTCTATATGCGTACACACACACAAACCCAAGCATAACAAATTAATCTTAATAGAATCTTTCCTTGGCATAATTAAAAAGTTAGAAAAATAATCCATGCTATGGCAGTTTCAATATTAAATGCTCAAAACCGTATTCCAAATTCAAGAATGTTATATGTGTTAAATAATCCTGTTTTGAGTGATTACAATTAATGACTTGCTGTCAAGATAAAGCTGTTATTCCTACAGCAGGCTATATTGATTTTAAAAATCCTTCAGTGCCCCAATTTTTATTATTCCAAAATCCACTATTCTATCTACCCTTTCTGCTTCCCAAAGGTTTTTATTCTTTCATTGCACTACTGACATGTTGAGCTCCTTGGGTATATGGTTCTCGTCTGCTTGACTCTGGCCCCTCATCATTATGATGTGCAGCCTGTGCTGGGGAAGGGTTTTAACTTAGACTATTTAACAAGGTATTTGGACCTATTCTATATCCACCAAACCAGCAGATCGGGAAGGTTTTTTTGGCCTGAAATTCCCCATTGATTGATTTAGTACAAAAACGCCCTGAGTGGCTACTTCGGCGCACATAAAATAAGCCGCTGAACCTCTGCACATCTTTAGTAATCCTATATCAATAACGAACAAATTGGGAGACGAGTAGCTTGGTGATAATGTCACTACCTTTTTTGAAACCGATGAATTCCAGTGTCCGCTTTCCCTGTGACCTTGGGCATGCCACTCAATCTCAATCTCTTGGGCATGCCACTCAATCTCGCACTACCCCAGGCACCAAAATAATATTACAACAAGCGACAGAGAAGCCCAATGCTACATCCAATATGACAAAAATACACAGTAAAATACTTATATATTCTCTTGAAAAAGGGTAATTTAGTTTAAACCATTGCCCAAAGCATCGTAAGCCTGCAAGCCATGTCAGGGCAGACTCAGTTTGCAGGTCCTAACTCTACCAGATAAAATACATATATATCTCTATTAGAATTACAATTCTCATGTACCTCTATTAGAACGGAGGAAGAGCAACATTGGATCTATATCCAGTAGAATGATAAAGACCTGCTGAGTTGGGGTGGGGAGGGGCGAGCTTAAACCTTGGGAAGGAGGAGCCACTAACCTCCAACAACTGAGACCAGCTGAAAATAAGTTAACAAACAACACACAGAACCCCAGCAAGCTAATTTTAGTAACCCCTGAGCCCCCACAAAATATATATGTATATATATGTCAAAAAGGAGATCTACTGAGCGTGGCAAATGTATACAACATGCGACAGAAGCCCAATGCTACATCCAATATGACAAAAATACACAGTAAAATACTTATATATTCTCTTGAAAAAGGGTCATTTAGTTTAACCCTTTGGCCAAAGCATCGTAAGCCTGCAAGCCACGTCAAGGCAGACCCAGTTTGCAGGTCCTAACACTCCCTAAAACTAGAGTATGGTAAAAGTAATGTAGTCCTTGCTAACTACTGTTTCTAACTTCGTTTGCTGGAGCAGATTAGTGTCCCCAGATGTACGGGGGCTCTCCGGTTGTCGCGATATTTGTACTTTTTTTGTGCCATTGTTTGATACAAATCAGTGGTTCGTAAACTTTTTTTTTTTTTAACATTGTGCTCCTCCTGCAAGAAAATATTTGTTCTGTGAACACTTTGTGACTGATCACAGGCAGTATAGTGTCATGAGTTCGTGGGGTGGGGGTAAACCCATTCTTAAGGCCACAAACGCGTGTGCAGACAGCATGGGCGGTATAGCTGTCAATTACAGCCAGATCTTCCAAAGTCACGCCTTGCTTTGGATGCAGAACATTATGGGGAGTGACTTTGGAAGCTCCTCGGTAATTGACAGCTGTTCCACCCATGCAATGGTGCAATGTTGGGCCTTACTATGTGCTCATTACCCACACAGGCTCAGTAACTCACTATATTGCCTGGGATCTGTCATTACACTTTTTTTGGGCGAGACCCTTTACAAACCCCTAGGGTTTCCCGAACCCCTGTTGATAACGACTGACCCAAGTTGAATTTGTAGCCACTAATTGTCTATTCGTTTTGCAGGGTCTAGGAACCAAGCGGTGGAATGCAGATTCAAGACACTTGAGCTGTCCATCACCTGAAACCTTTTCTTTTTCAAAAGAAAGTGCTTATAAATCCACTATGCGACAAATGTGGAAACCTAGCTTTGAACAGTCCAAGAAAGAGGCAAAAGCGTTTAGACTACTAGTGGACAGAAACAGAAATTTTACATCTCAGGAGTTTTGGAATCTTGTTTTCAAAAATTAGTATTTCTGAAGTGTTGATGGTAATTCACATGGTGAGATTAAAAATTGTGCTTGCTATTGCTGTGTGTTGCTTTGTACAGTGAGTGGTGAGTATACAGATCAAACTGTTAATACAGTATACTGTAGATCATACGTAACAAATGAGGTAATTTTCAATATTTCAAAGTATGAGCGAGTTAAGCTGAGAAGCTGAATATAAAATTCTGTAGAGGGCAGACTTCAGTTATACATTTTTTTTTTAAAGTTACAGCATCAGAGTCTAAATTGGATTCTTACTGAGTTGCTTTAAATATGAATCATTTGGGTATGTAAATCTGTCTCAAGTTATGATCACTCTTGTGTTCTGCTTATGTTTTCTCCCTTTGTCATGTGAACCCTTAACTGACATGGATGGATTATAGTGGTACCCCTCATAACATTGTGTAAATAATGTATCTTATATCACTTTGTTGCAGTGAAACGTTAGCAGTCAACCTGCTCTGATCCTACAGCAATTATAAACAATATTAAACAAATTGTATCTTCTCAACCTCCGCAACTGCATATGTTACTGTGAATCTCCTCACTTACATATAGCACCCAGAATGTGACACTTTGAATACATTGTTTAAATCTAGTATTTTCATTGTATTGATTAATGTGCTATTGTATTGCGAGATTAGTAGTGCAATGGTGTATAATGCATTCCAGGCACCTCTTGTACTAGCAGTGGGAAAGAGGACATCCATTTCAATTTCCTGAACAGCTCTGCTTTAAACACTAACCGACAATATATCTACTGTAGGTTTTGCTACAGAAAGCCAGACTTATCGACAAACATACAGTATTACATTATTTTGCTCAAAACAAGTGTATTCGTGCATTGAAAATACAGCAGTAGTATTGATGCATTTTCCTTTTGTGGATTTTCAAAGTGTCCAAGCAAATACATATGCTTGTCCAAGCAAATACATTGCTGTAAAATATTGTGTAGGCAGAGCTCTGCTAAATAACAGAGGCTATAGGTATAATGTTAATTGGTAGCGGCTGACCAGGGAATTTGAAAAATAACATTTTTGTTATACAGTAACATGTTTGCGATTTTTCAGGAGTTGTTTTTGTGGAACATAATAATTACAGCATCATATTTGCTTACTTTTGCCACTAATTTATGGGCCGCAATGATCTCTTTTCAAACTGGAGGTCTGGAGCTAAGCTTTAAGAAGCAATCATAAATTGTACACTTGCAATGTACTTGAATTTGGAAATGCATGTGAATTTATATCATGCAATGAGTATTTTATTGTGTCCCATGCAGTTTTTTTTTATATATATATATATATATATATATATATATATTACAGCTGCCTAAATTGCATCATAAAAGAATATGTCCAATGCAAACTGATTAGCTACTGATATCAGAATGTAAACATTGGAACTAATAAATGTTATCATTTTACCTAACAATTTTTAGCTTTTTTTATTTTCAACTATGAATAGGGATACACACCTACTCTAAAATAGAAACGTGAAACTGGGTAGGGAGGTACATTTGCTCCTTATATCTATTGTATATAGAGATATTGCACATTAAAAAGCAGTAGATGTTACAAACCAAACAACTGTTATTTCTTTCTTAAGGAGAGAGAGCTTTTATAATATTGTCTAATTTTCTAAATGCCGAATGTTTGAATAGTCTCTAATTTTTACATTTTCAAGTACAGATTTAGAATTTTGAAGAACAAAAATTTGTTGCAACTTTTTTCTAGATCCAACAAATTTGTGAATATATGAAAATATAATGAAAATTCTGTTTTTGCAGCAAATTGGCAAATATTTAATCAAAATTTGAATCTTTTCTTACACTGCTCCATCAAAGCTGTTTTTTTTTTTTTTTTGGAGTTAGGAGATTATATTACCTGAACTGAGGGAGGGGGGCCAAAATATGCCCACATGAATCAGCCTTGCTCCAGAGTCAAACGCAAGTATAAAAATTTGCACCTTTAAAGTGTCATATCCTTTTTTTTTTTGTAACTTAGATTTCATTGCGTTTTTTCAGACAAGTGATACAAAATACGGTATAAATTACATGCGTTCTTGGTGTTAATCTCCGTTATACACAGTACTGTATATCAATTCGTGAGACGTATCCTGGCCTTCCGGGCCCTACTTAACTGGGTTGTTCTGGGTGGACTAGTAACAAAAATAACAACAGAAATCAAATAGACAAAAAGGAAAAAAAAAAGCGGGAGGGGTAGGGAGGGATGGGGAGGGGGGTAGGGAGGGATGGGGAGGGGGGAGAGGGGGTAGGGAGGGAGGGGGGGTAGGGAGGGATGGGGACGGGGGTGTAGGGAGGGATGGGGAGGGGGGCGTAGGGAGGGATGGGGGGTAGGGAGGAATCGGTGCGGTAGGGACAAGAGAGGGGCTTCAGCCCGTGCTGGGTCTCCCAACTGCTCCTGATGTATCTCTTTTTGATTTGCATCCTCTCGGGTTTACGCCCCTGTGTGCTTTCTGTCTGTGTGTCTGTGTAAGCGTCTTGAGTTGGATTTCGGCTCCTAAAAGAGAACGCATCTGCATCTATCATAGCCAGATTGTGTTCCTCTCGACCCCGGGAATATCCGTCTGCGCCAACCAAGGCGTCCACACTTTGAGATATTTGGTGCCAGTGTCGTTAACTAGACTCGTCAACTTTTTCATCTGACAGATAAATCACATTCGATTTCAAATCTTTGGGATACTTGAAATTTCGGTGCGTTTCCATAGTGCTGCGATCTCACTCCACATAGCTATTGCAAAATGTGCTATTAATTTATTGTTTGCTTTGGACAGACCCGTTAATGGTCTATTCAAGAGGAATAGCCATGGGTCTGGGGGAATAGTGAGGTCAGAGATCCTCTGTATCCAATTTTTGATTTATTCCCACAGTGGGGATATCCGTGGGCAGGACCACAGCATATGTAACAGATCGGCCGATCCTCCGCACTGCCTGGGGCACAGCGAGGAGGATCCAGGCACGAACTTGGCTAATTTCATTGGGGTGAGGTACCACCGCATTAGGACCTTATATGCGTTCTCCTTTAGTGTGGTGCAAATGGAGCTTTTTGCCGTGGCCAGGTTTATAGCGTTCCACTCTTCGTCTTCTAATGTCTCTCCCAGATCCCTTTCCCATTGGGTTCTAAATGACGGTGGCTGTTGTCTAGAGCTCGCAGAATCAACTACTTCTCTGTACAGCTGTGATGTGAGTCCCTTTGTGTCGGTCTTTGCCAGACAGAGATTTTCGAATGTCGTCAGGGGGGCGGGGGGGGTTTATGGGGCAAATTTGTTATAAAATGCTCGGAGCTGGAGGTATCTTAAAAAATTCTGAACGGGGGATATCTTTTTCTAATCTAATGTGGTCAAAAGATTTAATCTTTCTATTGTAACCCTCCAGATCTTTGATCCTAGTATAGCCTTTTTGTTTCCAAATTGACGCATCTCCCCCTAGTAGGCCTGGAGTGAACTTGGGATTGTTCCAAATTGGGGACATTGAAGAATTACCCGTTGTGAGGGAGTATTTAGTCTTATTAGCCTCCCAGATAGACAATGAGTTGGTCATTGAGGAAAGCGGCGTGTCAGCAAATTGTCGCGCTGTTTTAGATTGCCAAATCAAGTTGCTTAGTTTTAAGGGAGCGCAGGCAGCACTCTCTAGTTCCACCCACCGTTTTAGTTGCAGGTTGGATTGCCATTGAACAATTGGCTTAATTGAGCCGCTTTGTAGTATGAGAGCAGGCAGGGTACCGCTAGGCCCCCCGTTAGGACAGATCTTTTCATATTTATTTTGTTGACTCTTGGTTTTTTCCCTCCCCAGATAAATTTAGAGATTTCAAATTGAAGTTAGAGCAAATCCTTCAGTCTGAGTGGCACTGGTAACCTCTGGAATAGATATAGGATACAGGGGAGCAGATTCATTTTGACGCTACGTATCCTACCTATCCAGGAAATTCGTATGGAAGACCATTTATGTAGGTCAGCTATCAACATCCGAATTAGATTGGGATAATTTGTATTGTAAATGTCTTTGGTGTTTTTGGCTATGTGGACTCCTAGATATTTTATATATTTCTGTTGCCAATTGAAGTTAACATTTAGTTGTAACTTCTCTACATGTCTAGGGAGATTGATGTTGAGGGCTTCAGATTTAGCTTGATTTATTTTTAATCCCGAAATGTTTGAGAATCTGTCTAATAAATCCAACAGGTTTGGCAAGGAAGTGAGGGGCTTTGAGATAACTAGTAGGATGTCATCTGCGTATAGGGCCGCTTTATGTGATTGAGAATATGCGTTTAACCCTGAGATGTCCGTGTTGCCTCTAATTTGCACGCCAGTGGTTCTATACATAGAGCGAACAGAATAGGGGATAATGGGCATCCCTGTCTCGTGCCGCTCTTAAGTTGGAAAGGGAGTTAGGGAAAGCCCTGGTGTATAACCCTGGCGGTAGGTCCTGAGTACAGCGAGAGAATCGCTCTACTCACCTGATCCCCAAAGCCAAATGCCGCAAGCGTCTCCTTCAGGTAAGGCCAGTCTATCCTATCAAAAGCTTTTTCCGCATCCAGACTTAACAGCATACTTTGTGTGTTATTTGTATTAGCCAATTCTACCAGATCAATGAATCGTTGGGTATTGTCCGCTGCTTGTCTTCCTTTAATGAATCTGACCTGATCTGGGTGTATAAGTCTGGGTAGGATTAGACCTAATCTATTGGCCAATAGTTTAGCATATATTTTAATATCAGTGTTGATTAGGGATATGGGCCTATAACTTTTGCAATCCAGCGGATCCTTACCGGGTTTATGGATTACTATATAGACGCCTGTAACATTTCCCTGGGGATGGGGGCTCCTGCTAATATTGCATTGAACACGTGGAGCACCCTTGGGGCTAGTACTTTGGCAAATTTCTTATAATATAGCCCCGAAAAGCCATCTGGCCCTGGTGCTTTTGAGGGTTTGAGTTCCTTAATGGCTTGTGACACCTCCTCGGTAGAGAAATCAGCGTCCATGGCCTCCCTCTCTGCCTCTGTCAATCTCCCTAGTTTTGAGCTGGCTAAGAAATCTCTAGCCTCTCGCTCGTTTTAGCATTGTGTGCCACTTTCTCTCCATTATATAATGCTTCGTAGAACGAACCAAATTCTTCTACTATTTTCTGAGGATTGGCTGTAGGGGTGCCTGATTTTAAGCGTATAGCTTGGATATTAAACTTCACTTGTCTGTCTCTTAACGCCCGGGCCAGCATAGTATCTGGCCTGTTTGCTTTTTCATAAAATTTCCTCTTAGACAACTCAGCGAGTTATCTGCCCTGGAGGTCAACAACATGTTCAATTCAGTTTTGGTATCTTTCAATTCTTGTAGAGTTTGATTGTCTGGGTTACTCTTATTTTTTGATGTAAGGGAATGTAATCTCGATTGAAGCTTCATAATTTTAGAGTCCCTTTCCCGTTTTCTCCTAGCTGTGGTGCTGATTAGTATGCCCCTCAGCGTCGCTTTGTGAGCCTCCCATAATACAAACTGGGAATCTACAGAGCCTGTGTTTGTGTGGAAGAATTGATCTATTTCTCTATTTATAGTCTCACAAATCTCAGGGACTTTTAGGATTGATTCGTTGAGCTTCCAGTTCGCTCCTGGTCTGCATGTTCGGATGTGCTCGCACCTTAGCTCTATCGGTGCATGGTCAGACCGTGAAATATCATGGATCCTAGCTCGGGAGACCAGAGGGACCAATTGGCAAGAGACAATAAAGTAATCGATTCTGCTAAAGGAGCTATGAGGGTGGGAATAGAACGTATAGTTCCTAACCGTCGGGTGTAGTTCCCTCCATATGTCAGTTAGTTGGTTGTCTTTGAGGCCCTTGCGTAAAGAGGTCCCTGCTTTTTTATGTACCGTACCCATATTCCCTGATCTATCTAAATTCGGTTGCATGACCATGTTGATATCCCCTGCGAGTATGACACAGCCCCTAGCAATGGCGCGTAAAATCTGAAAAAAGTTGTCAAAGAAGGCTGCATCCTGCTCGCAGGGGGCATAGATTGTGGCCAGTGTGATACATTGCTCCCGTATCGTGCCCACTAGAATAACAAAGCATCCCTCTATATCTCTTTTAATGGTTTGGGCTACGAATGGGATTTTATTATGTAACAGGATGGCCACACCATGTTTTTTTACCGATGCGGAGAAAGGTAGAACTGGGCGTAGTCTTTGTCTAGGAATTTAGGTGCCTTAGTCTTACTAAAATGAGTCTCCTGTATCATTAGGATATCTGCGGGTTTTCTTTTGTAGTCTGTGAAGGCTATTTTTCTTTTGGTTGGGCTATTAAAGCCCCTAACGTTATGTGATAATAGGGTTAACGCCATCGTGTAATATGTGAGTAGTGTAGCAAGCTAGCGTTTGATGACTCACCCAGTCGTCCCTTCTCTTATCCAACTGGCTTTGCCTTTGGTATCGCCATCCCGCAGAGTTCCTGTTGCCCGTTCGGGTCGGCACTCTCCCCATCCGGATGTGGAAGGGGTAGGGAGGGGTGGGGAGGGAGAAGGAGATAATACACTGGCGACACACTTTATTCGAGCTTGGCTAGTCCCACGAATTCGGGTATACCCAGGTGTATTGAGGTTTGTGACTGTTTTCTGCCCGAGTACATTGAGTTATTTTTCAGGCAGGGATTGAAGCATTTTATTCCCGCTGGCTGCAATACTGAACAGTATATATATATACACTGCATTACAATTCATGAATTTATGCCATCTGGTAGACACCCGAAGCATTGCAGCCTATTAAATCCTAATCATCCTCATTTAACAGATCAGCCGCCCATCAGCCAGGCATGAACCCAGGCTGGGAAGGCAAATGCAACGGGGCTTGTCAGAGGTGAGGAGCGGCGCATTCCAGGTATCTGCCAGGTACATACCGGGTATTTGCTCGAATAAAGTGTGTCGGTGCAGTACAAGGGAAAACACATAGGGGGTAAAACAAAATTCCAAGCGTAAATTAAACAGCTTTGTAATAATGAAAAAAAATAAATGAAAAACCAGAGCACTACTCGGGGTCCCCCGAGTGTGACTCTGACGCCCAAAGGGCAGGTTGTTATGCCTGGCCTTACGAAACGGCCAGCTTACCCTTCCCGGGACTGACCCCCCTGGGACTTGTTTAAGGTGCTGACTCATCAGGGGCCTATGTGAGGAACGCATGTGCGACGCCGGGGGTGAATCCCACCGGCGCGTATCTGATATAAAACATAAACTTAAACTTCAGTGCAATTTTTAACTTCATAGCGAATTACAACATTAACTAAGTTATAATGAGTGCATACCCTATTTCATATATATCTGTATTATTTATATTGTACTATTTGTATGTGTGTGTGTCTAGAGGCCAACTAGATTGTTATCTACCTGGTCCTCTCTAAACATTGGCTACTATCACATCTTATTGCCTGTTTGTTACCCGTTACGTACTCTATTTTTCCTAACCTATATTCTAATATTTATCTAACGTTGTTTATTATCCATAGCTCAGCTTATGCTAAAGATGTGCGCTATATACCTAATCAGGTACATAATGTCCAATCCATCCCCTATATAGGTATATATATATATATATACATACACACACACACACACACACACACACACACACACACACACACACACACACACACACACACATACACAGTAGTTGTATAAACCCCATTATTTAATCCTATATTTCACATATTTAACATATTAACCATATATAACATATGCAACATATAATCTATACCATATAACATAAATAACATAATTGAAACTTTATTGTAAAGGGCTCGTCGTCAAATGTTGCCATCGAAGCTGAATCTTTGGAGTTTAAACTACATTGTAACTATGTAACTATGTAACCGTATGCATAATACACATATGCATGTATGTATGCTGTCTGAGCTCTGAATATAACCTGTACAGAACACACATACATATAACATAACATACATATACATATAACACACACATATGCTTTCTGAGCAGAGTCTCCCCGCCGCGTGTGCAGAGTCATATCGGTAGCGCCGTCTTCTCGCGAGAGAACGGCCCTGGGATCGTCGCTTTAGAGTGACGTCAGAGGTATAGCCCGCGAAAGTCAGAGCCGTTCCCGCCGAACATGGGGGAGGATCAAGACAAGATGGCTGCCCTCCAAAAGTCAGCGTCGGACCCGCTCGAGATCCGAAGCTCGGCCGAGGGATCTGGAGAGGAGCCGGGCCGCCGGAGGACGTGTGTTTTGTGCCTCTTCCTTCAGGGCAAAGGCAGGACGCGATCTGGATGGGGTGAGGGCTCAGTTGTGGGCCGACGCCGATCCCGTTGCTCCTTCAGCACATCGAGGGGCCCCCACTTTGCTCCATGTGGGCAAGGGTACATCCGCGTCATCCGCATCAGATCGTGGAGATGCCTGCGAGACCTCCGCCACTCCCAGCTTGCTGAGGAATCCCTCGCCGTCCTCCAGGCGCCTCAAGGTATGAGCTACCCCATTCTTCAGTACCATTAGCGCGCATGGGAATAGCCACCAGTACCTAATCCTCTGGTCCCTCAGGATCTTTGTAATGGGGGCTAGGGATCTTCTTTTGGCCAACGTGGCAGGGGACAGGTCCTGGAAGGTCTGGAATCGTATTTGTTCAAACTCCATATATTTAGCCTCCCGTGAGATTTTGCAGACTTCCTCTTTTGTGTGGTAGTGGTGGAACCTCATAACGATGTCCCTTGGGGGATCCCCTGTCTGGGGTCTCTCCCTCAGAGCACGGTGACATCTGTCTAGCAGGAGCTCACGGTCCATCCTGTCAGGGAAGAGATGTTCTAGCCACTTTGTCGCAAATTCCTCCGGGTCGGTGACAGACTCAGGAACCCCCCTTAGACGGACATTGCTTCTTCTGTCCCTGTTTTCGGAGTCCTCAATCTTTTCCTCTAGGAATCTGACCTGGTCCCCCAGCTTAGTCACTTGTTTCTGGGTTTGTGCCAGGGCAGTGACGGTTTCATCAGACTTAGTCTCTAGGGAGTTTGTCCGTTCACCTAGGGCATCGACATCTTTCCTGATAGCCCAGAGTTCTGTTTTAAAGAATTGCTTCATTTCAGAGCAGAATTCTTTCATGTCCTTTCGCCGCATCACCTCCAGATCTTCCGGTGTAGTAACTGCATTTTCTCTCTCGGGGTCTGCAATGGCGGG
Source organism: Ascaphus truei (assembly GCF_040206685.1). Lineage (NCBI taxonomy): Eukaryota > Metazoa > Chordata > Amphibia > Anura > Ascaphidae > Ascaphus > Ascaphus truei. Next base: position 309,708,672 of record NC_134483.1, on the reverse strand, counting down.
TTGTACAGGGGATTCCGGTCTGTCTCCCTGTACTGCTTGACCTTTTTTAAAATACGTGGAGACTGGCTGAGTTTTCCTGCGAAATGTTTTGGCAGATGCCATCCTTGTGTATTTAGGGGCACTTTACTGCTGGTTTTGCTGCTGTATTCGCGGTTTTGCTGGAGTTATAAAAATAACTAGTGCCGGTGGGGATGGAGCCTAGGAACTAAGCAGCCATTCACTTCACCGTCGCGCATGCGCCTCGTCATATCCTTTCTTAAAAATGTGAATATACAAATAAACATATTAAAATTATACATGTATTTTGAACAATAAAATAGAATAAATATTTGTTAGATGATCAATATACATTTTCTCTGGTAGACGTGCCACAAGACTGATCTTAGCCCAAGGTTATATAACACATTAGGGTATGGCTCCCAATCTAATTGGCTACATGCGCCAAGGGTGCCTTGGTGCTGAGAATATGTCCAACTACAGCCCCAGTGTACAATGGTATATAATCTCCACTGTGAAATGTTAAATGGACATCCTCCTACCAGAAAAAAATGTATTAATACATATCATAACACATAAAAGAATCATTCACAAAATATATAGCTGAATATATCTAGCTTTCATATGAATTAAAAACGGAACAATCTATACAACATATATGTGCTGTTGTCAGCTGTAATGTGAATGACCACTTCATGTGAATGAGTAGACCGCAATAGTGGCAACTATATTAAAAAAAAGCCTGAAATGTTAAATCTGATTTGCCTATCATACCACATTGCAAAGATCATTTACAGAATACAAAGCAAAATAGATCCAGCCTTCAATATGTAATAGAAATGGGACAATCTATGCACTACACACAGACTATTTTCAGCTTCAATGTAAATGACCACTACAAGTAAAAAGTACATACGATATCAATTGTAACAGTTATAAAAAATGACGTAAAATACTATATCTACAGTAAATAAAAAGAATACTATTCTAGCGAACAAATGACGATTGAGGAAATTATATCTAAAAACAACAACAATGCAATAATTACTACAAAGCATAAAAGAACATGAATGTCGAGGAACAGAAAAATGGTAGGAGAGATTCATGTGATCCCAAATGAATACAGACAGAAATTCAAGAAAGAAAAGCACCAACATCTCCACATTTAAACCCTGGGTGGCCAAAGTTTTCAGACGATATATCCAAAATGTTTCTCATTGTCATAACCTTGTCAATCTATCTCCTCCTCTCCAAATGGACTGTACAAATTTCAAAGCCCTATATGGCAGTCCAATAGGATTACCTCCATGGATCAATAATAATAATAGGATGTTCTTGTATAGCGCTGCTAGTTTTACATAGAGCAAGTAACCCATGATTGGAGAGGGGAGACTTCATTCAAAAAATGTAAAAAAAGAGAGTCCTTTTGGATCTTTACACTACAAACATTAGCCCCAAGGAGGCTAAATATAGATACAGTATGGAGATCGCAGCTTTTCTCTAAATTCCCACTATACCGTATGATCCCTTTTTTTTTATAATTGGAACCTTTTTGTGGATTTTATCTTATCTTAAAGATAGATTATTTGTATTTACTATTTAGTATGCCTTTTATGTCCCATGGTTGGATTTTTTGATCCAGCATCACGTTGTTGGTTCATTTGCTCCCAAATGTATGGCTTAAATAGGTACACTATAGAGCAGTATCCCCCATCTTAATATTGGACAAATTTAAAAAAATGTTTAACTTGCTATCTCAAATATATTTACATGTCTAATTATGTCTCTGATACTCTATAGTATGATCTTTTAAATATTACCCCTATACTTTATTGGTTAATTTGCTCTCAAATTTATGGCTGAATAGGTATACTATAGAGCAATATCCTTCGTCTTAATATTGAACTTTTTAACATGTATTTATTTTAATTCTCATATGTTTCTTTATGTCTCTGACATTTTATAGTATGATCTTTTAAATAATTATTCCATTATTTTAAGTTGTTGTATTGCTATATATAGATGTAACCCTGCTATGTGGCTATGTAGCAGCTATTATCCATACTAAGCACTTGGTTAATTCATCGCAATCGTTGAAATCATATGCCAAACAGCTGAATAAAGAATTGATCTAACAGCTGCAAGTGATCGAGACCGGACTAAGAACTATTATAAATATGCTGTATTACCCCTGACACATCACTGAGGAAGCCAAACGCGTTTGATGTTTTGGACATTCTGAGCCACCGTACCTGAAGAAGACAGTACTCTGCCCAATCAGCGCTACGAACCAACAAAGACACCCAGGCATGCGCAGACTGAGTCCTGAATGAGGGAAGAGACCAGGGAGACTACACCAGGCTGTGTACAAGCTTGGTGGAGCCTCTGCATAACGTGAGAGGAAGCTGGTAACTGGAAGCTGAAACGGCAACCACATAGATATCCCAGGAGAAGGGAACCACGTAGAGAGACTGTACCAGGGAGTGTACGCTGGGAAACCAATCCACAAAGCCTCTGTCGATGGCCGTTTGTGAGTGCACCTTTTTTCTCTATTTATTTTACTGTGAATAAAACGTTATTATGCTATGTCCCTCTCCTCTCTATTTTTTAAGACACCTTGGAAGGTAATTTAGAGGAGTACATCTAGTGGGACCTAAGCACAGGCAAGTGTCAAGTTCTCTAGCCTCAACTTTTTGTTCCATTTAAAGTGATACCTACCTATATTACACCACTTGTTTGTGGTATGTGTTTTTCCTTTTTCTTTTTTTTTTATGTATGCACACTGGAGATGAAGATATTAACTACACGCTGGAGGACTCTATTTTTTTCCCACTGTGAAAGTCATCAAGCATACCCCTACCCAATAGACTGTAGACTCAGGCATTCCTCCACTGCAGATGTAGGCTTTCTCAAGCCCACAGACTTCTGGATGGTGCCTAGGCCTCCTAGCAGAATTGAGGCCTCCCAAGCCTGCTTGATATTCTCTTCAGCCCCCCTAAGAGGGCTGAGGCACGTCTCACTCCCTTGAGGGAGAGACTTGGACTCCCTATAATTTGGAATGGCTTTCTCCCTATTGCAGAGGGGGAGGGCACAAGGTCTGCACCCAGATTGGCTGCACAAAGACCAAGTTCCACCTCCACCCCTGTCACTCAGAGAGGCTGCCTGAGGATAGGGAAAACCCAAGATGATAGCCTGCCACAGCCTGGAGCTACACAGACTTACATTAATTACATAGGGGTAGAAGTATAGCCAGAACCAGCCATGGCTACATATATAAATATACATTTTTTTTATAGTATCAGCAAATAGAACAGGCAAAAGAGACAAGACAAATTTGACAATGAGATAACAAAAAATGTACAAGACATGACGGCAGAGACTAAATGGCCCACTGAGAACAAAAGGTGTTTAATGCCAGACAAAGTATGCAGAAGAAGAATATCATTGTGTATGATTAGAGAGCACACTGTATATAGAGGAATCCTCCAAAAGCTTTAGCACAATAGCAGCAAATAAGCAAAAGCAGGGAGCATGATAGAGAACCTGTCCTTAGTAAAGGAGGAACCCAGTCAGTAGGGCAGTTCCAGGCACATAAACTGTTGATATCTTCTAGGTCAGTGGTTCCAAACTCCAATCCTCAAGATCCCCCAAAGAGTCAGGTTTTAAGGATATCACTACTTGAGCACACGTGGTTCAATCAGTGACTCAATCATTTTGACTCTAGGTTTAAGGGACTCAAATACTGTATGTATACAAGCACTGTTTAAAGGAGGGCATTCACAATGATCATATCTCAACAACATGATTGCATGGATGGAATACAGCTAAAACCACAAAGCATAAAGATATCAAAGAGAAAGTATGTTATCAGTGGGCAAGAAAAAAAATCAGTCTGTATGACTGCCAGCAGAAAAGAAAGACCGATGTGACTGCCGCTCCAAGTGAAAAAATGTTGGGAACTCACCAGCTGATTTAGAAGTTAAAATTCATTTATTCAGCTACATAAAAACAGACAAAGATAGGACATAACTCCTCCTCTCACGCGTTTCACGCCCACTGCGGCACTTTTTGAAGGAGTCACATCGATCTTTCTTTTCTGCTGAATCTACTCTGATCGACGGACGCCACGGGGGGTACAGGAAGGTGAGTTCTGACTCATTCAAACGTGCAGTGCGGAAGGAGAGGCGAGGAAGTGTTCCTTAGTGAGTCCGTGACTCTTCACCACAACCGGCCAGGAGAGACAGGGTAAGTGGACTATCATAGCATCTATAGGGGATCACCCGCTCTGTATAAGCACCCCGCTACATTTGCACTATCATTTCCCCCACCTTATGTTTCTCCATATCCTAGCATTGGATACATTACATCGACAACCCGGAACAAGCTCCAGCTTTATATATTTTTTATTGTGAATTCTTACTACATTCCTAGAGCTGATATTCTGTTTAATTTTCATTGTATGGCTGCCAGCAACTAATTAAAGGGAGAAATAAAAATAATGAAAGCAAAAAAATGGAAGGGAAAAAAAATGAATGGAATTGTACTCTGGGAGAGCCAGAAAGGTATAATAAGAGAGAACTACCAGACAAAGGGTTTACATGAACAGATATGGCAATGAGCTAAGACCCGCATATAAAAAAAACTGCAAAACCAAAAGGGTGGTAATTGGTATAAACAAAAATATATATTTTAGCGTTTATAAAAACAAAAACAAATAAAGAAGAGACTAGCATTCAGTGCTCTGTGAGGTAGTGTTGCGTATGTGGATACCATATACCTTTCGTCTCCCAAGCAGTAATGATTTATTGTTGCCACAGGGAAAGTTGGTAACCTGATCTATAGGCATGTAACATTGACTGGAAAGAAGGTATCCATTTAAAAAAAAAAAAAACAAGGCCTAGCCATGGGCTGCTCAAAGTCGCATCATGGAAAGCGGTCCTAATACTTAATCTGATACTTGATCTGCGTAGAGTCATTTTTTCGTTAACTTTTTCTAACAAAAAAGTCTATAAGGGCACTTGATAATATATACAGTACCACAAATATTAAGATGCATAGTAACAGTTTGTTTGTGCCTTTTATATCCATATGAATACATTTGCCTATACTATCTGCACCATCGTTTTACCTTATCTTTCCTCTGATATGAATTCCTGCTATAACGCTGGACATACAGATGGTCACAGAGAGGACTCAGGCTTGTTGTCTATGTTTCACAAAGACTGTTTTTATTGAGTATACCTTTTATTATTTTTGCTGTTCTAGTGATCTATTCTCTTGCTGAAGAGATTTTTACTTTGCATTTTTTCCATTGCACTGGGTTGTCATTTCATTTGTTTGTGCTCCCATTTTCTGTTTCACTTCGTTTAAATAATTAGTTAGATCTTCAGGGCTGAGTTTGAGAAGACCCACCTACAGTATATAAAGATCAGAAACTTTGTGAGTTTGGTCTTCACCATACAGGTGTGTGGAAACACGTCATGCCACGTTAAAAAAAGAAATCTTTGAGGACATCAGAAAAGCAGTTATTGATGCTCAGCAGTCTAGAAGGGGTTACAAAACTATTTGTAAGGATTTGGGGCTCTGACAATCCACTGTCAGACAAATTGAGAAAGTTCAAAACCACAGTCACTCTACCCAGGAGCGGTCATCCTACCAAAATCTCTCCAAGAACAAACTGGCAAATCATCCATGAAGTCACAAAGAACCCCAGAGTAATATCCAAGGATCTGCAGACCACTTTCGCTTTTTACTGTGAGTGTACATGACTCAACTATCAGAAAAAAGACTGAAAAGAATGGTTTTCATGGAAGGATTGCCATGAGGAAACCACTGCTCTCTGAAAAGGAAATTTCTGTTGTAGGAAGTTCGCCAAAGAGCACATAGATGACCCACAAGACTTCTGGAACAATATTCTTTTGACAGACGAGTCAAAGGTAAATCGTTTTGGCCTGAATGTGAAAACGTTATGTTTGACGAAAACTACAACTTCTTTCGAACAGAAGAACCTAAGCCCAACGGTCAAGCATGGGGGTAGGAGCATGAAGGTTTGGGGCTGCTTTGCTGCCTCAGACCTGGGTGGCTTGCCATCATTGACACAACCATGAATTCTGCATCGTATCAGAAGATTCTATAGGAGAATGTCAGGCCATCCATCTGTGAGCTGAAGCAAAAGTGGGTCATGCAGCAAGACAAAGATCCCAAACATACAAGCAGATCTACAAAAGAATGGCTGAAGAAGAAATTCCGCATTTTAGGATGGTCTAGTCCAGTGGTTCCCAAACCCAGTCCTCAAGGACCAGTAACAGTGCAGGTTTTAAGGATACCCCGACTTGAGCACAGGTGGTTCAGTCACAATGATTGGGCCACCTAATCTAATGAGAGGATTGCCTTAAAACCTGCACTGTTAGTGGTCCTTGAGGACTGGTGTTGGGAACCACTGGTCTAGTCAAAGTCCGGACCTATACCCCATCAAAATGTTGTGGCAAGGCCTGAAGTGAGCTGTCCATGCAAGGAAGCCCTCAAATTTCACTGAGTTGAAGCAGTTCAGTTAGGAGGCATGGGTCAAAATTCCACAAAATCGATGTGAGAGACTGACCAGCAGTTACAGGAAACACTTAGTTGAAGTTAATGCTGATCAAGTGTGTGCCACCAGGTACTGAATCTAAAGTTTCACTTACTTTTTCACACATGTTTATTGAATGTTTTATCATTTGTGGATAAATACATGTTGAAAAAGTATCTTGTTATTGTGACATTTGTTTGATCAGGTTATCTGTACATATTATTAGGACTTGGATTAAGACCTAATAACATTTTAGGTTTGAAATATGTGAAAATCCTAAGTGGTTCGCAAACTTTTTTTCGGCACTGTATATGGCCTGCTATAATGTTCAAAAAAGTAAGAGACATGTTTCAACATGTGTTTTTTGGCCTAGCAAATTTATACTAATGGGCTAACATTTACCCAAGATCATCATACAGATGCCATTCTACTGCTGCAGGACAGCCTGTTCCTGTGGCTGCAGAGCCTGTGGTCAGGGCCGCCAGCAGGAGGGGACAAAAGGTACAGGCGTCCCGGGCTCTGTGAACCATGGATGCCCGGCCACCGGGCCCCCTGCGCGTTATATTAAAATAAAATGGCGGCTATTCCCCATGCGCAGAGCCGAGGTCCCACAGGGCAAGCAAGAAGGAGGGCGGGGAAGCGCCAACCCAGCATCCCCCATGCGTGCGTCCTGCCCCAGACAGCAGCCGCAGGGGATGCTGCAGCCCCCCGCCAGTCTCGCGCTCAGCCCCCGAACCCACCTCCTGCGCACCAACCCAGCAGCAGCCATGGGGGATGCTGCAACTGCCCGCCAGTCTTGCGCCCCGCCCCCCGAGCCCATCTCCGCACGCCAACTCAGCAGCAGCCGCCGCGGGGGATACTGCAGCCGCCCGCCAGTCTTGCGCGCCCAGCAGCCCACCTCCCACGCGCCCCCCGAGCCCACCTCCCGTGTGCCCCTCGAGCCCACCTCCCGCCCGGGCAGCTGCCATGGGGATATCGAGGAAGGTGGGGAAGCGTCTGGCAGCAAGGAAGCAGGAAGCCGCACCCACCCGGTCAAGGTAAGTCTCCCAACCCACCCAGTCACTCAACCCACCCCACCCAGTCACTCAACCCAACCAGTCACTCAACCCACCCAGTCACTGTCACGCACCACCCAGTCACTGTCACCCACCACCCAGTCACTCTCACTCACCCAGTCACTAACCCACCCACCCAGTCACTAACCCACCCAGTCACTAATCCACCCACCCAGTCACTAGAAAAGTCACTAGAGGGTCACTAACCCAAACACCCACCCAGTCACTAACCCAAACACCCTCCCAGTCACTAACTCACTAACCCACCCACTAACCAACCCACCCACCCAGTCACTAACCCACCCACCTAGTCACTAAAGTCACTATAAGTCACTAATCCACCCAGTCACCCACCCACCCAGTCACTAACCCACCCACCCAGTCACTAACCCACCCAGTCACTAACCCACTCAGTCACCCACGCAGTCACCCACCCAGTCACTAACCCACTCAGTCACCTACCCAGTCACCCAGTCATTCAGTCACCCACCCAGTCAGTCACTCACCCACCAAGTCACTCACTCAACCAGTCACTCACCCACCCAGTCACTTGGAGGGGGGGCTGCTCCTTACCTTTGTCCTGGGCCCCATGATTTCTGTTGGCGGCCCTGCCTGATGTTGAGGAAGTGGAGGAGGCTGCTGTGACCCTCTACCACAGGGTCACAGAGGAGGGCACTGAAGATGCTGCAGCCCCACTAGCTGCTGCCCATCCTTTGCCCCAGTAGCTGCACATCATGCTGCTGTCCAGCCTGCACCCACTACTACCGCCCCTGCAGCACTGAGGACCCAGACCACCTTTTCAAGACACACAGATGGCACACCAATGTGAGTTGCTAGAAATGCAGTGCAATGTTTTTGGAGGCTGGATACACAGCTGCAAAGTCTCCAAGCCTCAGCACACTGCAGGGAGGTATCCGCCCAGTGCCTTGATCAGGTGACAGTGAAACCAACAGCTGCTGATCAACCCCCTGTGCCAGCACATTAGTGTTGTAATTAATATCCTGTGTCAGAAATTCACTTCTATCAATGGGCTGACCTGGGAAATCCATCAAGATGCATCAGGATGGAGAGTATCCTTGCCTCCTCAATGAGCACAACCCCCACTGCCTCAATGGAATCCCTGGCAACATCAGGGGGTTTCAATAATTGAGGAGTCTCCCCTTCCTCCTCCTCCAACATCCATGGACTTGCTCAGACAGTCAACCCCTGTGTTCACACCCTGAGGCATGGCAGAACTGGTCCCCTTGGGCCCAGTGAGCCAGGCAGCGCACCGGAAAAAAAGAGGTGCTGATTTGCCATTTGTGTATATGTTTCTTGTATATATTGTATATATTATTATACTGTAAAACATATATAAAAAAAACATTTTGACACATTTTATTTTACCAACTTCTGTCTCTGAAATTATTGCACTCATATGTAGAAACATTATTATATACTCATACAAAACACAATCAATATTGCATACAATATTATACAAATGTTACTACTAAATGAACTGTTGCTAGTGGCCAGAGATGTATATGGTTAGTGCTTCTCTGCACTAATGTGTAGTATGTGGCAGAGTAAAAGGGTATCCTAGTGTGTAAATACCAAACAAATACTCTAATTCAAGAGTTGCATTGGTGGCATTTGGACACTTATGGTCCCTATGCAGAATTTGCTTCTCTGCACTACTGTGAAATCTATTCCAACCAATAGTGGTATCCTAATGGTGGGGATGCCAAAAGAGTACTGGCCCTCTTTTGTTTCTACATATGTTGTTCAATGCTGCATATGGTGTTTCAGTGTATTATAACCAGGTGGCATAGAGCACATTTAGTCCCTGTATACATAGTAGTCGGTACAATATGAAGACAGGGTTTAGGTACTCAGATGAATGGGGTGAAGAGAAAGCCTTCATGTAATCCCTTTGAGGTCAATGTTGAAAGAGTTGGATACAGAGATAGAAAAGGATCCCCTTTGAATGTGGCACAAAAAACACCTAATTACTTATAAATCAATTTTATTATAATAAATTAAAATAAATGTGTGAGGGATTGTAGACAGACAAAACAAACAAGTAAACATGAAATAAAATAAATTCAGAGAGTAACTCCCACGGGTAGTCTAGGAGTAAATAACAAAACACTTGGTAGAACTGTGCAAATAAAGATTCTAACACAAAAATGTTGTTGTGTTTGTTTCAACTTCAATTGTCCTTGATGGGATAATAATCCCTGTATGCTGATAAATCAGTGTAATGATAGATGTTTATGTATGGTATACCTCCCATAAATGACCTTAGAGGGTAACCAGAAGCAATATAACCTTCCTGATGGAAATCTGTTCAACCTGAAAAATCCAAATGAGTGGGTGGGTATACTAGACCCTCCACCACTGAGCCAAATATAATAATTGGCTCAGTTGGGTAACACTAGGAGATACTTCTTACCCTAAGTTCTGTGGGAAGTGTATTAAGTCCAGTGTTTAGCTCTGTGGCTGATTAAAATCATGAACGAACATGTTACAGCTCCTGTATAATATATCTTGTGAACACCAGTGCTAAGATAGAAATTCTATAGGTCTATATTAGAACCTAAAAACCCCAATAAGTGGGTGGGTATAATTACCCCTCCACCACCGAGCAGAATATATTTAATTGCTCAGTTGGGTGGTACTAGGATATACACCTCTTCCAGGTATTAATCTGAGTTGTTAGATCCAGTACCCAGCTATATACAGTAGCTGTTTGAAAGCATAGATATAGGTGTTTCACTAGGTTACTCCTCCTAAATGAATGGGGGTGTACTATAGCAGATGTCAGAGCCTGTCTTCCTGTCCACGGCTACAGTATCCGAAACGCTCAGACTCGTGAAGGACTCCCTTGTCTCTCCGAATCAGCCGATGTTGCTGGTTAGCTGATGTCACACGTACCCGACATACGTTTCACCAATAGGCTTCATCGGGGGCGGTTTACTGAAGGATTTCCATAGTCTTATACCCCTTGTGATTGCAGACAATTGAGATGGCTAGACTTCTCATTGGTGTATTTCTAAGTCAATCAAAATGGCGTTACGTCATCAAAGCCTACCCACTTAGTCCCGATTGAGACAATGATTGACTCCCAAGGATCTGGTGGAGTATTGCCTGCCCACGTGTAGCAACAGGGTGTTTGAAGGAGATGTGTTGTCAGAGAAGCCCTCAACTCCTTGATCCCACTCACTAAGATCTGATTGGGTGGATCGCAGTGTATTTAAACAAACCAGACAAACTGCATAAAGACCGGCATCTACACCCTCCTTATCTCGTTAGAGCAAGGCTACACTATCGCCCTGACAGGCCTTTGTGTGTCAATGTTGAAAGAGTGTAAATCCAATGTGACTCTTTTTGTAGCAGGGTGTATTCCCAGTTTCCCCCTCTTCTTTCTGGTTGTGTACGGTCAATTTCTTGAAAACTGAGGGTATTGATATTTCGCTGATGTCTCTCACGTCTTGAGACTGGGATGTCTAAGCTGTTTGTAATGGACCCCACGTACTCTAAGATGCATCTCCGGAATTGACGTCCAGTTTTGCCAACATACTTTATACCACATGAACAGGTAATCGGATATATTACCCTAGATGTTTTGCAGTTGATAAAGCTGCGAATAGGGTATTTTGTGCCGTTCTCAAAATGTTTGCTTGCTTTTATAAATGTGCAGGCTTTACATGAGCCGCACTTAGGCCTTGGCCATGTTTAGCCCTTGCTGGCGGAAGCGTGCTGACGTGCGCTCCCACTCAGCACTGAGCCCCTACAGCCGCAATTAGAGCGGCTTTAGTAGGGGCTCACCTAGGGGAATTTTAAATTCCCCCGCTTGCCGGCGCGATAGGCCGGTCACGTGAGCGGTTCACCCAATGAGGGCGAACCAGCTCCGTGACGTCACTGCCCGCCCCCGGCCAGTGACGCGCCCGCCCCCGGCCCGCCCCCTGACTGCTGCTGACAGTGCGTGTGGTAAGCAAACGCAAAGCCAGGGAAAGCACCCGCTTTCCCTGCGCCTCAGCGTGCCTCAGCACGCCAGCAGGGAACATGGCCGAGGCCTTACAGGTTCCTGTTGTTTTTGAGGATCAGGAGGGGAAAGAGGAAAAAGAGTTCCAAGGAGGCAACACAGAGAGACGGGGGTTATCATATACACTATAAAGGATATAGAAGATTTATTGAAATGTTTCAGCTCCCGAATAGCACGCACGCCTTACTCCATTTTTATTTATTTTATCGTTCTCGTCGTTATAAAATATAGACCCACATGTATATTTTTTATATATATTTACAAATTAAAGTATTTTACACTGTTTAGGGTACAGTACATTCTTGTGCAGCAACAACAGGATTCTTTATTTCCCAAGTAAATACAAATCTACCCCATACTTCTCCAGTTTTCCCCCATTCGTAAATATACATTAATGCCACTAGATGTCACTGTTGTTTAGGATACCAAATTCATTGTTGAAGTAGGAAACAAGTCACTTTAGTTGTTGCCAAGAAGATTGTAAAATGTACTGTACATTGTATATACTTAATACTTCTTTTTGTTTTGGACCTATTGGTGCGTGTGAATAGAGAAGCAGAGTAACACAACAGTTTATAAATTTTTAGCAAATCTGCCTTCTGGTAATAAGATATGACAAGTGTCACAATAAAAATATTTGACAAAGTAAACTTAGCTTTGTTTTCGAGTATTTTTTTGTTATTCTTATGCAGCATTCTTGGTAATTATTGCAGAGTAGATGCAGTATGGAAAAAGGAACTAGTACTTCTCTTTGTTTATTTCTTAATGAGATGGTGAGCGCATAAAAGAAGAGAAAATAAGATAAATAACTTGTATATAAAATCCTCTGTGTGGAACAAGCATAACACAGGGAATGGGTATTGGATATTGAAAAAATGGCTATGCCAATTTTTACTCACACGGGCAAGTGTGAGCCAGTCTTGTCAAGATATCTTTGTGTAGAGATCCTCTCCAAGGGATAGTGCCCGAAACTGATGTGTAGGTTCCTGGTAAAAGCAGTTCACTCCCTCCGGTGTACTCCAAACAGGGGCGAAAACGCTCGGTGAATAAAAGATTATTTATTGAAACAACAAGTAAGTTTGCAAAACTTACATGCACAACACAGCACTTCCGGCATCCGTCTCCGTCGTAATGGCTCACGCGGGGACTCCCTTACTGCTGCGTCCGGTCGCAGGGGCTGCTAATGAGTTCGTTCTTGTTGTTTCAATAAATTATCTTTTATTCACCGAGCGTTTTTCACCCCTGTTTGGAGTACACCGGAGGGAGTGAACTGCTTTTACCAGGAACCTACACATCAGTTTCGGGCACTATCCCTTGGAGTGGATCTCTACAAAAAGATACCTTTGGTGAGCCGAAGAGCTCCTAATTTATCTGACAAATTGGTTAGGAGCCACTACATTGTCACCTGTCCCCTTAATTTTCTTTCTTGGGAAATACGCAATGGGATTTCCATTTGTAGGTCCTGCTCGGTCTGCAAATATATGTGTACCACCAATGCGTTCTATGATTCTGGGTGTGCAACAAGATCCGAAATACGTAATCCTTTAAATTGTAAATCAAAAGCAGTGATTTATTATCTCATGTGTCCTAGTCAAACAATTTACATCGTTATGACGATACATCAGCTTTGTTTTCGTGTCTTGGAGCACGCTAGAAATATCAAGAATACTGAATGTGATTTACTAGCAGGGAAAAAAATCACCACTATCGCAAGACACTTCACATTAAATCATGACTCGAATCCTGATTTTTTTTAGTGTCTTTACCATTGATCATGTTTCTTTGGGCATTAGGGGGGCGACATTGAAAAAGCATTACTACAACGTGAATGTAGATGGATCATAAAGCTTGGCACCCTCTTGCCACATGGCATGAATGAATATATGCGGTTTGCCATGTTTTTGTGATCCACAATGTCGACCCCACCTGGTATGTTTTTGTCCCCTTTTTCTCATATTTTATTTAATCTTTTGGTGCTGTTTAGCACAATAGATTATGATCATTTAATGTCATATTAGTGTTCTTTAATCCTCTGCCTTACACTGGTCTTTAGCTAGTATATATATCGCTTTATGCCCTTATTATTCTCCATCTCTTTTGTGGGCATCTAATTTTTATTTATCCAGTTTTCACTGTCATGTTATTGTTATACTAAGAATAGTAGCTAACAGTTAGGAATGGTTAGACTATTATAATTTGACTATTATTATCTGACAATTATTTTGAGGTTTTTCCCTTAACTACTGCTACTTTAAAACTTCCACTGTTATGCTTAGGTTTCTATTGGCTCAGAGGGCTACACACAGTGTCATGCCACTTACACCATGACTGGATAATCATCCTCCCGAATCAGCTGTTGAAGCTCTACGAACTCCGTTTTTAATTGGATTTCGTCATAGAGCGAGCGCCTTAAATACTACTGGCACACACCTCCCAATCAAGCCCCTAGACAAAGCGGTGGTGAAACATATATCGGGGTTTGTCCTTGTCTGTTTGCACTCTCATGTGATCTCCTACCTGCTCTTGTACTCTCCGGATGAATTTTGTGGATGGATGGCGGCTATTATGTTTACAGCGGAAGCGAACTGAACTTTGGCTCTTTTAAACTTTTGCTACGGAAGGCGTTACATTGGACTAAGTATTGCCTCACTAGTTACAATTATTGCCTGGTTCTTTATCAGCTTCCCGTGGCTGCCATCACTTATATTTCAACACACAGCTGATGCTTTGCATCATTTGATCTGCCTTATACTACACAGATAGCTTCTGGGCAGTTTATCATGCTACAGTAGAGGCAGCGATTATTCTAACAAAAACCAGTGGCAATTCCCCAAAAGACCCAGGTACACCCAGGTACATTCTGAATACATTTCCTTAAACTAGCCCCAGCATTTTTGCATTGATTAATGGCCTATCAGATTAACAGCGGGGTCCCTGGCAGTCCCATTCAAACTGAATTGGACTGCCAGGGATCCCTGCTGTGTTAATCCTATGGGTCGTTAGTCAATGCAGAAATGCCTTAAACGTGCCTCAAACTAGCCCAGAACATACCCAGCACATACCCTGAATGTAACCCGTTAGAATAAGCGTTGCCTCTACTGTATATATAGGCTCCAGTGTTTGCAGTTTATTTTTCTGTGCCTTATAGAGGCTGCTGTGTGTTTACATCATTGATTCTTCATGCTGCATTTTTGCATACAGCTCTTCTCCTGTCATCACGTGGGTTTATATTTTATTATCTCATGTATTTTGTTAACAGTGTATAGCACTTCTGGGATTTGCAGGAGCCTTGGTATATTTGTACATCTCAACTAGGACTTATTCATTACTAGTTCCAGGTAGCTTCGTAACTTCTATTGTATGACCGGCCGGTCTAACAGGTTGTAGGCAAATTTTTTGCCTTATCACTCTGTGGTTTATGTATCACATCAGATAGAGGGTATTTTACATTTACTGTGGCTATTTGGCTTTTATACCAAGGTTTATATGTGGTTTTGACCACATCTGGAGGCACTGAGACTGTTTTATTTCATGTTTTCTGTGACGTTTTCTTTAATAAATTTGTTATATTTTGTGTATACTGGAGTGCTTTATGTGGGATATTTTTCTTTTTCTTGTTTTCATATATATATATATATATAAACCATCTCTAAATCCTCATTGAAGCCTTTGCTGTGTGTATTATATAGTATATGCAAGTGATCCAATGCTAGGTAAAAAACATATTTGAATGCTGTTTTCTGTCTACACCTAAGCAAATTAAGTGTTGCCACCTAGGCAGGGAACACCCTGTGTAGAAAACCATTTGTTTGAATGTGCCTCAGATGTGCTAATTAAGCAGACAGAACCACACTGTCAGGTGACTTTTTAGGCCTATGTAACACCCAGTCAGAACAGCTAGTCTGCCTGCAGCCCATATCCAAGTGGCCCATTATAAGTGGCATGACTACTGAACAACTGAAGTTTAAAAGGAAGTTCAAAAGAAGTGAGGAAGAAGTGGACACCCCATCTGGCCCTGATTCCTGCATTTTACCTACGCTGGAAAGGAGGATATCATCAATACCAGACTGCATCATTACTGCTGTGATGCTGCCTTTACTATTTATATTTGCTGTGACTTCACTTCTTCTCAAATTATGCACTTCTTTCTATCAGCCTCAGTATGTCTCAAACTCTATTCATATATCTCCATCTCTCCTTCCTTCACCACTTCTCTTTTCACATGAACTCCTTTCTTTCCTGCGTCCTCTGACACCACACAGCTATATCCCCTGCACTAAAAAACAACCCTACAAATCATCCTCACACATCCTTTTTCTATCCATGCTTCTCCTCCTTGCTTCTGGGGATATCTCTCCCAATCCTGGTCCCTGTCTTATTCCTACATGCGCTCATCCTCGCCTGCCAACTGCAACCTCTACTCCTTCTGGTGTCAACCCCTCCAACCTCATACCCATCTCCTGCCACCCTCCCTCCTCTCTCCCTTTCTCCTGTGCCATTTGGAATGCTCGCTCCCTTTCTAACAAGTTCCTCTCTGTGCATTACTTCTTTCTCTCTCACTCTCTGCTCCTATTTGCTATAACTGAGACCTGGCTCACTCAGTCTGACTCTGCTCTGGAAGCTGCCCTCTCCTATGGTGGCCTTTCCTTCTCCCACACTCCGCGCACTGATGGCAGGGGTGGAGGCGTGGGGCTCCTGCTCTCCTCTCTCTGCCGTTACCGAACCCTTCCTATTCCTCCCTCTCTTGCTTTTCCCTCCTTTGAGGCTCACACTGTCCAGATTTTCTCTCCTCTCCCTGTTCATGTGGTGGTCATCTATCGCCCACCTACCTCTACTCATCCCCCTTCTGCCTTTCTCTCTCACTTTGAATCCTGGCTCTCTTTCTTCCTATCCTCAGACTCCCCTGTTCTTCTCCTTGGGGACTTCAATTGCCACATTGATGACCCCTCTCTCCCTTGGGCTTCCCGCTTTCTTTCTCTAACCTCTTCTTTTGGCCTTCAACAGTGGACTGCAGCCAGCACCCACAAGGATGGCCACTACTTAGACCTGGTTTTCACTAAGAACTTCTCTCTTTCCGATTTCTCCATTTCCCCTTTTCCTCTCTCTGACCATCATCTCATCTCATTCTCTCTATCTCGCTTCTCCCCTTCTCCACCTCCATCTACACCCTGGTTCTGCAGAAACCTGCGCTCTATTCACTTACCTGACTTTGAGTCCACTTTACGCTCCTCCCTCTCCTCTCTCAGCTCTGCTACAGACCCCGACAACCTGGTCAGGAACTACAACTCTGTCTTGTCCTCTCTTGATCTACATAACCCGCTTTCTCTCTGCCGCACTCGCCCTTCTAACCCTAGACCCTGGCTAAATTCCCACACACGCATGCTGCATTCCTCCACTCGTTCCTCTGAACGCCTCTGGAGGAAGTCTCACACTCTCGCAGACTTCCTTCACTACAAATTTATGCTATCCTGTTTCAACTCTGCCCTCTCGCAATCTAAACAAGCCTACTTTTCTGCACTAATCAACATGCACAAGTCTAACCCACACCGACTGTTCTCTGTCTTTGATACTCTACTCAAACCACCCTCAGCTGCCTCTCCTTCCTCCATCTCCGCTCAGGACTTTGCTGACTATTTTAAGGAAAAGGTGGAATCCATACGTCAGAACATCCCCTCTGTTTCTTCTTCCCATCCTACACCTCTTCCTAACTCTCCTCCTGTCTTCCTTGGCTCTTTTTCCACTGTCTCAGAGGAGGATGTGTCGCTGTTGATCGCCTCTTCTCCCTCTACCACTTGCCCTCTTGACCCCATTCCCTCCCATCTCCTAAAACCTCTTGCTCCTACTATAATCCCTACGCTCACACACATTTTTAACTCCTCCCTCTGCTCTGGAACCTTTCCATCCTCCTTCAAACATGCAACAGTCATACCATTACTCAAAAACAGCAAGCTTGACACTTACCTGTCTTTCTAACTATCGACCTGTCTCCCTCCTGCCTTTTGCCTCTAAACTCCTTGAACGTCTTGTATTCTCTCGCTTGCTCCATTTTCTCAACACCTATTCTCTCCTAGACACTCTACAATCTGGCTTCCGCACTGCTCACTCCACGGAAACAGCCCTCACTAAAATAACTGACGACCTCCATGCTGCCAAAGACATAGGTCATTACACTCTGCTCATATTACTCGACCTCTCTGCAGCATTTGATACTGTGGATCACCCTCTTCTCCTTCACATTCTCCATACTCTTGGTATTCGGAACAAAGCTCTATCCTGGATCTCATCCTACCTCTCCCATCATACTTTCAGTGTCTCTTCTGCTAACACCTCCCCCTCCTCTATTGATCTCTCTGTGGGGGTACCACAGGGCTCTGTCCTGGGACCTCTTCTCTTTTCTCTGTACACACTCTCTAGGTGACCTAATAACATCTTTTGGGTTTAAATATCACCTCTATGCTGACGACACACAAATATACTTTTCAACACCCGACCTTACACCTGCTATACCGACCAAAGTTTCTGAATGTCTCTCTGCTATATCATCCTGGATGGCCCTCCGTCGCCTTAAACTCAACATGGCTAAAACAGAGCTCCTCATACTTCCTCCCAAACCTGGACCTACTACCTCCTTCCACATTACTGTTGGAACTACGATCATTCACTCAGTAGCTCAGGCACGCTGCCTAGGGGTCACACTCGACTCCTCTCTCACATTCGCCCCTCACATTCAAAACATTTCTAAAACTTGTCGCTTTTTCCTCCACAATATAACAAAGATACGCCCTTTCCTCTGTTGCTCGACTGCTTAAACTCTGACTCAGGCCCTCATTCTCTCCCGTCTTGATAAGTGTAACCTCCTGCTGTCTGGCCTTCCTGCCTCTCACCTGTCTCCCCTACAATCTATCCTAAATGCTGCTGCCAGAATCACTCTACTCTTTCCTAGATCTGTCTCAGCATCTCCCCTCCTGAAATCACTCTCCTGGCTTCCAATCAAATCCCGCATCTCACACTCCATTCT
Organism: Ascaphus truei; assembly: GCF_040206685.1. Classification (NCBI taxonomy): domain Eukaryota; kingdom Metazoa; phylum Chordata; class Amphibia; order Anura; family Ascaphidae; genus Ascaphus; species Ascaphus truei. Next base: position 309,690,010 of record NC_134483.1, on the reverse strand, counting down.
TCTCCTCACTTTTAAAGCTTTACACTCTTCTGCCCCTCTTTACATCTCAGCCCTAATTTCTCGCTATGCACCATCCCGACTCTTGCGTTCTGCTCAAGGATGTCTTCTTTCTACCCCCTTTGTATCTAAAGCCCTCTCCCGCCTTAAACCTTTTTCACTGACTGCCCCACACCTCTGAAATGCCCTTCCCCTCAGTACCCGACTAGCACCCTCTCTATCCACCTTTAAGACCCACCTTAAGACACACTTGCTTAAAGAAGGATACGAATAGCACTGTGAACATTCTGAACATATGATACATAAAGCTTGGCCCCCTGCAGACGCACTTACCAGAACTCCCTCCTACTGTCTCTGTACGTTCTCCCTACCTTCCAATTAGATTGTAAGCTCCTCGGGGCAGGGACTCCTCTTCCTTAATGTTATGTTTATGTCTAAAGCACTTATTCCCATGATCTGTTATTTATATTATCTGTTATTTATTCGATTACCACATGTATTACTACTGTGAAGCGCTATGTACATTTATGGCGCTATATAAATAAAGAGATACAATACATTACAATATATATATTGTCAAAACTCAATTTTCAGATGTAGCCTGCCATCTATACTTCTGACGCTGCAAAAATAGGACTGATAATTTCCTTATTAAAAGATGAGGCTCCCTCCTTGGTATCCCCGCTTCTTGAGAAACATAGTTCACAGTTAAGGAACTTGCTGAACTTCCTGGATGTGATGAGCCTTGTGTTCGATTACCCTAATACCTGCACTACAGCAGAAGCAATTCTGATAAACTTCCATCAGAGAAGACTACAGCTGCTGAATATGCTGAGGACTTCCATAAATGGGTAGCTGACACAACCTGAATGAATCAGCATAGAGTTTCCATAGAGTTTCCATTTCCGCAGTGGCCTATCTTATGAGATAAAAGATGATTTTGCTTGTGTAGCCCTGTGTAATTTTGGGGTTACATGCCTCTCTCCTTCTGTGCAGTAATCCCTGTTAAGAGGGCAGGTTTGCCAGAAGTTATTATGGCTGTTTACCCTCAACCCCTGTGATGTGTCGTGTGAAGCAAAGGAAGTGACAGCATGCTCTGTGTCCACTGACAGTGACACAGGGGTGGGTCTTCTGGAGCTATATAATGTGCATCACTTCCTAAAGTTAGTAGTGCAAGTGAGTTCTGTCTGTCTGCAGGTTCTCTGCAGTGCAAGAGTGAAGTTCAAGTGTCAGTTGCAGAGTGTGACAAGCTGACCCCACTCTGTACCAGGGCTCTGGCACAGATTGTGGCTCTCTCTTAGGGAAGAGGTGGCAGAGATATCCCTGTCTCTATTACTGAGTCAGGAGGGAACTTCCTTAAGGTGGGCAACTATGCTGATGTGCGGCTAAGTACCGGTCGCTATGATGGGCAGTCTGCCTATGAAGATGATAATAAAGATGTCCTTGATTCAAAGAACCTTCTTGCCTGAGACTGGAGTCATTCAGGGAGAAGCTGCACCCAGGAGTTCTCTTCCAGAGACTCTTCCCTGCTGTCGTGGGGATCTGGAAGAGATGGAGGCGCTGTACCAACTGTGAGTAGAACTCAGCACTACCTCACGAGCCAGTCCTGGTGACATCCCCAATATCATCAAGCGGGAGACTCAGGAGTCCTGTAAGCCACACGACATGACATGTAACGGGGGCAGTTTTCTCACATAGGGGTCAGGATCAGAAGGGCCCAGGGAAACACCGTTACACTTGGATTGTTGCTCCAACGGTACTGGAAGACTTTGTTCGATCTAAATAATAATAAATAATAAATAGATCTAAGGATTTTGGAGAGGAGACTTAAGAGACAAGGTTTCACATCAGCCAGTGCTGGTTTGAGAAGTTACACTACTTCCTCATTGGCAAGGGTCAGCATCTCTGTCAAGATTCCCTCCCATAATATTCCCCACACACATAAAGGGGTGCACAGAGGAGGCAAGTTCAGGCCAAGGGCTTGAAGGTAGAATCGTGGGTTGGTCAGCGCACGGGTTCTTTTGCTCACAGGATGAAAAGAGAAAAATGAGGGACACGTGATTAGTGTTAAACTAGACAAAACATTGTGGTTGTCTAAAATAGCAAAAGTTGTAAAAATTGTAAAAAATGCTCCAATAAAATTTTTTTAAATTTAAATTCTGGATTTGGGGCTTGGAACCGCCTAAAGTAAAATAAAATAAAATAAAAACTACTTCATAAAAATTCTTAGAAGTGAAATTCTGTGGTGGTTGGTGGGCTGAAGGATGTAAAATAAAAATGAAAATGATAATGTAATAAATGTGGGGGTGGGTGATTAGCGCGCTCTTGCGCAGCCTGCTGTAAAGCAGGGATGGTGATGCTGCTTATGCAGTACTACACAGTCTGCTGCCTGGCGAAGATAGTGTTGCTGGCTTTGCGATATTCTTTATATTTATGTGATGCCAGAAGCAGTGGCTTCCTACTCCTTCTACTGGAGGTGGTTTGCGGTGCTGATTAATAAAGTAAAATGTAGTTGCTGGTGTAGGGGTGACTACCTACTCCTCCTTATGGAGGTGGTATGTAAGTGACTTCTCTCCCGGGTGCCCGATTCAAAGAAAGAAAGGGCCAGACCGGTGAGTAGGTGAAGATAAGTTTATTAAATGCATACAACAGCAAATAGGAAAAAAAAACCACTTACAGTACAGCTTGGGCAGCAGCTCAGCTTCAGCTTAGACGTCCGATGGCGCTCCTCCGACCGGTGTATCCCTTGTGACCGCGTCCGATGGCGGGAACCGGAAGGGGAGGGCTTACCGGATGTCAGCAGGCTGGCTGGGTCCTTCAGGTAATGGGCTCCGGCAGGGAACTACGCGTTTCGCAATGATGCTTCGTCAGGTTCCTCCTTGGGCTTGAAGGAACTAGAATCTCCCATGAGGCCAGTGGCTATCTTAGCATTGGTATATCAGGGGTGTACAAACTGGGGGAGATTTTCCTGGGGGACGCGGGCAGTGGTGTAGCTACACCCCTGAAGAAGTCCGAGCTACCGGATGAAACGCGTAGGGTTACCTGTGCGCTCTGACCTGTGAAGCAGTGAGATTCTTTGCGGACTACCTGCCGTGACATTAACTATGTTTCTTCGCGTCTCCCCACCCATACGGCCTGCGCTGCTGCTGACTACAACGGAGCCAGATGATCCTTCTCCCACTGCTGGACGATTGGAGGAACCGGTCCGTGACGTCAGACGCCGCCCGAGTGTGGAAGTAGAGGACATGTTGTAGCTGACTAGAGCCTTACCAAGCTGCGTCTGAACCCAGAGTGATTAACCTGCCCTTAATTGTTCTGGAGCATGTGAGTGTATTGGAATATTTTATATTAATTAAAACTGTGTTGCACTATATTTTTTCTTCTTTTTCCCCACATATCCTGCCTACATCGGTTTATGATTCCATGTGATTTTTTCCACCCTGGAGAGGAAGTTTTTGCGCTTTGTGTCCTCCCCCACTTGGGAGTGGATGTGGCTGCTTCGGCTATCCCATTAGTGAATTTAGACAGCCCACTGCTATACATTCTCGATCAGTTTAAAGCAAAGTTCCAGTGAATATTTGATAGATGAGCTATCGTACGATCAGCGCATAACCAGCTTATGGAGCTTCAGCAAGGAAACACAGACATTTTCACATATATTACCCAGTTTAACCGACTAGTGCTAGAGTCTGTTTGACCTGAAGGTGAAAGGGCATCCTTGTTGTATAGGGGTAGTAGAGATGAGTGTCACGAGAGAACAGACAATATATCTAATAACCGGGCCAGATTGAACAAGACTAGGATATAGTAAACTGAATGAGTTTATTTCCTATGAGCAGAACAGACAATACATCAAGCAAATAACATTACAGAAATATTTACACTTACTGGGGTTGGACAAGGAGATATTCAGCCGAATAGCAGCTCCTTAGTTGTTATAGGTCACAACAAGCACAGGAATAAGGGGTGCAAGCAACTATATAGATGCAGGCCCCCCATTCCTAACATGGCAGTTCAGTTATTGGTGAACATTTATCTTGTCCCAATCACCGGTTGCCAGGTAATGCGAGAAGCTGGGTTTACCCAGCCCATCATTAATACACCCCTCCCCTGTAGCTACTTGGCCAGCCCATTTATAAAAAACTATGACCTGATGCCTTTGTTGCCATCCTGTCTAGCAAAAATGCTTATTGGGCAGGGGCCTTCATGTAGGGTGTTACGTTTGACAGGTCACAATGGTTAGTATCCATCTGTGAGAGCTGGCTGCATAGGCAATGAGGCGAGTCACTTCCCCGGATGTACAGGCTTTTTTCTCACCTCTGAGGAACTTCTCCACAACAAAGCCTTTCAAATAGCCTCCTTTGATCAGCATATGGCCTCATTAACACATCAGAGGACTCATATAACTAACACTGCCTTTCTGAATAAAAAATGGCATAAACTATTACATGGGGAAATCATACTTTCTTTTGGTAAGAAGGGGTTAACAATCCCTGGGCCACCTGCTATAGTTGGGATTTAATTTGTGTCCAAATATCACCGTTATAGCATGTATACAATGAAAGATATAATTATTTCACAGGTCACTTTCTCAGACTGCCTGGACAGCACAATTACGTATGGCATATAGCATGTGGTTAGTTCCTGAGACTTAAATGTTAGTACAGAAAAGTTATAGAAAAATGGTTATCCAGCAATCAAAATGGAGTCCCCCCTTATATGCACATTTTCATCCATTGTCAGGAATACAATACAATACCATTTCTCCCTCTTCATGTTAATACATAACATAGCAATTCATTCTACTGAAGCAGGGGGATGCAGATCAACATAGACACAATATGGTTAACCCTTTCCCTCCTGACATGATTTATACACACATAGTAATATAACACAGACTACTGGGGAAATACATCTCAAACCTGGGGCAATTCTGCTGAAGCAGGGGGATGCAGATCAACATATACACAGATCCCATTAACCCCTCATACCCTGATCATGACAATGAGATTAAACATATTATGGCTCAGGTTCTTCTGAAACCCACTTCATACTCAAAGTTAGTGGACTTGGTTGTTTAATTGAAACACTGCTTAACTAAACGTAAGGGAGAAAGATGGAGGAATGATTCCAAAACAATTTTAGAATGCCTGGATACAGTACGACATGAAAATAATGTTGGTCAATTAAAGGAACCCTCGTCCCAGACTATGCAGATAGGGGCAACCCAGGAAGACCTTTCTAAGGATGAAAGGGAAAAAAGGCAAAATCAAGATTTATGTTTATATTGTTAAAAACAGTAAACCAAAGTACTTGCACCAAGGAACCAACTCGGTGGTAGAGGGAGTCGACTTGCCAAGCATTAAGAAACCAGAGACTCCACTTTGTTCTGCTAACACACTACAGTCGGCCATTGCACACTTGAGCCTTACAGCGGTTATACAGTATGAAGACCATGAAACTATTGACGTTTCCGTTCTCATAGATTCACAAGCAACCGGGAACTTTTTTTCACTTATTCTTTGCAAAAAGGTTGGGGATACCAAAACATAGCAAGAAACAGGAAGAAATTGTCAGAGCAGTGGATGGGTCAATCCTTACGTCACATCTTCTGAGGTGGCATATTCCTCCTTTTACCGGCAGTAGCGAACATTCGTAAATCCTGCAATTTGTCCTCATTAAAGCTCCACAATGCCGTATTATCCTAGAAATGCCCTGGTTGACTGAACATAATCCATCCGTTGACTGAAAGACACATTCAGTGAAGTTGTCATCCGTGTTTGGCAAAGATCAGTGATTTGTGGAAGCACCTGAGAGAAATGGAGAATCAGATATCTGTCTTTGCTACTGATCTTCGGAGACCCACCATATACGTTCAGTTGATGGCTCATTTGCATGTGAAGGTTTTAAAGACGTCTTAGACCAAGTGAAAATGAATACCTGCCCCCTCACCACCTTTAGAATTTTCAGATTGGTTTATAATCTGGAGCATATATCCCTTGCAGCAGAATTTAGGCACGGAATATGAAAATACGTATCTAAAATCAAACTTCGACATAATTTGGCCAGTGGTTTCATCATTGATTCTAAATTTCCAGCAGAACTGAGAATTTGCAGTGATTATCAAGCCTTAAACCAGGTAACCATTAGGAAACAGTTACAATTGGATAATGAGATTGCAAATGTTATCCCTATAGAAGGGAATCATGAGTTTCTGGAAGGATTTACTCATGATCCATTTTCTTACTTGGCAAGAACTGGGAGGAACTAATATATTGCAACAGATAGATAAAAATGGGAGGCACTGCAAATCCTTCCAGGATTTAAAGAATGAATTTAACATACATGCCGCCGCGCTCCAGCCGCACTAATCACTCCACATCATGGCACTGTAAGTCTTACTACATCTGTAGTTAATAGTTTGTTTGCACTTTTGCAAGTCAGGCACTGTTTAAACGAAATACTGATAGAATCCCCATGAATTTGAAGATAATGCATTAGATTGCACATTAAAAAGGTCAAAGAACAAATAATATACTATCAATCAGATATATTAACTGATAATACTGCAGGTAGACGAATAACTAATCACACGTACTTGGACTAAGTGGGAAAAAGATATATCAGAATTGACTTATTATATGACAATAATTTAGGGACTCTGTAGATGGACGTTCACAGAGGTACACAATTGGAGTCGTTATAATGTGAAATTATAATAGGCTTTATTGTGCCTTTTCCTTTTCATCAGGAAATTATCCAAACACAGGGGGAACAGAGCTTCCATTTACTTGGGAGTATTTCTAGTGAAACCCTTGCAATTATTTCACATCTCCATTAGTTAAGCATTACTCCCATCCCAAACACATTGCATGAAAATAAGCAGATATAAGCAGTCTCTTAATAATGAAAGTCTTATCTGTTTATCAGCTGTAGAGTAAGCTTCTCTGCTCTCTTGGAACCGCACCCGTGCGTGCACAGAAAAATACCAGCATCCAGGTTTAGAAGACTTATTGGGTGTCTTGCAATCAGCTCAGCTGTGTTGCTGGCAGAGCTCAAGACTTGTCATCTCCAGAGATCTGGGTTTGTTTTGGCAGTCCCTCCTAAGACTCATGAACCTCTGCTCTGTCTTTTCCAAAGGTCAGCTCTCAGTCAGCTAAGGAGTTCTCACTTCCTGTTTCAAAAGACAGCCTTTCTAAGCCATCTAATCAGGCAGGTGGTGTTTTGTTAATTGACTACCAGCAGTTAACCACCACACTGCTGGATTAGAGGCACATTACCTGAACAGGGATAAGTCTCCTGTTACATACCTCCCCTGTTTGTGGGAAGCTCGGGCTTACCACGGCCAAAGCCCATCCTTCCACTCTCATTCGAGATCTTTCTGTGACTTGAATGAGAGTGGATGGAGGAAGAGAACCCTCTGTCCCGCTGGGATTGGAGCCCTTTCTCCAGTTTATTTTTGTCTCCTCCCGAAGGTGCTTGAGATCAGCACTCCTCAGTCGCTCGAGGAGGACTTTTTCCACGTAAAGTCTTTTTATCTCGTGCGCGGGCATGAGATTTCTGTTGCGTCGGGCACTCCTCTTTTTGTAGACAAAGTGTATGGCAACAGTTGTAGGGCCGTTAGGACTAGCCTTAGAGTTTTCTGCTCCTTAAGCGGTCTTTCTGCAGTTTCTCCACACCACGGAGTCGCCAGTTCAGCTTCTTTGGGACCGAGTTGCACCTCCACCTCCTTTTCCAGAGAACGTCCTATTTTTTCAGCTTCCTCAGCTAAGGACTCTTCTGGTTTTGATTCTGCACTCCTACCTCTGTTTGTTGCCTGTTGGGCAACTGTAGGTTTGGCTAGTGCTTTCTTAGGTGGCTCAAACTTTCGTAATTTTGTTTTGAAGTTGCATGGAGTCCCCAACTCTCACTGTACCCTTGTCCTCACGGGCATTAATTACTGTAGGATACTGGTGCTTTCTCTGAGTCTGAATCAGAGTCTCCTTCATATTCTGGAGCTCTGTCATTTTTGTTGCCTTGTGGCGCACTATGATCTTCTTTGCTTGGGCCACAGTTACTTGTTTCAGTTTCTGGACCTTCTTGTGCTCCCTTTTGTGCCGCGTCACCTGGGTTCTAAACTTGGCTTTTAGCGTTGCTTTGGTGATGCTCAGGGTAGCCTTCAGTTTCTCATGCTGCTTTGCGGGGACATACTGGGCCATCAGACGTTCCTGCAGCACTTTAATTTCTTTAGCAGCCTGCAGCTTTTCTTCCTGCAGCGTTTGCTGCTTCTCCTCAACATACTGGAGGTGTGTACGCAGACCTTGCAGTTGGTTCTGCAGTCGGTGCTCTGCTTCCAACTTTTCTTTGACTTCTTCTGTCAACTGAAAATTTTCTTCTTTCAGTTTTAAGTTTTCTGTTTTTAATCTTGAAATTTCTCTTTTTTCAGTCTCTGTATTCTTCAGGGCTTCTTTGCAGTCCTCCTTCCATTTACACACATCTGCTTTGAGAATGACAATCTCCTGGCGTGAGACTTCCTTCTCTAGGTTGAGGGTCTGAAGCTCCTTCTGAGAGACTTTGAGATCTGTATCAAGATTACCAATAGTTTCTTTAGCAATGTCCAGCTCCTCAGTGAGACTGTGTAGTTCCTTCCTGGAAACTTCCAGGTCTGTGCGGCAGCTGTTGGTCTCATGATGTGAGGCATCAAGTGCTCAGCGGAGTGTCTGAAACTCTTTCTGAGATACGTCCACTTCTATCCGGACACTGTTGACCTCCTGTTGTGAGGCATTCAGGTCTATACGAAGAGTGTGAACCTCTTGCTGGAAGACTGTCATCTGCTTCAGTGCCTCCTCATACTTCCGCTTTAGCGTAGCCACCATTTTATCAGATTGACTCTGCTTTTCATCCATGGCGGAAATAGTAGCCTTTGCAGTATCTAGCTCAGTCTTGAGATCGTCCAATTCTGTCCTGGCCGGAGAGTAAATTGCGAGCACAGTATTCTGTAGCTCAGCATTATTTTTTCTCTCCCTTTCCAATTCTTCACAGAGCAGATCACAGTCATGCCTGGCAATTTTTAGGGCGTCTTCAGGGCTGGTCAAGGGATCGTCACTCACTGGTTCCGGCTCCACTTCCCTGGGATGACTGGTTGAGGGTTCCTCACTGTTGGCACCGGACAGACACTTCGTTGGGGTACACGATTTCTGCCTTGGGCCCTCTGGATATTCGGTTAACCGTGGGACGAATTCTCCATTTTTTCTAGGCTGCAGGGCAATTCGGTCCCCCTTTTCTTCCACAGGATCTGCGGACGTATCTGTTACTTCCACGGTAAGTGAAGAACCGCTTTTCTTTTTTTTTTGATTTGGATGACACCGTCCCTTCAGGGATATTGGGGTCTCCATCTTCGTTTGAAATTTTAGCAGCTTCATTATATACGTCAGGCTTTTCTTGCAGCTGCTTTAGCTGACAGAAATATTCGGTGATCCACTGCTCCCGCTCTTTCTCCTGCTGATCATATTTGTCATCAAAGGGAGCAGTCTTTTCTGTTCGTGCCGAGTTCAGGCACCCCACCATTCTTGGGGTGTTTTGTGGGTGTGACTCGGTTCGGGTCCCCGTAAGAGATGTCTTCCTCTTTTTTTTTTTTTTTTCAAAACTTTTTTATTGGGTAGGTACACAGTTACATGAATACAAGTGACAACATTTTTCATCCCAATACATTACGCCATTTTCAATTTTTGTGGGAGAAGGGCAAGGCAATATGCCCATGAAGAGCACTTCCCAAGAGGGGGAAGCTTGGTATAGTACCGAGGTAGGGGGAAGAAAAGGGGAGAGGGGGGAACCTGTATGGGGGGGGGAGGAACAGGGAGGGAGGGGGAAAGAGGGGGGGGAGTATACCTTCTTCTGGGCGGCCCGCGGCCCAGTTATTAGGGCTGCTAGATCTCTATGGGGGGATTCCTGTTTTGACCCGAGGGGGACCCCCGTCATATAGTGACAGCCACGGTTCCCACACCCTTTCGAACGGTTTAGGTTTTTGCTTTAGGTAGGCCATAAGCTTTTCCATAAGCATCACTTCGTTGAGTCTTTTTTTTATCATTCCCTTAGTAGGGGGGGCTACTTCTTCCAGGAAGACGCTATTTCACACCTTGCCGCTGTGAGAATAAAGGAGATCAATTTCCTAGTTGGACGACCAATTTCCTCAGTTGGTCTGGCCAGTAGGTAGGTCAGTGGCTCAATGGGTAAGTCGAGGTCTGTGACCTCTTTTATTAAATTTTGGACCGTAGTCCAGTATTTCTTAATTTCTGGACATGTCCGCCAAATATGGACCATGTCCCCCCTTTGACCACAGCCTCTCCAGCACAGGTCCGATGCCAGAGGGTAGATTTGTTTTAGTCTCACTGGCGTAAGGTACCAGTAGAAGAGTACCTTATAGATATTTTCCTTTGTGGTGGTGCAGATGGATGTCCCCGCGGCCGCTCCCCAGATTTCTTCCCAGTCTTCCTCCCTGATAGTTATATTCAGGTCAGCGGCCCATTTAAGCATGTACTCATGCTGGGGAGGTCCCTCCCTTGTTTCCATCTCCGAGTAGATCCTGGAGATTAGTCCCCTTTGGTCTGAGTCGGGCTCGCATAATCTCTCGAATCTAGTAGGAAAGAGGAATTCCGGGCTTGGCGATACCTTTTGGGCGAAATGTCTAATTTGGAGGTACTTAAACACATCCAAATTCTGGATCTTATATTTTGCTTTCAGGTCTCGGTACTGTAGCTTAGAAGACTTCCTAGACACATCATATCCATCAATGTCTTTAGTCCTTTTGACTTTAGTTGGTCGAATTGTTTTGACGCACACCCCAGGGGGAATTTAGGATTATCAAATATTGGAGTAAGTTGTGACCCCGTAGAGGTGAGCTTATATTTGAGTTTAGTTTTTAGCCAGACTTCCCAAGTGTGTCTTGCCGTTCTTAATTTAAATTTTCGCGGTGGCATATCTTCTCTCTCCATACTCCATAGGCATGCAGGCAGAGAAGGCATTTTAGCGTAGAATGTTTCTATTTGGAACCAGCATCTTTGGGCTGGGTCTGTGTTCCATAGTACCGCTTGCTTTAGTTGGGCAGCTTGATAGTATTTTTGGATATCTGGGACTCCCATGCCCCCTCTCCGCCGTGGTGACAGTAGAACTGAACGGGCTACTCTGGGTCTTTTGCCTTGCCAAATAAGATGGAACATCCTGTTTTGGATGTTTTTGAGCTCTGAGCCGGGGACATGGACCGGGAGGGTTTGAAAAAAGTATAGTAATCTTGGGAGTATATTAATTTTTAGAGATATCATTCTCCCAATCCACGATATCTGGTAATCTTCCCATTTGCTTAAATCCTTTTTGATTTTGTCAAAGAGAGCTGGGTAGTTACATTGATATAGTGACTGGTAGTCCTTTGATACATTCACTCCCAGGTATTTGATGTATGAAGGGCTCCATTTGCAAAGTTTATTTTAATTAATTTAACTTCTGGCTCTGTTAGGCTGAGATTTAGGGCCTCCGATTTATCACTATTAATTTTGTATCCTGATATGCCCCCAAAGTCCTCAAGCTCCTTTTGGAGGTTGGGAAGGGAGGTCTGGGGCTTGGTTAGCATTAGAATGATATCATCGGCGAACAGGGAAATTTTGTAATTTGTTTTTCCAATCGTTATGCCCTGGATATTTATGTTACTTCGAATTTTAGCCGCCAAAGGTTCTATGGTGAGAGCAAAGAGGAGGGGGGACAAGTGGCAACCCTGTCTTGTACCATTTCGTATTTGGAATCTCTCCAAGTTTCCTCCTGGCAGTTTTACCATCGCTGACGGATTCTGGTACAGCGCCTTTACTCCTTCTAAGTATGTGTCTTTAAAGCCGAATTTCTCCAACGTTTTGGTAAGGAAAAGCCAATCGATTCTATCAAATGCCTTCTCTGCATCTAAACTTAGTAACATTGCCTTGGAGTTGGTAAGGTGGACGTGTTGAATAATGTCAAAGATCTTTCTGCTGTTGTCTGAGGCTTGACGCCCTAGGACAAACCCTACCTGGTCAATGTTTATTAGTCTTGGCAGAATGGGGTTCAGCCGATTCGCCAAGATTTTACTAAAGTTTCAGGTCGTTATTTAGAAGTGAGATGGGCCTGTAGCTTCCGCACTGTGTTGGGTCTCTCCCTTCTTTGTGGATAATGGCCAGATTAGCTAGGGACATTGATGAAGGGATAGGGTTCCCTTCCAGCAATGAATTGAACAGGCTCAGCAAGTGTGGTTAAGACTGGGAGAAACCTTTTGTAATAGGTATTGTAGAAGCCGTCTGGGCCTGGTGCTTTGGATATTTTAGAGACCTTTACTGCGGATATCAGTTCTTCTTTAGTGATTTTCGAGTTGAGGTGGGAATTTTCTTCCTCCGTCAACTTGGGGAGATCACAGTCAGCCAGGTAGCTTAAGATTGCTTCCGACCTTGCCGACTCTGAGGCCCCCTTTTGAGTCTTCAAATTGTAAAATTTAGTATAGAATTTAGTGAATTCGTCCGCTATTTTCTTCTCATTGTATAGCACCTCCCCAGACCTGCTTCTTATCGCTGTGATCTGGGATCTTTTTTGTACACCTCTTAACTTAGAAGCTAGCAATCTATCGGCCTTGTTCCCCTTGTTGTAATATCTCTGGTTTGTCCATTTGAGGGCTTTTTCCACCCTTTCTAGCTGGATGTTTTTTAATTCATTTCTAGTGGAGGTCAGTGCTTTATATATTCTTTTTGAGGGATTAATTTTATGTTGTTGTTCCAAATTGGTTATCTTCTCTGTCAAATCTTTTATTATTTTTGCCTTCATTTTTCTCTTATGGGAGGCAATCGAGATAAAGTTACCTCTGATTGCTGCTTTATGAGCTTCCCATAATATAGCAGGTGATGAGACCGTGCCACAGTTATTAGTGAAGTACTCCTTAAGGGCCTTTTTGATCTTCCTCTCTACCTCTGGACAATTTAGTAGTGTGTCATTCAACTTCCAATTATAGGAGAATGTCTTTACAAAGGGGACCGATAGAGTTAAGGTGACTGGCGCATGGTCTGACCAGGTTGTTGGGCCTATGTCAGAGCCTGTGGAGGCCTCTAAAATGTTCCTGAATCCAAGGAAGTAATCAATGCGAGAATAGGTCTGGTGAGGTGCCGAGAAGAATGTATAATCTCTTTGGCCCTGATGCTGGGTTCTCCATATATCCATTAAGGAAAATTCCTTTAGTATCTCTCTGAATCTCTTCCCCTTACTTAAGGATTGGCGTGGGTGTGGTCGGCCTGGGGTGAGTGATTTGTCTTCTAATGGGTTAAGGACCATGTTCAGGTCTCCTCCCACTATCACTGATGACAGGTATTTTGGGTCTAGATCCTCTAACACTTTTTTCAGAAATACTGTCTGGTTTTCATTCGGGGCATATAGGTTGACTAGAGCGATTTCCGTACCCGAGAGTGTACCATACACCACCAAAAATCTACCCTCTGGATCTATGACTGTTTTTGTTAAATTGAATGGGGTTCCTTGACGGACTAGAATTGCTACCCCCTTTTTTTACTGCTAAATGAGGAATAAAACCCCAAGGGGAATGCATTTTGGAATGTTTTGGGCGGATCTTGAGATGTAAAGTGCGTCTTCTGGAGAAAAATGATGTCTCCGCCAGACTTCTTCATTTCTTGAAGAGCTAATCGTCTTTTTCTATTGATTTGTAGGCCTTTTACATTAAGAGAGACCAATTTGATTGCGGATTTGCTAGCCATAGGGGCTTTTATCAGCGAAGTTTTTTAGGGCCTCGCTTTTCCCAACAGCGCGGGTCTGCCTGAGTACTTCCTTTAGGATGTGGGGCCGTGCTTCCGGACCATGATCGCCCCCCCAGGGGCAAGGGGGAGGGAGAGAGGACGGGGAAGGACCGGGACTGGGATGGAGAGGGAGGAGGGGTTCCTGCTGGGACAGCATCAGCAGGGGTTTTTGGGAAAGCAGAGAAAAAAGAAACTAGGCTTCTGAGTGGCATAGTAAAAATATGAACTGGTAGTCTACTAGCCGGTTGTTGGGCTTAAGACCCGTGGGAGGTAGTTCCGGGTCTGTCGCCTCTCAGGCCGGGCAGGAGGGCAATGGACCCTTACATATTTTTTGTCAATTACACCATTGGGTGCTAGTTTAGGGGTTTGGTTTGGGGCCTCGAATTGGGGGTCCAAGTAACTTCCGTTGGGTGGCGTGGGGGGGGGGGAGGGTGGTGAGGGTGTGGAGGGGGGGGGGGAATGGACAGGGGGGTGCCTATTTGTATAGATTGGGTTGGGGTGATCACATAACATTTTTGGGTATCAGCGCTTCAACCCCTGGGGGTTGTACAATCAGGGAACAGAAATTAACAGTGCTGGATAACTTTTGTTACAACCTAGAACATTAGTGCTTGTTTCCTCTGCTTTGTCCGCCAGACGAGGCTTGCAGTAGTACAATTGTGTGCATGCATTCACCACATACTGTGCTTGACCCACTCTTATTTATTACACTTATAACTTAGGGGGGGAGACCAGGTGGGAGGGGGAGGGGGGGTGGAGGGAGGGGGAGGGAGCGGCGGGGGGGGTGGGGGTAGAGGGGGGTGGCAGGGAGGAGGAGGGGGGGTGAAGTGGGGGGGGGAGTGGGGGAGGGAGGGGAAGGGTGCTTATTTGTGTGGGTCGGGGGGAGGCAATCATCTAACATTCTATAACAGCCTATCAACGGAAGGGGAATAACTGTTCAGATAGCAGGTAGCAGCAGTGCTGAGAGCTTTGCAACCTCCCCTTTTGATATAACAGTATCATACATCATTTATATTTCAATTTTTAATGCCGGTATCGGGGATCCCTGGATGAGGGAGGTGCAGGGGGGGAGTGCAAAGGGAGAGGGGGAGGGTGCAAAAGGGGGAGGGGGAGGGGTGGGCAGGGGGAGAAGGGGGGAGGTGCAGGGGGAGAGGGGGGGAACATATGCAGAGCACAATGCAGTATACTTATACAAAGCACAATGCAATAAGCACATACCAAATACCCATGCAATAAACACGCACATGCGCTGGTCCCTGGATCGGAGGGGGGAGGGGGGGTGTCATCTAACATTCTATCACAGCATATCAGCAGATGGGGATTAACTGTTCAAATAGCAGATAGCAGCAATGCTGAGAGCTTTTCAACCTCTCCTTTTGGGGTAACAGTATCATACATCACTTATATTTCAACTTATAATGACAGTACCGGGATTCCCCAGTTTATTCACAGGATGGAACCCACCATTCAGCAATTGTGTGTGTGCTTTCAGCGTTTACTTTAGTTTTTCACATTTATCTGTTGCACTGAACGCCTGAAGGGAGGGCCGTCGGGTGGGAAGAGGTAGGTACTGAGGGAGGAGGGGGGGTGTGCAGAGGGAAAGGGGGGGGAGTGCAGAGGGAAAGGGGGGGGAGTGCAGAGGGAAAGGGGGGGGGGGGAGTGCAGAGGGAAAGGGGGGGAGTGCAGAGGGAAAGGGGGGGAAGTGCAGAGGGAAAGGGGGGGGAGTGCAGAGGGAAAGGGGGGGAGTGCAGAGGGAAAGGGGGGGAAGTGCAGAGGGAAAGGGGGGGGGGGAGTGCAGAGGGAAAGGGGGGGAGTGCAGAGGGAAAGGGGGGGAGAGTGCAGAGGGAAAGGGGGGGAGTGCAGAGGGAAAGGAGGGGGTGAGTGCAGAGGGAAAGGGGGGGAGTGCAGAGGGAAGGGGGGGAGTGCTGAGGGAAGGGGGGGAGTGCAGAGGGAAGGGGGGGGAGTGCAGGGGGAAGGGGGGAGTGCAGGGGGAAGGGGGGGGGAGTGCAGGGGGAAGGGGGGAGTGCAGGTGGAAGGGGGGGGGGGGAGCATATACAAAGCACGCTGCAATGAGCATGTATAAAATACCCAAGCAATAAGCACAGACATGCTGACCCCTGGGTCGGGGGGGGGGGGTTGTTCGGGCGGGCGGGGGGAGGGTAGTGTATCTGTATCGTGTGCTAGGTTTAGGTGAGAAACACCCTCCCGCCACCCCCCCAAAGTCCCCACAAACCCGCCACCGTCTCCCGATCATCCGAGCTGGGTAGGTGCCGGTCTTGATACTACTCGGGGTGCTCGAGGGTCCCCAAGCATGTCCCCAGCCGGGGAGCTGTTACTCCCGGGAAGGAGCTCAGTAGCAGGGTTCGCCATCTTGCTCGATGACCCGTCGGAGGGTTCCTCCGGTCAGCTGGTAGGCTCGGGAGAACGCGCGATGATTCCCCCTCTCGCGAGAAGGGAGCCTGCGAGTGGTATGTGTAGCGGTCGTCCTCAGGGGAAGTCGCATAGGCGCTCCATCCCCGGAATGGGTGGTTGGTCTCGGCAGCTCTCCTCTTCAGGGATCCAGGGGTCCGGTGGTGAGTCCTTTACTTTTCTCTCGCCGTGTTTTGCTGGAGGGCGGCGAGTCTTTCGGATGCTCTAGCCGGGCCGTCTCGTTCCTCTTCGTGGCTCCGTTATTGGGGGGCCGACCTCCACGATGGGGGGGGGGGGGGTCAGGCCTAGTGCTTGGGCGAACGGCAGCATATCTTCAGGGTGCTTCATTGTTAGGAACCGTCCCCCTTTGTTCACAATAAGCTTGAATGGGAACCCCCATCGGTATTTAACATCCTTCTCGCGCAGGAAGGAGGTAAGGGGTTTCAGCTCTTTGCGCCAGATCACAGTCATTCGTGAGAGGTCACTGAAAAGTTGGATAGTATCATTCTGGAAAACGAGGGGTTCTATCTCTCGGCTGGCATTTAGGATTCTTTCTTTAGTTGAATAGCTGTGCAACCTCACGATGATATCCCTTCTTCTCTTGGGGTCATCCGACCTTGGCGATGTCTTCCTCTTTATTGGACTGGAAGGGCCACTCATCCGTGGCGTAGGGTTCATTACAGGAACGCTGCATCTTGTCATCCATTTTTAGGCTATCAGGTGTAATTTTCTTCCTGACCTCAGGAGGCACTATTGCAGCTGTTGCCACTGTATTTGCTAGAACCCCCAATTGTGATAGTCCTACAGATGGGTATATTTTGCTTGTAGAGGTCGTAGCTCTCACAGGCATCTCTGTAGACTTTTCTTTCTTGGATAATTTTTTTTCAATATCAGCAGTACTGTGCATGCATTTTCTTTTATCAGGTATACAAGTTGTGCAGTTGCTAGGTAAAAAAGTCTATTTGCTTTACACCATTTTCTTGCAGGGTGCAATCTCCACGCTTCAGCAACAGAATTTGGTTTTCTGCCTGAGTTCAGTAATTTTCAGTCTCATCTTTGAGTATTATGGCATTCACACTTCACACTTTGGGTGTCTGTTTTTGCTCCCAAGATAATAGGCATACTTTTTTACTTGCAGGAAAAAAAAAACCATTCTGTGCAGTGGACTATTTCTTTCATTCCCGGCAGGGTGACTCAACACTCAGCAATTGGCTTTGAAAAAAACTTTTTCCTTTATAGGGCTATTTTACACTCAGCATTTGTTTGCTAAAAATTCCCCTGCTTCAGCACAGTCTTTGTATCAATTTTCACACTTTTCTGCATATACTCCATTCACAGCTGGTAGCCCTATGCGGTGTGGCAACCTTTATTTGCAAAATCAGTACCCCTCATGGGTCACCATCTGTATTCACTGCTTCAGTGAAACTTTTGAAAACAACAAACACCTATCCCTTTTTAAGGGCTGACTCACTTCTTGAACCCTCACTATGGCTAGAAGGCAAAACCCCAGTCTCTTGGGATTGGGGAAAAGGAGTCCATCCGTGGTTTTTGTAAGTCTCAGTGCAGTGTAAGTTTCAGTGGTGTGTACCCCTTTAACTCTGCCTCTGCTGCATGAGAGATTTTTTTTTTCTTTCAAGTTATTTAGACTGTTTGTAGGCAAAAAGCATAACAAAACATTTCACATAAAAACTCCGGTCCTTTTTAACTACAAAGACACCTCTTGTCCCACCTCGGACACCAAATGTAGACGGACGTTCACAGAGGTACACAATTGGAGTCGTTATAATGTGAAATTATAATAGGCTTTATTGTGCCTTTTCCTTTTCATCAGGAAATTATCCAAACACAGGGGGAACAGAGCTTCCATTCACTTGGGAGTATTTCTAGTGAAACCCTTGCAATTAGTTCACATCTCCATTAGTTAAGCATTTCTCCCATCCCAAACACATAGCATGAAAATAAGCAGATATAAGCAGTCTCTTAATAATGAATGTCTTATCTGTTTATCAGCTGTAGAGTAAGCTTCTCTGCTCTCCTGGAACCGCACCCATGCGTGCACAGAAAAATACCAGCATCCAGGTTTAGAAGACTTATTTGGTGTCTTGCAATCAGCTCTGCTGTGTGGCTAACAGAGCTCAAGACTTATCATCTCCAGAGATCTGGGTTTCTTTTGGGCTGTCCCTCCTGGGACTCAAGAACCTCTGCTCTGTCTCTCCAAAGGTCAGCTCTCAGTCAGCTAAGGAGTTCTCACTTCCTGTTTCAAAAGACAGGCTTTCTAAGGCATCTAATCAGGCAGGTGGTGTTTTGTTAATTGACTACCAGCAGTTAACCACCACACTGCTGGATTAGAGGCACATTACCTGAACGGGAATAAGTCCCCTGTTACAGACTCCAAAACACTTTTAAATGTTGTTAATCTCTGAGGAAGCTGTCGTAGTACAGCGAAACGCATAGCGCCTCCCACAGCATAGCTGTACTACAGTTTTGTTGCTGCTCCACAACTGAAGGCACCGAATCTGCCCTGCGCATTTGCCGTCCGCTTCCTGATTCGCTCAAATCGGAAGTCGTCAGTCCCTGACCGGACGTGACGGCAGGCGCTCTCCATCGTGATCCGACGAGGGGGAACTCTGAAGTTGCTGCAAACTTACCATCCGATTACAGACTAATCTACTGCCTCATTTAAACCCTTATGTGAATTCGTTCTATGTACATATTGTGAGTACATTTCTTATGTGTTTTTAACGTATAAACCTGTTACTTTTTGATCTATACTATGGTCTCTCCTTGTCTTCTATGAAATTCATTGTGAGTGGAAGTCTTCACGAATCATCACCAATTTCAACTCCTGTTTTTGCTGTTTTATCACTTACTTGTTGTAAGTAAGCATTCTATTAGAGCCAAGACTTACCTGCACTATTATAGTGTTAACTTGCTGCACCATCATTGTTTGCTCTTATTTTTTGGGTGTTCCTGATACCATCACTCCCTTCCTACCCTGGATGCTATACTACTTGTAAGGGAATCTGTACATATTCCCTGTGAAGGTTGAGAATCATTTCAGTTACACCTTATAATTCACTTTATTAATTATTTGCACTATCACTGTTGTCTAGCGCCGTTCTAAGTCACTGGGATTCACAATCTCTGTCATGTCATGTCCCTAGTAAAAATCAGCGAAACAGTCCAAATCCATTTCCCGGATTTTTCCGAATTTGAAATTTAAAATACATTTCACGGTGTAAAATTCGCTGATGGATTGTTACAATTTCAATCTGGACAAATTAATCCAAAACCGCCATTGGAAACAATCCGCTGAAAGATTTTAACAGTCCATCCGCTAATTTCGCAATCCACGGATGGATTTGAAGAATCCTATCTGCAGATTCAATAACCCGCACATGGATTGCTGAGTCTGCGGATTTAATTCTTAAAATCCATCAACGGATTGCGGAATCCGCTATGGATTGTTGGTGTTTAAAAAAAAAAAAAATCTGGAAAAGCAAACCGTGATTTTTGAGACTGATCCCTTTAAATACGAGGAATAAATGAACCGGTCGTTCATCAAAAAAAGAAAATGATAGAAAATTAGAAAACCTTTTTTTTTTTTAAAACAATCAATTTGGAGATAAAGTAACAGGGGGAGAAATACTAGAGGCCAATGTTTAAATATTTATGTGCCAATATACAAAGAGACATTTCTATGATGAATTGAAAAAAATAGATACACTTGTTTATTGTTTATTAGTTTATTGTTAACTGGTGATAGACAAAGATGGCTAGCAACACATTATTCCTGAATTGGAGGCTTGCCGAAGATATCATGCAGAACACACCCTGGGAAGAAAGTTTGGCCAAAGGTTATTGTATGACTGCTTGCATGGATTTCCATAGAAAACAGGACACCCCTGAATAAGTACAATAAAGAAAGAAGCCCCAATGCACTTCCAATATGACTAATTATTTCTACATTTTATGCTTTTTATATAATTTTTCTCATAACTTTGGGTCATTTAGTTCAATTTTTTTGGCAAAACATTTCAAGCCTGCAACCACATCATGGTAGACCCTATTCAAAGGTCCTACACTATCAATTTTAAACCTTGTCTTTTGTATTTCTAAATAAAGCAATAATATAGCCACTAGCATGGGATGCGTGACATATATGTGACACCAAAGTGGTTAACATTTTGGAGCACTATACAGTATGACCTACAGTGCAGTTAAACTGGTTAAAAACTTGGATGTAAATATAGTGAGAAAACAAACTAAAGAAATATAAAGTGCAATAAAATATATACTTCCCAGCTTATTGCTACAGCAAAGGTCAACACCTCCTTTCTGCTGGGGGAAGACATCTCTCAATAGACTACTAAATTAACGTATGGGTACTTGGACCTGATGATTAAATAAAGGGAGGATAGGAGAGCTTAAGCTAAGGAGGAGGGCCACAAACCTCCCAAACAATTAATAATTAGACATTTACAATCTTAGCAAGATAAAAAAAAACACACAAATTGTATATTTATATTTTTATTTGTATCAATTGGACTGCCACTGAGAAAATGACCAAGTATACGACATGTACAATAAATAAATTGAATAAATACAGATATTCTACAACATGCGTTAGGTGATTATCACTAACTGGAAGTGCTTTGACATTTTCAAGTACAAAACGATAGTGGCAGCACTAGGGATCGAACTGGAGCACAGACGTAATTAGATTTATTTGGTACCATTCTGCATATTATCAACTTTGAGGGCTAATGGAAATTTTAGGTTGTTTTTAACCCTTGGTATGTGGTGGGGTGGCAGTGATTTATTAAGGATTAAATCCAGAGCCTGAGGTGGGAGCACTATGCTTTCTTGGTGAAGATACAGCTGAACCCCGTTATAGCGCGGTCCTCGCGGTCCACCCGAGACCACCGCGTTAATAACGGGGTCGCGAAAAAACAAAATGGCCGCCGCAAAAAAAATGTAAAAAAAAAAAATGGCCGCCGCATAAGAGCTACCGTGTCCGCCGGAGGGAAATCTGAGAACTCTCCCAGCGTTCCCAGAGCCGGTGGGGCAGCAGCAACCGCACAAATCTCTTACCTGGCATCTGGCAGCTCTGCTCCCGGTGTCTGTCAGTGTTCGGAATGCCCAGCATATCACTGCTGTGTTAGGATCACACTGCGCATGTGCATGGGATTGGGTTTCAAAGAAGAGACTGTGGCATCCCTGCTTTGTTTACATGAGCCATGTGCAATGCTCTCCACATCCAGACACATGCGCTGTTCATGGCTATGACTAAACACTACACAGACTGTATGGGCAGACAGTGTGTGTGTTAGTGTGTGTCTCAGTGTGTGTCAGTGTGTTAGTGTCATTGTGTGTGTGTTTAAGTGTGTGTAAGTGTGTTAGTGTAAGGGTGTGTTTAAGTGTGTGTCAGTGTGTTAGTGTCATTGTGTGTGTCAGTGTGTGTGTGTGTTTAAGTGTGTGTAAGTGTGTTAGTGTCATTGTGTGTGTGTTTAAGTGTGTGTAAGTGTGTTAGTGTACAGTACTTTTTGTTGTATTATACAGTATATCTTATCACTTCATTTGTGTTGCTTATTATTCAATTTTTAATCCTATTAATAAACTTTAATGTCATGTTTATGTTGAACATTTAGTGCGTCTCCATGGTTACTGGTGTCAAATGACCCCGCGGGGTCACGTTGCCATGCCGTGACGTCACATGACCCCGCTGGGTCATTACATGCCGGAACCGCAGAGGATCAGGGGGAACAGGCTGCCCACATCTCACAAGCCGCACACATGGCGCACGGCGCACGTGCACGGCGCGCTCAGACGGCCACAGCGCACGCAAACACGGCCCTCAGCCCTCACCAAGTGCAGCGAGTGCACAGAGCGCCCACAGAACACCGTGGGAACACCGTGTTTGAGAAGGGGATTACAGTGAGTAGGGAGGGGGGTTACTGGTTGAGCAGGGAGGGGGGTTACTGTTTGAGCAGGGGGGATATTTTTAGCAGGAGGGTACTGTGAGCAGGGGGGGGATACTGTGAGAGAGGGGGGGGGGGGGTACTGTAAGCAGGGGGGGTACTTTGTGAGCAGGTGTGTACTTTTAGCAAGGGGGGGTTGTGAGCAGGGTGGGGATGTTTTGTCCCAATTTATGCCCACCCCCCCAAAAAAAATAAAAAATATTTTACTAAAAAATGAAAAAAAATTTTTTTTTTAAAAACGGGAGCCACGTGAAAACCGCGTTATAACCGATTTCGCGTTATAACGAGTCGCGCTATAACGGGGTTTAGCTGTAGTGACATTCATAATAAGCAAGCAGGGTGGCTTCCAGCTTCCATTGAAAGAGTGCTTGCTGGCCTATCTTTCTTTTAATGTAATTTTAATGATTTAATGACTTTAAATGTAAGAAACAAAATATGACCACAGTTGAAAAAGAAGCGGTTAAATCATTATCCAATAATAGCCAGATAGTGATAAAGCCAGCTGACAAAGGGGGTGGGATAGTAGTCATGAATAAGGACTACTATCAGGTAGAATCCCAAAGAATATTAGGTGACAGGGATACCTATATTACACTAAAAGGTAATCCCACTAATGAGTATGGAATCATGTTATCTAAATGGTTGGAAAAAGGGTATGATAAAGGGATCATTAGTAAAAAAGAGTTGGAATTTTTAATAATAGAACAGCCAAAAATACCACTCTTTTATTTCATCCCGACTATACACAAAAATCCCTTGAGACCCCCGGGTAGAACCATTATCTTGGGTATTGGGTCCCTGACATCAAACTTATCTCAATTTGTGGATCATCTGTTACAGAAGTATGTGGTAGAAATACCATCGCACCTCAAGGACATGTCGCATGTGCTGCAGACCATTCAGGATCTCACATAGGAAGAAGGTCTGATCTGGGTCACATGCGACGTGGTATCCCTTTATACCATTATAGACCACGAAATGGGTCTGAAGGCCATAGAGTGGGTTCTGAGTAAAGATGCTAACATGGAACCCTCAGTTAGAAATTTCCTCATAGAGGCCATCAGGTATATACTCACCCACATTTACTTTTCACACGATGGCTGTTATTACCTCCAGACGTGCGGCACCGCGATGGGTACCAGGTTTGCACCAAGTTATGCGAACATTTTTATGGGCATGTGGGAAGAAAATTATATCCAGAACCACAACCCGTATAGTGCGAACCTGGTGCTTTGGAAACGCTATATCAATGATGTGCTGTGCATCTGGAGGGGCACCAATGAGGAACTAGAGGCCTTCAAGAGACATTTGAATATAAACGATTACAATATCAAATTTACGTTTAGTACTAGTCCGCAGTCTATCAATTTCCTAGATCTAACTCTTTATATAGTTGATAACGAGATACAGACCAAAACATATTACAAAGAGGTGAATGCCAACTCCTATGTTCTAGCATCCAGTCACCATCATCCTCAATGGATTAAAAACATTCCAAAAGGGCAAGCTCTTAGAGTAAGAAGAAACTGTTCACAAGTAGAAGTATATAAGGAACAGATTGAGGTTTTGGGCAATAAATGTAAGGATAGGAAATACAACGGGAGGCTTGTTAAAAATGCCATTGACCAGGCAAATAATACAGAAAGGGCATCTTTAATCCATCCCGTTAAAAAAGTAGATTTGAACACAAATAAGGTATTCCTTCCTTTCATTACGCAACTCAATGGGATGTCTAGGGATATCTCTAGGGTGTTTAATAAATATTGGGGGATCCTACAAAGAGATCCTATTCTCCAATCAATATTACCCGATAAACCGCAAATTGTGTATAAAAAAGCTCAAAACTTGAAATCACAATTGGCCCCTAGTTGCCCTAAGAAACATCAGGGGTTGGGACAAACCATGTGGTTGAAAGATCTTAAAGGTTATTTCCCCTGTAAGAAATGTATTGGTTGCAGCTATGGATCTAAATGCAAAGAATTCAGGTCCAATGTTACCGGTAAAAGCTTTGAAATTCGTACATTCATTAATTGCAAATCTAATTTTTGTGTTTACCTTTTAGAATGTCCTTGTAAGTTACAATATGTGGGCAGAACAGGGAGACCACTAAAAAGAAGATTCGCCGAACATGTGTACAACATCAAGAATGGTTTGGAGACACACAGTGTGTCCAACCATTTTAAGACCCATCATAATACAGTATGTCTCCTGAGGGACTCACATGTATCGGCATAGATTGCCCTAAGGTTGGTGCTAGAGGGGGGGATAGATTACAGAGAGTCTCTCAGCAAGAGATCTTCTGGATCTATACTTTAAAAACCCTCTCCCCCAAAGGGTTAAACATTGATTTCGGTCTAGCATCATTCCTCTAAAAGGTCTTTATTACAAATATTGTTTTATTACTATAATCTGGTCTAGTAATTGCACAGTTATTTTCTTTTCATTCACTCATAATCAGTTTATTCATATTTCATTCAATGCAATTTCTATGTAAGTGTGATTTTATGTGTTCTTAATTGAATCATGGGTCACTTCAGAAGTGAATACTTTTAACCCCACTGGTGTTAGTCATCAGGATAGTAGAATCACTCTTCTACTAATAGTCCCATGCGGTTCCTTCATATAAGGGGTTAACATGCGGCTATAAAACACACACGGGATTGATGAGGCTCCACAATCCCCTGACGAAGTGACGTTCCCTGTCACGAAACGCGTAGGGAGGAGCCTAAAGAGGTACTGCCCTAGACACTCCAGCTGCCAGTCAAGAACGGAGACGGTGACGTCATCCAAGCCGTGCCGGAACCACGCGAGGTACACGCGATACCGGAAAGGGCATTCAGAGACTGAACGCGGCTGCTGGGTGTGCTGGGTCGGGCACTTCTAATTTGATTTTACACTCACCTTCCTTTGTGAGTATTTTATTGTTTTAGGTTATAGGCGTCATTAAAGTTTTTTATTATTGCGCAATCCTCTGTTCTTCTTTCATCCCTCACCGGAGAATAAGTTACAGGAATCCTAAGGCAGACCCAGGAGACATCTTTCCTGAGAGGGAGACTTTTCCTATATCCACGGAAGCTGAGGATACCACGAGGGGTTCGTGCCAGGGACCCGGAAGGCTCCAAGCACAGTTTCTCTCCCCTGTATGCGACCTACCTACTTCTAGTAAGTAGGCAATTTACTGAGTTCAGAGAATAAGGGTGCATTTGGCTGTTAAACAATACTGCGCAATGTCCTTTTTCTCTGCTTCATGTCTTATATCTACAGGGTAACATTACACTGTGAAGAGGACTGTTTTGCTCTGTGAACTGTGATTTTGAGTATATTTCTCATCGGCTAACCAATTAAGTTTGCAAGAACTAGGACTTTACTCTATTATATATCCTTTATTGGACGTTATATATACACATGCGCCAGGTTCCGATTCTATATTTGTATTTTTATATTTCTTTTTTTAACGTTTGACCGAATTACTTTTTCTAAAGAGTTTGGGATCCCTTGGATATTGGCTCGAGAGGGGAATCCAAGAAGCAGGATGATAGGATGTCAATTACGCACAGGAAGAACCAGGGGAGCAGTTGTACCTTGAAAATAAAAACAAAATCTACATAGTGCAAATATGTCAACACAGTGAAGTGGTTTCTAAAAACTTAGAAAACTGAAGCAAGGCTATATCACGTATAGCCAGCAAGCTAATATGGTAAAAACCACAGGAGGAGCTTCGATCTCAAGAAGAGACAGGTAGACAGAGCCACGGATAAAAAAAAGCACTTTATCCACACACAAATAGGATGGAGGCTTACAAGATCTGAATGGATAAACAGCATTGGGAGTAAGTGATCTTCCGATCCCTTCACGTCGCTTCTGCTGCTGCACGCCGCCCGACTGTGTCTCGAACAGCCGTCACGTCACTTCCGGGATTCCGGCCGGTTGGAGATGGCGTCACGGACTCAGTGTTCTCTCTCCCTCTCAGTCGTAGGGTCACGCTCAACGCGTTTCGACGTTCTAAATGACGTCTTCATCAGGAGTAGCTATGACCTGCTCTAGGGGGCTTTTTATACCCACTTGAACTTATATTAACCCCTCCTCCAAAAGGTTAACTATTAAAACACCCTAGCTTATGGGCAGCTTACATATCTCCCCCATATGTCTAGGTGTTGTATTAAGAACAGAAAATTTATACAATTCTTAAAATATCCATAATAAAAAGATTCTCCTTTAAACTACATAAGGGAAGAATCATACTTTTACTATTACATACAATTTTATTATTATACACAAAAATTAAAAGGTCACAATATTAAAACATATTCCTATACTTAGATAAGGAACGACGATTGATGTATCTTAAAAGTATAAAACAAAAAGGAATTAGGTGAAGAAACAACTTTTTAAACAGGAATTTTATATCTCATACATCAATATACTTAATAAACTGTACACATACAAAGCAGATGATACAAATATAAAAAAAAAATTTGAATAGTTTTATCTTAAAAAAAGGTTTCCTATAAAAAAATTTTTTAAAAAATTTATAAAGAGGGGGGCGTGTCCAGGACGCCGATGAGAGAGGCTGTGTAGAAGAGGAGCTCCACAGACCCTGATATAATAAGAGCAGAATAAGCGCTTTTCCCCCCCTAAAAACATCCACAATTGCTGCCGCAAATCCCCCTAATACCCCTAGCAACAAGAATGGCGAGCAAATCCAAGTCCCAAGCCAACCCAGGAGTCGCTAAGTACTTCTGACCCTCCCAGAAGAGCTCAGAAGCTGCATTAAGATCACAAGATGGCTCCGCGAGCACACGTGGGCCCAAGCAGGGAACAACCGAACGGAGCAATACGGCTACCCCACCACAGCCGGAGGAAGTACTCACAAGAGCATTTATGCAGGAGATGATCTCCACAATGCTAAATAAACTTCACTCCTCACTGCAAGATGACCTGCGGGCCGCGGTAAAAGAACTTAAACAGGAAATAACGGGCCTAACGGAGCGCACCACGGCCCTTGAGCTTAAAATGGCCGAAACCACGCAATCCCAGGATGAGGCAGCCAACGAAATATTTTGACTAGGCGCAGAGGTAAACAGCCTAAGAGACTGCCTTGAGGACCAGGAAAATCGCGACAGGCGCCAGAATATTAGAATCCGGGGCGTCCCGGAGGCGGTTCTGCCTGGTCAGCTCAGGTCATATCTCCAGGACTTTTTTGTCTCAAT
Source organism: Ascaphus truei (assembly GCF_040206685.1). NCBI lineage: Eukaryota > Metazoa > Chordata > Amphibia > Anura > Ascaphidae > Ascaphus > Ascaphus truei. The sequence continues at coordinate 309,662,626 of NC_134483.1, read as the reverse complement.
GTGCCCCGACCTCACACCAAAGGACATAGAGATGGATAGAGCCCATCGCGCCCTGGGGCCACGCTCCGAAGATCCCAACCGAACAAGGGACATAATAGCCCGCATTCACAGATACACAATAAAGGAACAAATAATGGAGGCATGCAGAACCAAAGAGATCATCAAATTCCAGGATTCTCACCTCCAAATTTATAATGATTTGTCAAAGCGCACAGTACTGCGGCGCAAAGAGATGCAACCATTAACTTCCTTGCTCCGCGAGAAAAAGATCAAGTACAAATGGGGCTTCCCATTTAAGCTGTCAGTACAAAAAAAGGGTAAATATCTCACAATCAGACACCCGGAGGATATCCCGCGGTTCGCAAAAGCCCTGGACCTAAGCCTCCCTGCCGACTGGATCCAAGTTTCCCCCCACTCTCAGGGGCAGCATGCAGAAGAACCCCAGATCAGAGCATCAGAGAGGCTGGCAGGCCAAAAACAACCGCGACCTAGATAGGAACCGCAGCAATCACTTACCTCAGTTACCTCCAAGTTCATTCCCTCACCCAGTTGACCTGAGCAGCAACCGAAGAAGTTCCCCTTAAAAGTCCCTCCTGTCCCATGAGGCGACGCAATCCTGGATGTGACATCCGCAGATTCTGCAGATCGGAGAAGCGGGAACCCCGGACGCAAGCAACAGACAAGCAGCCCAGCGGACGCACCACAAAGAAAAGGGAGATAACAGCCAACGGACGTCCTGTGCTTTACCTCACCTCGCCAACAATCACAGCCTAACAAAGGAACTGGACGAAACAGCGAGCAACAGCACCGGAGGAGACGAACCGCAGCCGCGGAGGAATCTGTGAACGGAGATGGGGCGCAAAAGTCGATCCCCGCTGAGGCGGATGCGCACATCTCTTCCTTTTCTTTTTTCGCCATACCATCCACACGGGCCCGCACTGCCCGGACCGGGAGGAGAGAGGCCAGATATGCCACGAGAGGAGCGGCGCTGGCGGGTCCTGACAACACGGCACGCGGACCCTCCCTTCACGACACACTCTCCACTACATCCCCCCCTCCCCCGGGCAGAGAGCAGAGGTATCCGGTAACTGTGAGTGCTTTTACCCTCGCAAAGCGAGAAGGCCCGCAGGCCGCTTACCCGCTTGGGTCAGGACACTAAGCGCAGATACAGCGCAAAGTGCAGACTCACAAAAATCCGACTCATAGGCAGATATATGTAAAGACTGGGAACACTGTACAAAGTTGAGAACTGTTCATTATACCGTTTATTAAAATATTCTATATATATAAAATATATATATAAAAGATGTGACAACCTAAACTATATTATGACAAGATGCATCCCACTCCCCTTCCCCCCTCCCCTTCTCTACCTACCCCCCCAACCCTGAAGGCCATCTCCCCCCCCCCCTCACCCGACACCCTATACCCCCCCCTCCCTCCCCATAATCCCCCCTCGACCCTTTCCCCCCTCCCCCACACACCCCTCCCCCCCTCCGAGCACGTAGTGGGTAAGCCCCACAAGCTCATTCAGAAACAAGGTTGCAAGCAATTGGCCAATATCCCCATGACAACGCTCCACAAAGCTATGCTGAACAACTTTACAGTGATATGTGAAAATGTTAATATAAAAACGTATTACAAAAATATGATAAGATGTACCCCCTCCCCCCTCTCCCTGTGCGTCTCCCATCCCCCCCCCTGTCCCCCATCACCCCCCCTCCCTCCTCCCCTCCCCCCTCCCTCCTCTCCTCCCCTCCCCCCCATCCACCTCCCTCCTCCCCCCCTCCCCCCCTAGAATGAAATGGTTGAATGCTGAAGAGCAAATCAATGGTCACAGAAAGGCAGCCACAACGAGCTACCAAGTGGCACAACATGAGCCCATGTGAGCCCACTCAGAGCCAAAGCAGCAACTAACGGATCCATATTTCTATAGATATGCTTCACAAAGGGTACTATGATCAATACTGTAAAAATTTACTGTAATACCAAGATAAGTTGTCCCCCTTCCCCCTCCCATTGTACCCCCCTCCACCACCCCTTCCCCTACTTCCCCCGCCCCTCCCCCCCCTACCACTCCCTCACCCCCCTTCCCCCCTCCCTCCATTCCCCTCCTCCTCCCCCCCCTCCCCCCTCCTCACCACCTTCCCCCCCCTCCCCGCCCCCTCCCCCAAGTTTTGCCACCCACCCCCTCTCTCCCTCGCCTCCCCTCTCTCTCCCCCCCCCTCTGACCTTCCCCCCCCCCCACCTCCCCTCCTTTCCTACCCCCCCCTTCACCAAGACCAAAGTCCCCTCTAACAGGTGATACCAGCAAAGGAAAGCAACAAAATGCAGAAGAATGTACAAATGCAATGTATGTAACTTTAGAGCGATAAGGGTTGACATAGGAAATGTACCTGAGATCCCCTCCTGCTTCTACCCCCCCCCCTTTTTTTTTTTTTTTTCCCTCCCTGCTCTGAACAAGAACCCCTCCCATATCACCCCGAATTTGACCTGGTACTAGACGACCAGTAGAAGAACAAACAAACAAATAAAAGGGCCCAGACCACACAACTGACACATACAGCATGTCAACCAGCAATTTAGACTATAGCCCATTAAACCACCCCTCCCGGCTTCCCTGCCCTCCTCCCCCCCCCCTGCCACCTCCCTCCCCCCCACACCATTCCCACACCCACCCCCACAACCCCCCCCCACTCCTTACGAACACAACACGGCACGCGCCAGAACCAAACCAAAGACTCACAAGAGGGAAACGGCGCATAATGTTAACAACCCAGGGTCTGGACCCCTCGACTGCACACCGGTCATTGACACCGGACCCACCCCAGAAGGGCACGTTGCCCAAAATGCCGGTTGCCCAAGGAACTGGCAACACTGCATTAGGCCCACACAAGGACCTAATCCTACCTTCTCTCTATCTGCTGGTTCTGTCCCAGCAGATCTTTACCCCCCTCCCTCCCCCATCCTACCCTCCCCTCCTGGCAACCCACAGACAGCCACCAGAATACAAACAGGCGGAACACACCCGCCCCCGGTGAAACACGCAGACAGAACCACTGCAGACACCCAGAAAATAAAAGCAAGATCTCCCCGAATGGGAACGGCGAGATCCCAAGATCCCCCCCCCACAAAAAACCCACAATGACATCTACTGCACCAATAAAGATCCGCTCACTAAATGTCAAAGGACTACACAATAATAGGAAGCGGAGGCTAGCCCTCCATGATATGAAAAAATCAGGGGGAGACATCATATTCCTACAGGAGACCCACTTCACATCTCAAGACCCCCCAAATTTATTCAAAAAAACATTCCCAACATGCTTTTTTGCATCATTCAGTAGTAAAAAAAGGGGTGTAGCTGTCCTAATCAGACAAGGCACTCCATTTAATCATATCAAAACAACAGCAGATCCAGAGGTTAGATTCCTAATGGTATATGGCTCCCTAGCGGGCTCAGCAATCGCACTGATCAATGTATATGCCCCAAACGAGAATCAAACAGAATTTTTACAAACAGTACTCAAAGGCGTTGACCCGGGATATCTGTCATCGATGATAGTGGGGGGAGACCTAAATATGGTTCTAAACCCCACCGAGGACAGATCGACCACAATGGGTCCCCCCCGTACAACCCACTCCCAAATCAAGGGGAAAAGGTTTAGGGGCATCCTGAGCGAGTTCTCACTGGTGGACGTTTGGAGAACCCAACATCAGGGCCAGAGAGACTATACATTCTACTCAGCAACTCACCAGACCTACTCTCGAATAGACCACTTCTTGACCACTAAAAATGTGATGGCGGCAGGCATTGAATCAGACATTGGCTCAATCACATGGTCCAACCACGCCCCGATTACTTTGACACTGTCAATCCCTTTCGAGAAAACAACGAGTTACTCCTGGAGACTAAATGATTCACTGTTAAATCATCCTGCGATAGAAAGAGAGATTAGATCTTCACTTAAGGACTATTTCTACTTCAACGAAGGAACAGTCTCCTCTCCAGCAATCCTGTGGGAAGCCCATAAGGCAGACATCAGAGGAAAAATTATCTCCATCGCATCCCACAGGAAAAAAGCCCGCCAAAAACTAATCAAAGAGCTCACAGATAGCATAAAAACAATAGAACAAGCCCACAAGGCTAACCCCTCCAAAAAAATATACAAAACATTGTTAACAGCCAGAACAAAACTTAGACAAACCCAGCTGGAGGATGTTGAAAAGGCCCTAAAATGGACCAATCAACAATACTATGACAAGGGTAACAAGGCCGACAGACTCCTGGCCAGTAAATTGAGAGGGGTACAAAAGAGATCCCAAATAACGGCGATCAAGAGAAGATCTGGCGAGATACAATATAGTGACAGCAAAATTGCTATGGAATTCACAAAATACTATACAGAACTATATAATTTAAGATCTAAAAACGGCCGACCTGAACCAATAGCATCAGAATTGATAACGCAATATTTAAACAAATGCCATCTCCCCACATTAATGGAGGAGGAAAACACAGTCCTCAACGCTGAGATCTCAAAAGAGGAACTGGAAGAGGCGGTCAAATCTTTAAAAATCACTAAGTCTCCTGGTCCTGACGGTTTCACCAATGTCTATTATAAGAGATTCTTGCCTACTCTATCCACGCATCTCCTGAAAACATTTAATTATTTCATGGAAGGGAACCAAATCCCGCCAACAATGTCTCTGGCTAACTTAGCTATTATACACAAAGATGGCAGAGACCCGATGCAGTGTGGAAGCTACCGTCCAATCTCCCTCCTCAACAGTGATCTCAAATTATATAGCAAAATACTAGCAAACCGATTAAACCCCATCTTACCGAGATTATTCAATATTGACCAGGTAGGATTTGTCGCGGGCAGGCAAGCCTCAGACAATACCCGGAAGATAATTAATTTTATTGACCATGTTCACCTCACAGGCACCAAAGTACTCCTGTTAAGCCTAGACGCAGAGAAGGCGTTCGATAGAATAAACTGGCAATTCCTGGACCAGACTATGCGCAAATTTGGCTTTAAAGACGCATACTTAGAGGGGGTCCGTAGACTATATCAAAACCCGTCAGCTACAGTAAAATTACCAGGGGGCAATAACCAGAGATTCGAGATCACAAATGGAACTCGACAGGGATGCCCTTTATCTCCTCTCCTCTTTGCGCTAACGATCGAACCACTAGCATCGGCAATTCGGCTCAATACTGACATCCAAGGAATAGAAATCGGTCAAAGGCAGCATAAAATATCCCTATTCGCAGACGATGTCATTCTAACCCTATCAAAACCCCAAATCTCCCTACCCAACCTTCAAAAAGAACTCCGGGATTTCGGGAAAATCTCAGGATATAAAATAAATAGTGATAAATCAGAAGCTTTGAACCTAAGCCTGCCAGAGCCAGAGGTGAATCTCCTCAAACTAAACTTTAATTATCGTTGGAGCTCCTCTTGTATCAAATACTTGGGAGTTAAGATATCGAGGACCTACCAATCTTTATACCAACATAACTATCCGACCCTGTTCAAAAAAATCAAACAAGATTTAGAAAAATGGGGAGAATATCAGATATCATGGATTGGGAGAATGATCTCGGTTAAAATGAATATACTCCCTAGATTACTGTACTACTTCCAGACTCTCCCGGTCCACATCCCTGGCTCAGAATTGAAAAACATCCAAAAACTAATCTTCCACTTTATTTGGCAAGGAAAAAAACCAAGAGTCACTAGAAGAGTTCTCTTGGCCTCAAAGGGGAGAGGAGGAATGGGAGTTCCAGACATCACAAGATACTACCTGGCTGCACAACTGAGACAGGTAGTAGTCTGGAATGCCAACCCAAACCAATATTGCTGGCTAGACATAGAAACTCAATATGCCGGGACGCCTTCGCTGCCGGCTTGCCTTTGGTCTCTAAGCAGGGAGGACATGCAGAATAACAAATTCAAATTAGGCCCGATGAGACACACATGGGAGACCTGGACGAAATGCAAATTCAAATTTAAGCTCACAACATCTCACTCTCAACTTACGCCAATTCACAAAAACCCGAAATTCCCACCTGGCTGTGAGCCCAGACAATTCGACGAATTCAAAGCCAAAAATATCAATGCGATTGCCGACCTCTTGAGCTTCGGGAAGTTCCTGAGCTTCCAAAACCTACGATCTAAATATGAAATAGTAGGGCTGAATGTGTTCAAATACCTACAAATTCGGCATTTCATTCAAACTTTAACCCCAACGTTGGAATTTCCCCCTCTCACTAGCTTCGAGCAGCTCTGCCGTGAGACTGCCCATAAGAAAGGTCTTATATCACAAATTTGCTCAGAAATGGAGATAGCTATGGATCCCCCCACGCATGACTATATGCTGCATTGGGCAGCAGAATTGGAAATAGATATAGACCGAGAGGACTGGGAAAGTATTTGGGAAAATGCCTCAGGAACTTCCATATGTACCACAATCAAAGAAAACATATACAAAATACTATTCCGCTGGTATCTTACCCCAGTTCGAATAAATCAAATCTACCCTCTGGCTTCCGATCTATGCTGGAGAGGCTGCGGTCAAAAGGGAGACATGGCCCACATCTGGTGGACCTGTCCGGAAATACAGAAGTACTGGGAAACTATACAAAAATTAATAAAAGAGGTCACAGACCTCACAATACCCATTGACCCGCTGACCTACCTGCTGGCCAGACCCATAGAAGTGCTGGATCGACCAACAGGCAAATTAGTCTCCTTTATCCTGACAGCGGCTAGGTGTGCGGTGGCAGCCGCCTGGAAGAAGGTGTCTCCCCCTCCAAACAGACAGTCAAAAAAAGGGTGCAAGAGGTGATGGACATGGAAAGACTATCAGCCTTCCTGAAAAGGTCCACCACCTCTTTCAACAATACCTGGGACTCATGGCTAACGTATATGCTCCCCCAACGCCAAAATGCCCCATAGTAATAATAAACAAAGATCCAAATTAAGGCAGCCAAGAACAGGGAGACAATCCCCCCCCTCCCCTATCTCAACCCCCCCTCACCCCCTACCCCCCCCCCCTCTATCACTCTCTCTCCCCTTTTCTGTTTCTTAACCCGCACTTCCCCGACAGACCTCTGAAGGTCAGGGGAATGTTGGGACTTTCTCCCCCACCTCAGACAAAAACCAGAAAAATTGTATTAGGCCAAAATGTTGACAAATATTCAAAAAGCAAGGTTTAAGCTCGCATGGTAGGAACAAGTCCTAGGTAGAGATGATCTCCCTGGCAGGTGATGCCTCTGCTCCACTGCGGCTCAGACACCAGTCAGTCCTTACGATGGTAACCGGAACAGCTCCGGCCGTGGGGGCTGGTGTGCGGGGTCCACAGCTCTGCACCGCGTGTAGACACACGCCTCACTTCCTCCTACGGAGCAACAGGAAGTCTCTGCGCGCCCGCGCGCGATAGTGCCCGTTGCCTTAAAGGAACAGCTGGCAGGCTGAAGGGAAAGTTGGGCTCCAAGGCCAAATGTCCTTAAACGTCCAAAGTCAGTCAAATAGTGGCTGTGCCACTAGCCCTACGCGTTTCGTAGATGTCACTCTACTTCCTCAGGGGCTTTAATGTGGTGTCCTGAGGTCAGTCAGTATAATGCAGGTATGGTTAATGTTAAACACAGTTTGATGTTACACAGCTATGGACAGTCTCTGTTTAACAGCTCCATAGCTGTGTAACATCAAACTGTGTTTAACATTAACCATACCTGCATTATACTGACTGACCTCAGGACACCACATTAAAGCCCCTGAGGAAGTAGAGTGACATCTACGAAACGCGTAGGGCTAGTGGCACAGCCACTATTTGACTGACTTTGGACGTTTAAGGACATTTGGCCTTGGAGCCCAACTTTCCCTTCAGCCTGCCAGCTGTTCCTTTAAGGCAACGGGCACTATCGCGCGCGGGCGCGCAGAGACTTCCTGTTGCTCCGTAGGAGGAAGTGAGGCGTGTGTCTACACGCGGTGCAGAGCTGTGGACCCCGCACACCAGCCCCCACGGCCGGAGCTGTTCCGGTTACCATCGTAAGGACTGACTGGTGTCTGAGCCGCAGTGGAGCAGAGGCATCACCTGCCAGGGAGATCATCTCTACCTAGGACTTGTTCCTACCATGCGAGCTTAAACCTTGCTGTATGTAAGTAGGGCTCCAATTTTTGTGCTCCGGATGACCTGCGGTTCCTTGTATTTGCCATTGTCGGTCTTGGCATAGTTATTTTTAATAAATAATTATTTTAATAATCGCTAGGATTCTTAACTGTTTGTGTGTATTAGTGCAGTACTGCTTACCCTACAGTGTTGCGCTATGATTTTTGTTTGTTTGTGTTCTTTTCTTTGCATGGTCTGTCGAGCAAGTGTGCGGATCCCTTGAGGAGTACAGGACATTCCACTGACTATTTGGCGCCAGGTTTTTCTTTATTTTGGTTTATTCTGTTAGTACTGGCAGTATCACCGGGCAGCCATCCTTTATTATAAGTTTTTTAATATCACACTGTGTATTACACTTTAGCGCTAGTTCACATTTTTTTTCTTCACCAAATATTCAAAAAGCTGTAAATGTTATAAATGCCTAATAAAAAACTTTGAAACAAAAAAAAAAAATTTATAAAGAAATTTATAAAAAAGCGCCCAATTCAAAGTCTACGTTTAGGCCCTGAGGAACTAAAGTTTTCAATGAAAAAATCCAAAAGCTTTCTCTTTTCTTAAGTGCAGTATTTCTGTCCCCACCTCTCCAATGGGGCAGTACATGCTCAAGGACAGTGAACCTCAGGCCTGATGGGTCACCGTTATGTTTTAAAATAAAATGATGGGATAGTAGGTGGGTGGTTACCCCTCTTCTAATGTTACCAATGTGTTCTAAAACACGTGTACTTATGGGCCGAGTGGTTTGACCCACATACTGTAGCCCACAAGGACATTGTATTAGGTAAATTACATGATCAGATTTACATGTGGTATGCTGTTTTATCTGAAATTTTTTCTTAGAGATATTTGACATAAACCCAAATTTGTCATCTGCTTTGTATTTACATGCAGTGCATGTTGTGCATCCAAAAAAAACCTTGATTTGTGGCAACCACCTATTATTATTGTTACTAATCTTAGGTAAGGCGCTTGGTGCTAGTTTATTTTTTAGAGTATTAGCTTTTTTTTAAATTACCATCGGTTGATCAGGGACCATGTCACCCAATATTGGATTGTTCTTTATGATATGCCAATATTTGCGGACTATTTTAGTTATCTTCTCAGACTGTCTATTATAGTTTGTTATAAAAGTGAAGTCAAAGTTTTTTTTAGCCTTTGTTTTCACATTTTCTGTCAAAAGGTTTGTTCTTTCTAAAACTTCTACTCTTTCTAC